>NC_141910.1:671875-1007812 GCF_057802395.1 Ceratotherium simum simum | reverse complement strand
GCTCTAGGAAGCAGCCACAGAAATCTTTTTAAAGTCAATCTGGGGCCGGCCCGGTGGCTTAGCGGTTAGGTGCGCACGCTCTGCTGCTGGCGGCCCGGGTTTGGATCCCGGGCGCGCACCGATGCACTGCTTCTCCGGCCATGCTGGGGCCACGTCCCACATACAGCAACTAGAAGGATGTGCAGCTATGACATACAACTATCTACTGGAGCTTTGGGGGAAAATAAATAAATAAAATCTTTAAAGTCAATCTGATTATGTCTCCTCCAGCCCTGGGTTTCCTATTGTTCTAAGATAGTCCTTAACAAGTTCCGCGGGCCATCCACTTCTGGCCTCTACCTGTTCCTCAGCCCCCAAGCGCCACAACTGCCGCCCCCCATTTTTCCAGCCTCCGCATAAAATCCAGCTCCCTCAGGCCCGGGGACCTCTGCTCAGGAGGTTCCGGGAGTCTCCACCCCCAACCTCTTACTTCATCAACTTCTACCCTTTCTTCATAGTCTGCTAGGTTGTCACCTCTGTGCCCACTTCCTCAGCCTCATCTTGCCTCTCAGCTTTGTTTTCTTAGTTTTCTTAATATAGGATGCCCTATATTAAGAAGATCATGGCTACACTATAGAGTACAAAACAAAACTGGCAAGAAAACATCAGCTGCAATCAAGTTCTCTAAGGCATTTCCTTCAGCTTAGGGCTTTCCCCACAGACCCAGGAGATTCCAGTCCGCTATTCTCCAAGGGAACTTGTGGGAAGTTTGGGGAGCTTCCTCTTCCTGCAGGCTTTCTATCCATTGATGCCCATTCTTCCTTCCATTGCTCAGACTGGAACCACAGGAGACCCCGCTGCCCCTCTCTCACACTGCACAGGCAGCACCAGCAGCAGGTCCCACTTTCCAAACACATCCAGAATTGGCCACTTCTCTCCACCCAAACTGCTCCTGCACCACGTTTCTGCCGAATCAGGGCTCTCACCTCTTAACTGGTCTCCCAGCTCCTGCTTGCTGTCTATTTTCAAACCAGCAGCCAGAATAATCCTTTCAAGGCTGTGTAATCCTGGCTACTAATGTCACTCCTCTGGCTCTAAATCCATCAGGCTTCCTCCCTCACTCAGAAGGAAGCCCAAATCCCCAATGTGCCTACAAGCCCCAGACGCTAGTGGCTGTCCCACTGTCCTGAGGTCTTGGGTCTCTCCCCCTGCTCCTCCCTTCTCTGGCTGGAAGGGAATGCGCAGGCACACACCTGGGCTCGCAGCCTTTGTGCTGCTCTGTCCCTAAGCCTGTGTATCCCCACGGGAAGATGCCTCCTTCCTACACCTTAGTTGGAATGTCACCTTTTCACAGTTTTGACAGCGCCCCCAACCCTTCGGACACCCTAGGCCTCTTCCCTGCTTTATTTTTCTCCATGGCACTTGCCATCACCTAACAAAGGGCTTCGAGATATTGTTAAAATTCTGATTCTGATTCAGTGGGCCTGGGGTGGGCACTGAGATTTTGCATTTCTACCAACCTCCCAGGTGATGGTGCTGCTGCTGTACCTGGACCACACTTTGAGTAGCAAGAATCTAACGTACAACTTAATTTATAAATTTGGTCTATTTTCCATCTCACCACACTTGAATATAAGTTCCTCACCAAGCAGATTCCTTATTTGCTGCTGTCTCATTATCATATCAAATTGTGCTTGACATAAAGTAGATGCTTAATAAATACTTGCTGAATGAATAAATGAGTGAAGAAAGGCCCTGATCTCTCCTGACACCTCACCTCTGCATGTTCATGTCCACTAGGAGCCCCAGATCCAAGAAGTCCTACCTGCCTCAGCCGTGCTTCCCAGCCAGTCACCTCTGTTTGTACCTCGGCCATCTTCCCTCCCAACTAGCATTCCAAAGACCGCCAAACATTTGAGCAAAAGAGAAACCCGTTTGGTTCACCTCTTACCTGGAATCACCACCATGCACTAGTTTGTGAGGGAAATTTCCACAAACAGATGGAACCCTCACCTCTCAAGCCTATAAGTCTTTGGGGTGGTGTAAGCAGAAGTCCTGTGGGCCCACAGAGAGCAGAGGTTCACCTGGCTAGAACCTCAAAGGGAAGTAAGGTGCACTAGTGCCGGTGGAAGTTTTACTCTGAGCTCCAGCAGAAGAATCCCAGCTACCTCGCTGGTCAGACTTCTCTGCCAGGCCCCTGGAAGCAGGTAAGTAGGGAAGCAGGAAGCCACGCCCCTTCCTTTGTCTCAGGCTTTTGGTCTGTAGATCTCATCAGCCCACAGCTCCGGGGTCTCAGGAGAAACAAATCCAATCACAGTGTTCAAGGTGATTCAGGAAAACTTAAACTCATCATCCTGGAACACAATCGATCTATAACCTAATCAATATTTTTATATCCTGTTTGAAGAGCTTATTTTGAAAAAATTTTTAATAAAACACACTGTTCTTAAATTGTAAAATATAGGACACGTAGAAATGTGCACAACACAAAAATCTACAACACAATGATGTATCATAAAGGAAAAGTCTACTGAACCACCATTTGGATCAGGAACTAGAACACTGCCTGCACCCCAGAAGGCTGGCTCCCTTCCCTCTTAGTCTTAACTTCCCCGCTTGTCCCCATTAGCTTGATTTTTATGGTAATCTCATCCTTGCATTTTATAGTTTATCACCTAAGTATAAATCTCAAAATATGACAGTTTGTTTTGACTGTTTTTTGGTTTGAACCTTATATAAATGGAATCATACAGCATTGCACTTCTTTTGTTCAATGTACTTCTGAATTTCACCACAGTGTGTTCATTTTCATGGCTGTATGGTATTCCATTCTATGGAAAAACATATGTACATAGACACAAAATCACAGATCATTTATTCATTCATGGGCATTGTGAATGTTTCCAGTCCAGGGTCATTTTAAACAACATTGTCATGGATATTCTTATGTATATCTCCTGATACACAGAAGCCTGCATTACTACAGACTTTTTGCCTAGGAGTGAAATTTCCATGTTACACAGCATTGCATATTCAGCTTTATCAGACAGAGTAACACCAAATGTTTTTCAAAAGAGGTTCTACCAATTTAAATCCTCCTCTAGAAGTGTTGGAGCATAAGTGAGCATAAGTGAGGCCATCTTGTTAACTAAATGACCCCAGCCCCTCCTCTGTGTGACTACTCGCTGCTCTGCACGTACTCCAAAAAATTCACAAGCTCTTCCGGTTTATGGCCTCCACTTACGTATGTACTCCCCTATAGCTTGGTAAATTAAAAACTTTGTTCTATGAGTTTCTCTCCAGGAACAGGCTGACCACAGGTGGGAAACACACCTCGGGGTATCCATCACAGCTGACAGAAGAATGGAACAATGTGATGCCTGGAGCCCGTCACACCTGGAGACCAACATCCCTGGACCCCCTCCTCACTGCCCATTTTCCCTATAAAACTGCCTCAAGATTCTGTAATCTTTGAAGATGGGTCTTTGAGACGTTAGTCACCTGTCTTCCGATTTGCCAGCTGATCTAATTAAACTTCATTTCTTGATCTCTAACTCGTTGTGATTAATTGGCTCAGCTGGAGGTGAGCAGAGCGAGCCCATTGCTCAGTATCAGGAGTGCTTCCCATTTTCTCCAACACTCGGAGTTGTGAGACCTTCAATTTTGTATCTATTTGTAATAATTAAAATACATAGGCATTTCCCTGTTTACAATAATACCGAGTACCTTTCCTAATAGCTACTGGCCATATGAATTTTCTCTTTTGTGAAGTTCTGGTCGGGATCTCTTGAACATTTTCTGTTGCACTGTTTGCAATTTCCTTATCTATATTCTGCAAATGAGCCCTTTGCTGGCTCTACGTGTATGAGATCTCCCACTCTTTGCCTTGCATTTTCATTCTCTTGACAGTATCTTTTGATGGAGAGACTTTCTTAATTTTAATGTTGTCAAACCTAGCAATTAAACTTATAGAGTTAGTGCTTTTATGTGTCATATTTAAGACATATTTTCCTAACCCTTGAGTGAGGTTTCCCCACCTCAGCACTACTGACATTTTGGGTTAGGTAACTCTTTGTTGTAGAGCTTGTCCTGTACATTGCAGGATGTTTAGCAGCACCCCTGGCCTCTACCCACTCGATGCCAGTAGCAACCCTCTTCCCCAAGTCATGACTACAAAGAATGCCTCCAGACATTGCCAAATGTCCCCTGGGGGGCAATATTGTCCCTGGTTGAGAACCACTGCCATAGATCATGAAGATATATTCTCATACGATATCTTGTAAAAGCTTCATGGATGTATGATTCAACTAGAATTGATTTTTGTGCAACCTGTGAGGCAGGCATCCTACTTCATTTGTTTTCCCATGTAGACACCACATTTTCTCAACATGATTTATTGAAAAGTCTATCTTCCTCACTGCATTGAAGTGCTGCCTTTATTCTTAATCCAATGTCCATCTCTTCATGAAACTGAGCAGAAGAGGTTAAAAAATCTTCCCTGGGCTGGAAGAAGAGAGCAAAACTTTGAGATAAGCTTTGCTTAACTGCAGCTGTGCATATTCAGCACCATCAACTGTTGTTTAAAACTGACCAACTCTCTCTGTCCCTCCTCAGTACATGAGTGAGCTGTCTCTCCCGGGAAGTTGAGGTCCAGACATCAAGATCCGGCCTCACAAGGCCACCACAGGCTGAAGGTGAAAACTAACCAGAAAAGTCCAGACGGTGGACCCAGCACAGGCTCTCCTCCCCTCCCTGAGACCCCAGCACACGCTCCCCTTCCCCTCCCTGAGACCCCAGCACACACCCCACCCCCAGACCCCAGCACACCCTCCCCCTCCCCTCCCTGAGACCCCAGCACACGCTCCTCTCCCCTCCCTGAAACCCCAGCACACGCTCCCCCTCCCCACCCCAGCACACGCTTTCCAACCCAACCTTTAAAATTCCCTTGCCTCCCATCTTTCGGGGAGAGGGGACAAATTTGAGAGCTCTCATCTCCTGGCTGATGTCACCCGAAATAAAAACTCTTTCCTTGCCATAAGCCTGGTGTTCTAGTTTTATCTGGCCCCTCTTGTGTGGCGGGTAAGGAACCTGGGTATGTATCCGGTACCATTCATGGTTCTGTTTCTGGGTTCGGTTTCTATCTTTGCACCAATACCACTCTGTCTTAATTACCATAGTTTCATAAGTCTTTATAGCTGCTAGAGCAAATCCTCCCCCTATCTTTTCCTTATTCAAGTATGTCTTGATTACTGGCATTTTGTTTTCCATATAAATTTTAAATTTGGCTCATCAATTTCCAAAAACACTTGCAATTCTGCTTGGGATTCACTGAATATATAGATCAGTTTGAGGAGACCTGACATCTTTCCAATATTACACCTTTCCATATATGGACAATGGTTTATGTCTCCATTTACTCAGGTGTTCTTTATTATTTTGTGTTCCCTGAGGACAGAATTTGTCCACTAAACCTCTCCAAGTCACAGAATCATGAAAGGCCAGAACTTGTAAGTCCTAGGCCCAATGCTACAAGTGATGCTTGTGAAATTTGTGGGTTTGCTTACTTATTTACGTCAGGCTTCATTTCAAGCAGCTTTGAGACAGTTTACAAAGATAAGGACTTTATTAAAAGAATATTTACAATGTGAAGAAAGTTGAGAGAAAGGAAGATAAGGTGGGTCCAATTCTAACACTAATTCTGACGTGTTTTTTTCCCTCACTACCAAGCAGTTAACTCAATTCTGACACTTTTCTACCTGGAGATAGTATCAGATCCCACAGGTGAAGGGCTCAGTCCTACAAGACTGCCCCCCCAACTTCAGATGCTAGTCAAAAGCCCAGGTTATCACCTGTGCTTCTGACTGACCAGCTATTGACCCTCCTAGGGTTGGGTTAATTTGCTACAGTGGCTCACAGAACTCAGAGAAATATTTTACTTACTAGATCACCGGTTTACTTTAAAAGGATATAACTCAGGAACAGCCAAATGGAATAGATACATATGGCAAGGTCTGTGGGAAGGGGCTCCCTGTCTTCCATCCTGTCTCAGAGTCCACCACTGTCCCCAAATCTCCATGTGTTCTCCAACCTGGAAGTTCTCTGAACACTGTCTTTTGGGTTTTCACGGAAGCTTCATTACATAGGCATGATTGATTAGCCATTGGTGATTGAACTCAATCACCAACCCTTCTCCCCTCCCCAGAGGTCAGAGGGTGGGACTGAAAGTTCCAACTCTCTAATCACATGGGTGGCTCCACTGGCAACTGGCCCCTAACCTTAGGTGCTTTCCAAAAGTCACCTCATTAACATAACAAAAGATCCCTTTCTTGCTCTCAATACATGGGAAATTCCAAGGGTTTTAGGAGCTCTGTGCCAGGAACAAGGACGAAGACCAAATAAATATTTCTTATAAATCACAATATCACAGTGGGAGAAATAAGATGAGGCAGAGGATGGAGGCCCCTGCACTGCCTGGTCCAGTAGCCACCCAGCCTTTGCAGGATCGTCACCTGTGTTCAGCATGTCACGGGCACCAACTTCACCTTCGAGCAGCTCTGACTCTTAGGCTCTAGCACTATGAAATTTCACACCTTATCATAGGCTCCCTAATGTTGTGCTCTAATTATTTGATATTCTGATTCAATTAATATGTATAGCATGGTACTGGCACATTTCATCTTCATATAACCTCCTGAGGTGAGATCTTTTTTTTTAATTCCCATTTTTAAGATGAAGAAAATGAAGGCCTTAAAGAGGTTAAGTGACCTGTGCCACCTATAGTAATCTGAGCATGTTCAACTCTATCTTCTGATTCTGAGGCTAATGCCTGCCCTCACTCCATTCTACCTCCCCATACTGGGTAGGGTTCTCCCCCTACTGTTTTATGAACTCTGGGCACTGGGAAGGTATGTAATAAACAAGGCTGGTGCTAGTTATTGACTATCAGACAAGCTGAAGAGAAAGCAGGGGCCGGCTCAGGAATCACCTCTTGATGATGCTGCCTAGGTGTAGATGTTGAGTGTAGATGTCAGAATGGATATTCTTGCTGTTATGGGACAACCCTGCTCCACCACAACTCCTGAAGGCTCTTCAGGAGCCTTTCACACTCTTCAGGAGTGTGAAATAAACCTCGTTGTGGAGCATTTATAAACCAAAGATATCACTTTTTCACTTACTTGATGCATTCTTTCTTTTCTTTCTTTCGAGGAAGATTGGCCCTGAGCTAACAACTGTTGCCAATCTTCCTCCTTTTTCCTTTTTTCTCCCCAAAACCTCAGTAGATGGTTGTATGGCATGGTTGTACATCCTTTTAGTTCTATGTGGGACGCTGCCTCAGCATGGCTTGACAAGTGGTGTGTAAATCCGCGCCCAAGATCCCAACCAGGAACCCTGGGCAGTGGAAGCCCAGTGCGCAAACTCAACCGCTAGGCCACCCGGCTGGCCCCTACTTGATGCATTATTTCCACAGCTCTCTCTTGTCCCCCGAGCTGTCCCTATATCTATAGATTCGCTCACTTCCCTGAAAGTTCAAATAACCAAGTAAAGCGGGAACAAGTACTGCATACTTCCCATTTCCACATCTCTTTTGAGCGTCCGTTGGTATAAAACTTTCTCGTGTTGGTTTACAACCGGGTGAGGTGAGGCTGCTGCACAGCTTCTCTTTTGAAAAGAACCACACAGTTAGATTTCCCTAACTATCCCTTCCTCAGTGGGCAACTCAAGGTTTTCCCTGTCTTCCTTCGACATTACCATAACGTACTGAAGGATGATATAAACCCACATCCCTAAACAGTAGAAAAATGATGCAAAGGCCCCACACTTTCAGCAAGGGCTATACCTTTGAGCCCTTACTAGAAAATACGTTTGTAGAAAAGTAACTTTATTTACCCAAATACATCAACAGACTCTATAGAGAAAAACCTTTCAATCCAGAAAGTGACACCATCTCCACCTTAAAGGCAAGTATAGTAAAAGCACTTGTCACCTTAATGTTTCATACACACTCTACCTCTACAAGAGCTTACACAGTCCACGAGACAAGAGACCCCACTTCAGCTCTTCACGCAAAACCCCACCTGACGTTACGTCTTCAAACAAAAACACATATAACTGTAACCTGATAAACCCACATAGAACGTTAGCCGAACTGTGAGGGGCTCTCGAAGGCCTTCCTTCTTTCACTCATCTTGACTTCACGGTGAGAAACCTCACTCTGGGTCTACATCTCACCTTTCTTATGTAGATATTATATGGAAAACACTGCCCTCTTTCCCAGACACTTTGGTTCGCCTTTGGCTCGCTCGCGCCTTTTCGCATCCTCTCTCGCGCCGGTGTCCCCGGGGCCGCAGCGCCGGCTCATTTGCACGCCCCGCCCATCCCCGCCCCGGGGGCGTGGCCCACACCCGGCCGCAGCCGGGAACGCCGCCTCTTTAGGCGAAGCGCGTGTGGGAAGCTAGAGAGCGACCCCAAAGCGGGGGCAAACACGAGTTTTGCCCAGAACTGAAGGGAATTTGGGGTTGGGTGGTGGCCAGAGTGGGGAACGAGGCTGTCGCGGGCAGCGCGGTCAGAACTCACCTGGAGAAAGTGTGTGGGGGTGTTACTAGTATGAATTAGTGCTAGAGAACAGGGTGGCCTCGCGGGCCTCGCTGGGAGAGAAGACGAGCCGCGCGGGGGAAGGCAGGGCTGCGGGGTGCCGAGGGGGCCTCTCGGGAGCCGCGGAGGGGATTGTAGCCTCGGGACCGGCGGTCATTCCCCGCTCCGCCCTCACCCGCGGACGGCCTTGGGCGGGAAGGGAAATGTGGAGGGAGAAGCCAGGCAAGGGGGGGGGAACTCACAGGGGCTGGGGTCGGGCCTTTCCAGATGCGGGGAGGAGGGCCCCGTGAGGCGGAGCCTGCTGCTTGGCTCCATTCTCCCCAGTTGGAAGGGGACCTTCGAGCCCGCTTTTTCTGTCTGGAAACCGTCTGTTACCCCCTTTCCTATCAGACCAAGACTATAACCTCACCTTTCACGGCCCTAGAGTTCCGTGCCCACCGTCTCTGCGTGTTGTCGCATACACCCGGAGGCCGGTGACTCCCTCCTTCCCTTCAAGGTCTGTGGTTAACTCGTTTCCTCACCCTTGGCCCCTCCAGGAAGCCCCTTGACCCCCTGGAGTCCAGCCAGCACCTATCTGCCAGGTGCCCGTCCCCCATCACACCTCCTCCTGGATTCCATCCCAGCTCCCTAAAGGGGTGGGGTTCAAACCTCAGACCTGCAAGGAGACAGGGCTGGGCTCCATCGTAACCCTGGACAAATTATTAATCTCTCTGAGTCTCACCTTTCTTCCATGTAACTTGGCGGGAGCAGTGGCAGTTCCCTTTATAGTGGCGGTGGGGATGAGATGTACAAGGATGCTCAGTGTCTGCCACGAGCCAAGGTCCACTGATTAGAGACTCTGGTCTTTAGACAATCCGTGATACATTTGGATATCCATCCTGCCTGTGCGAGTTGTCCTTTTCTTTGGTGTGTTTTCCGCAGAGGTCCATACTTGATGCTCCTGGAGGAACCAGCCAAGTCACTGAGTGCCCGGCATCCATCGTTTCCGGGGAGATGGGTGGGGGCAGGGAAGAGCCTAGAGTGAACTCCCCCCCCACCCCCAGTGATTAGCGCTGTGATCTGGGGCATGCACCTTCATATCTTGGCCTCTGTTGCCCTGTTCTTCCAGTTCTTTCACATGCTCCCCTCTGGCATTCTAGATATGAGGACCGGCTTACCAAGTACTAAAGCAGTGTGCTTCAGCCTGAGGGCTGCCCCCATTCCAGCATGCGGAGGTTGGTTGTTTTTATTAGGTTGAATATTTATGCTGTGCCAAGCACTTCACCTATATTCTCTCATTTAATCCTCAAAATAGCTCTCCAAGGGTAATTACCTCCCTTTTACAAATGAAAAAATTCAGACTCAGAGACATTAAGAAACTCACCTAAAATCATGTAGTGTATAAGTTAGTTTGGACTGCATCATAATACCCAACAACTTATTTAAAACAGCAAATACTTATTTCTCACCATTTTGTAAGTTGGCTGGGCTGGCTCAGTGGGGCCTGGATGGCCAAGGTGCCTTGTATCTGGCTGGGAGGAATTCAATGTCAGCTGGGTGATGGGGACATGATCAGGAGTCTCTCATTATTCAGCAGGGCTTGTGCAAAAATGGCTGAGTTCCAAAAGTAGCCTGAGGGTAAGCACAGGCCCTTGCCAAATCCAGCTTGCATCATATTTGCTGTTCTTCCATTGGCCGAAGTGGGTCACACTGGCAAGCACAGCAGTATGTGGGGGGACACGAAGGGGTGGGTAGATACAGAGAGGGAGAATTATTGCTGCCATTTTCCCCAAGTTACATACATAACTTGTAAGTGTACCACTGGAATTCTAAAACAAATGTGTCAAATTTGAAAGTTCAAAACTGCCTTGAAGTTATTGCCCAGGATCTGGGAATCCAGAACACTCCATGCATTGCCTAACTAAGTCAACAACATTTTGTGCATATGCCTGCAACTGTTTTGCAAATGTATACACATATTAATAAATAAACATTAACAAACACAAATTATGGTTTTAAATGTTTGTTCTGCTTCATTCCTTGTGTTTTCTTCTTTAGAGACTCCAAGTATATTTGGATCTCCTTTGCTTATCTTTTATCTTTATCACCTTCTCACAAGTCTTTTGTATTATTTTCTTTACTTTTGTTGGATTATCTTCATTATTCTCCTTTCTACCCTTTATTTCCTTGTTCTTTCCATGGTGTCTATACTCTCCTGTATTCCTTTTATTTCTGAAATGACTTTTTTCTTTTACTAATTTTTTCCTGTGTTTGTCAGGGTCATTGTTTAGTAACCATGTCTGGCTTAAATTTGATGCTCAATGAATATTTTTGACTGAAAAATATAATTACTTTTTCTTTACGGCACTACAATGTATTTTCCCTGCAATTAATAATTGTCTTTCTTTTTCAGTTCCATAGTTGTCTGGCCATTTTGTTTCAGAATTCTTGTCTGCTTTATGCGTGTTTCTCAAAGCTTTGTTTTCTTATTCTCTTTCAGCCTTGCTTGAAGTGTTAGGTTAGAGTTTTCATCTGCTTTGTGTCTGCATTTTTCTGGTGTCTTCTTGTCAAAACACTTTATAGTTCATTCTTCTCTTGTAACACTTTGTATGTGGCTAGATCATATTCTCCTCCTCCTTTCCAAAGTTTAAATGAAATGAGTTAACCTGGACTACCGGGAGGACATTTCTGTGGAGAGGGGAATGTCCTAGGGTACCTTTCCCAGCTTCAGGGCTTGAGGGCTCCCTGTTTGTTATCGTGAAGGGCTCAAAGTCTGGCGACTTCTCCGCCTCTCAGAGCTAAGCCTGGTTCAGAAAAGTTTTTATGCTCTATTTTCTACAAGCCTACAGGTCTAGCCTGCTAAGGTGGTATTCTCACTTCGGATGTTGTATTTTGCTGTTACAGTACTTTCTGAGCTCTGCTTTATCTGAGACCCTCCCCTGCTCCCTACTATTTGAATCTTCTCTTTCCCTTACCCCCAGTGTTACTTCCCTGCTCAATTTGGTTTCTCAACCTAGCAGTTTTCTTTTCAGGCAAGGCTTTGTCCTTCTGGAAGGCAATATTTGCTGGATACTTCTGAAATCCTCAGGGTTTAGATGACCATAACACCATTTGATCTCTTGGTGCTTCTGCTGCCAGTTTTGCACCCACCAACTCAGAACCTGTGATGACACCTTCCAGTTTTGCGGTTCTTCTCATAACTATTTGTCCTGTTTGGTACAGGGATAAATGATGATTTGGGACAGGGTGGTGGAAATGAAGATGGACAGAATTGGACAGTAGGAGAGAGAAGGTTGTATTTGGCAATACAACCAGGAGAAATTACTGATGGGTCTGATGTAGGAGAGGAAGGGTCAAGTGTGATGTTAGTGGATTTTGGCTTGGACAACTGAGTTGGTGCCATTATTCACAGAGTTGGGAAAGAATGACTAGCGATTAGGGAAGCAAGTGCTCTTTTGGGGTTCTAAATGGAAAGATCATCAAAGGGAGTTGGATATAAATCTAGAACTCAGGGGAAAGATCTGGTCTCAAGATAGAAATATACAAGTCATCAACTGTTTTAGTCAGTTTGGGCTGCAATAACAAACTACCATAGACTGAATGGCTGAGCTAGCTTTCTGGCTTCTTCTTATAAGGGCACTAATTCTATTCATGAGGGTTCTACCCTCATGACCTAATTATCTCCCAAAGGTCCCAACTCCTAACACCACCACATTGGGGATTAGATTTCAACATATGAATTGAGGGAGGGGAACACACATTCAGTCCACGACATCAACATACAGGTAAATCTAAAGACATGGATCTGAATGAGCTCACTTAGGATGTGCAATTAGAAAGAGTGGTGGTCTAGCACTGGTCCCTGATGCAATATACATGATGCATTTAGAGGTGGGTGGAAGAGGGACCAGTAGAGGAGATCATGAGGAGGAGGAGCTTTGGAGGTAGGGAAAATCAGAATACTGGAAGCCGAGAGAGGAGCATTTCAAGGAAGAGGGACTGACCAACCAGATGGAAGCTGCTGAGAGGCTGAACTGAATACAAATAAAAAACCTCCATTGGATTTGACACCATGGAGGTCATTGGAAATCCCGACAGGAGCAGCCTCAGAGGAATGGTAGGGACAGAACCTGGATTAGAATAGGTGGAGGAGAGCATAAGAGGCGAGAAAGTATAGACAAATTTAGATGTGAAAGAGAAAGGAGATAGCTGAAAGAGGATGCAGGGGGTCAAGAGAGTTTTTGTTTGTTATTTTGTTTTTTGAAGCGGGGAAACAGAAGCATGTTTACATACTAATAGAATAATCCAGTAAAGGAGGAGAGGTTTGTGGTGCAGGAGAGAGATGAAGTCCTTGAGAAGGTAAAAGGGTCTAGGATCCAGTGCATGAGGGGAGGGATTTGTCTTTAATAAGAGCAGGGACACCTTTATTGTAACAGGAGGGAAGACAGAGAACAGAGTACATGAGGGAAGTTTATAGATCTGGTGGAAGGACAATGAGTAAGTTCCCCTCTGAAGGCTTCTACCTTCTCACTGGAAGGTGAGGTGAGGTCACTGGCTGAGAGAAAGGGGGCCTACATGGGAGGCATTAGGAAGGGGAAGGTTTGGGGAGAAAAGAGAGAATATAAGACAGACATCTCTGAGATTGGGAAATTTACTAGGGAAACGCGATGGATTGGAGGTTTATGGTCATTAGTTTAAAATAAAATGAGTCACCTACCCTCTCTTCCTTCCTCCTCCCCTTCTTTCCTTTCTTCTTTGCTATTTGGGGCCCAGTGAGGTAGGAGGCTAGGCAGGTAATGACCAGAGAGGGGTCAGGACTGAGTAAGGCAGCAGCCCAGCAAGCACAGAGAGACTAGTTACATGCAAGAGGATTGAAGGAGGGGCATAAAAAAATATATATAAATATAAATGATAAAATATATATATGATAAAAATAATTTTATCAAAATAATTTTAAAGTTAATATTACAATAGACATGTAAGCACATTGTAGAATGCAGAGAGAATTTTCATATCACAGAATCTTGTTGTTATCCAAAGCATTTGAGACGCCAGTCCTTCTAGTCATGTTTGATAATGAGGAAAATGAAGTTCAGTGACTTCCCCAAAGTCACATAACAACTTGATGGCATAACTGAGACTAGAATCCTGGGATTCAGAATCTCAGCATCATTCTTTCTACAAGAAAATAGTGATGCTCAAATACTTGATATGCTTGTCATAAAAAAGGGGATTATAAGAACAAAAAGATCAGTTAGGAAAGAATAATCTAACGGAATTTTATTTCTTATAAATTCTGCTCTTCAATTTCAAGCATTTGGAAAAATTGTGGTCACTCATAGATTTCTATCCTAAAAACTGGGTTTAAATATGAATATGCAAGGTATAGTAGATATGGAATTTTTACAATTGTAAGGTGTGACTTACCCAAAAGATCTTGTCTCTTAAGTACAAACTGCTCAATTATTGCTCTTCCAAAAGAAAATTATAATTGAATGGGAACAGATCATTGACACAGAACAACAAAATGCAGAAATTAGAACAATTTATTATAAACATTTGCAGAATATAAACTGATTTTGTATAAAGATTCTTTGAAACTTTTAAAACTATAGGTAACCTATAGTTTTAAAATAAAATAATTATTATTAATCATTATTATTATAATGTATTTCATTTTCCACTTTCCAATCTAGAAAATACACTAAGTTAGATCTAACAAAGGAAAAAAAAAATCAATCTAAATTGCCTCATAGAGAAAACTAATGAATATGAAAATACCCCACACAAAACTATAACAAACCCAAACAAGAAATAGATTCTGCAAAGCCCATTAATCCTCCAATTTAAAATAAATGACCTCCTGAGAAAAAAATACTTCCACCAGCATAGCAATTTGATGAATAAAAGCAGAGCTACTCTCATGAAGAGAAATTACATTATATATAAGAAAAATGTAATAATGCTTTTAGAAAATGAGGAAAAGTAGGGGCCGGCCCAGAGGCGTAGTAGCTAGGTGCGCGCACTCCGCTGCAGCAGCCCTGGGTTCGCAGGCTTGGATCCCAGCACTCACCGATGCACTGCTTGTCAAGCTATGCTGTGGCGGCGTCCCATATAAAGTAGAGGAAGATGGGCACAGATGTTAGCCCAAGGCCCATCTTCCTCAGCAAAAAGAGGAAGATTGGCAACAGATGTTAGCTCAGAGCTAATGTTTCTCACACAAAAAAAAAAAAAAAAAAAAAAGAGGAAAAGTAATTTCTATGTTGGAGAGTAAACATACTAAATACTTCCTGTTCACTTGGCCTTTGTTAGAAGTTAAAATACCTGTTCACATGCGAAAAGTGATATGAACATGAACATCATAAAACCAAGGTCCTCAACTATTTTTTCAATTTAACCTCAGGAGAACCAACTCAAGAGATTCAAAATCCAAGGATAGACTGGTCCCAAAGCATTTCCTCCTCTGTTCTTTCTTTGCCTTCTTCCTTTTTCTCTTTTCTATGCTTACGTTCCTCTTTCTTAGAGGCTACATCTTGACTTTTTTTCTCCTTTCGATTCTTAAGCTTTTGTGTACTGACCCTGACTGTTTCTACCTCTTTTTTGTTTCTTTGGATGCTCTTGTGTTTGTCTGAATCTATTTCCTCACAACTTTTCTCCCTCTTATGCTTGGGCCGCTCCTCCTTTGGTTTTTCTCTGTCTTCCTCTGGGTGCCTTTTTCTCTTCTGATGTATCTGTTTATGACTGGCTTGATGGGCATTGGAACTGTTTTCTGAGGAGAGGTGTTTGTAACCAGACTCTACCTTGTATGAGCTACAATTATTATACTCTTGCTGACTAAGGTTCAGGGGTACTGGTTTTTCTGAGAAACAGTCCCTGGTGAATTGACAGTAGGTCAGGGAGTCTAGTCTCCACCTGCTGTCATGAGCTGGCAGCCACTGAGCTAACCGGTTTTCCACTGTTTGTGAAATAGTGCATGATCTTGGGTAGGTCTGGACAGTTTCAGATGGGAGTCTTTGATCAAACATTCTATACCTGGGTCTGGAATCAACCTCTTCTTTGTACCCACATGTTTCCAAATAGTCTTCTCTTATCTTTCTGAAACAAGTCTTTGGCTCTAAGCCTCTGGCTTTCTGCACTTTGATATAATCTTCAAGTTCATCTTGAAAAGAGTCATATGTCTTCTTTGAATGCTTCATCAGGTTAACAACAAGGGATTCTCTGTAGAGAAGATGGGAGAAAACTCTTCTTACTAGATTATTTTATTCTGAATATTTCCTTTGCTCTTGAAGAGAGCTTCGAAAAAGAAAACAAAGAAGCCCAAACAAATTAAAACATAATTCAGCATCAAAGTTAAATATCAAGACACTATATGCCAAAAAAGAGCATGAGGATAGTCAAATATCTCCCAGGCCACTCACAAGTAATTTTATCTTTCTCAGAAGTGGGATGAAGAGGGAAGAAAGGGCTGACATACAGGATTCTGTTGTAGGGCTAAAAATGTAAGGAATGTAGGGATGTGTGGTACACATCCATGGTGGGTGGCCTGAGCTAAATGTTCAGGTATTTTCTAAAGCTCTGATTAATCAGTTTCTTGTATATTGTTTTCTAAGAGAAGTAACAGAACCATACAGAAGTAATTTCATCTTTAAAATCTTCAGTTTACTCAAATAATATAAAATAAACATACATACTCACCTGACTAGAATACTGTAAGACTTAATAATAAAAGGATGTTTATAAAGTGGTTTGGGAACGCTGGAAATTAGAAAGTCAGCTACAAGATAAAACTACTCTTAGGTATAGGGCATGAGGGAAGATGAGGGAACAGAGATCCATATCTTCTGTACAGGGCTTAGATTTCATTCTGCTGCTTCTGATTGGTGAAAAAAGCATTCTAGAATGCCTTCTGGTTTGTGCTTTCTCTATTAAAGTTCTGGAAGGAGGGTCAAGGGAGAAAATGGAGGTAAAAGCTGAGAGGGGGTAGGATTGATACAGAGAAAAGTTTCAGAAGGAATGTAAAGTAGAGATACAGTTTTTGTTGGCTTGTTTGATTCTTTTTTGGGGGGCCAGCACTATTTCTGATTCTCTTTCTTTCCCCTACCTCATCTCTTGCATTAGTACCAACTTAGCAGAAAATGTACTTACTATGAGATGATAATGCCCTAGATATTTTTGGTGATATATTTTATCTCCAAAAATTAGGAGGTAGCATAACCCATGTAGAAATGAACATTTCTTCCATTTAACAGAAACAAATAAGCCTGACATAGCATTTTATTTATTTATTTATTTATTTTTGGTGAGGAAGATTGGCCTTGAGCAACATCTGTGCCCATCTTCCTCCACTTTGCACGTGGGACACCACCACAGCATGGTTTAACGAGCAGTGCATCAGTCCATGCCCGGGATTCGAACCCGTGAACCCCAGGCCACTGAAGCGGAGCGTGCAAACCCAACCACTATGCCACTGGGCCGGCCCTGATATAGCATTCTAGAGTCACTAATGATCAGCTATCTTTTCTGGAAATTTGAGATTAAAAATAAAGTCTAAATGAAGCCTAATTTGGTGAGTCAGAAAATGTAGCTGCTATTTAACTTAAATATTATAAAAATTCTGACTAGAATAATGTAACCAATATATGATTAAACATGGGCAAAAGATTTAAATAGACACTTCAGAAAAGAATATATACAAATGGCCAATAAACACATGAAAAGATATCATTAGTCATCAAGTCAACACCAATTAAAATCACAATGAGATACCACCATGCACTCACTAGAATGACTGAAATTAAAATGACTGACAACACCAGTGTTGGTGAGGATGAGGAACAACTGGAATTTTCACACATTGCTGGTAGGAATATAAAATGGTATAATCACTTGGAAAACAGTTTGGCAGTTTCAGAGGAGGTTCAACATACACCTACCATATGATCCAGTTATTCCACTCCTAGATATTTATCCAAGAGAAAAGGAAATATATGTCCATACAAAGCCTTATACATGAATGTTCATAGCAGTTTTATTTGTAAAAGCCCCAGAAAGGAAAAAACCCAAATGTTGAACAACAGGTGAATGGATAAACCAAATAGTCATGAGTCACAATGACAGGGATATGTTCTGAGAAATAAGTCATTAGGCTATTTGGTTGTCATGTGAACATCACAGAGTGTACTTAACGTAAACCTAGGTGGTATAGCCTGCTACACACCTAGGCTGTATGGTACTAATCTTATAGGACCACTGTCGTTTATAGGGTCTGTTGTTGATTGAAACGTCGTTATGTGGTGCATGACTGTAGTGGTATATCCATACAATGGAATACTATCAGTGGTAAAAAGAAATGAACTACTGATACACTCAACAACATGGATGAATCTCAAAATAATTATGCTGAGTGAAAGAAGCCTGACAAAAGAGTACGTAATATATGATTCTATTTACATAATACTCTAGAAAATGCAAACTAATCTATAGTAACAGTGGTTGCTTGGGGATGAAGCAGGAAGAGGTGGGAAGGAGCAACTATAAAGGGCACTTTTTGGGTTTGGATATGTTTATCTTGATTATGGTGATCATTTTATGGGTATATACATCTGTCAAAACCCACCAAATTGAATACTTTAAATAAAAAGTCACTAAAAGATTAAAAAGACGTTGATAATTGTTGAAACTGGATGATGGGTACATGAAGGTTCATTATACTATTTTCTCTACTTTTATATTTGAAAAATTTTAATAAAAAGATTTTAGACAAAATATATTATAGCCACTAGGATGGCTCTAATAAAAAAGACAGATGATATTAAGTATTAGCAAAGATGTGGAAAAATTCGAAACTTCATTCATTGCTGGTAGGAATGTAAAATGATGCAGCTACTTCGGAAAACAGTTTGGCAGTTCCTCAAAATGTTAAACATAGAGTTACTCTATGATCTGGCAATTTCACTCCTAGGTATATACCCAAGAGAACTGAAAACCTATGTCCACACAAAAACTTGTACATGAATGTTCATAGTAGCATTATTTAGAACAGCTAAAAAGTAGAAACAACTCAATGACCATCAACTGATGAATGGCTAAATAAAATGTGGTATATTCACACAATGGAATATTATTCAGCAATAATAAGGAATTAAGTACTGATACATAGTACAACGTGGATGAACCTTGAACACATGCTAACTGATGAAAGAGGCCAGTCCCAAAAGACCACAGATGGTGCAGAGATCAATAAAGAGGTGAATGGAACCTTACCCTTATCAGGCTGAGAACTTGGTGGAGAAATCTTATCATATTCATCCATTAATCGGTTCAGTTTTCTAACATGAACTTTCCCCACATAGTGAGAATGTGCAATAACTGAGGAGCTAAAAAAATGAAGCAGAGATTACAAAATCTGTTTTTGTCCAATACTCCACTCCCAGTCACCTGCAACCAAGCACAATCTTGTTATAAAGATTAAATAATTCAAAATTTAGAATTACATCATCAGCATAGATCAATCATCTGAAAATTAACAAAATCCATCTCAATTTCTTATCATTTTGCTTTCTGTAAATCTCAAGTAAAGCTAACTTTTTGAGCACGTATTTTACCCTGGAAAAATAAATAATATTTTGTCTATTTTAGAAAAAGTGACCCCAAATTTACACCTTTAAATTTGAAGGTAGCACTCGTGATTTTTAATATATTTAGTCTGAACTAAGAGTTTAAGAATAGTTTCATTTGCTTTCAAATCAAAGTATCAGCTTCAGTAGAAATAATCCTATGATTTAGAAGGCTTTTATTTTCAACCTACCTCATAATGTGAAATCCTTCGTGGTTCAAACTACATCACTACTCCACATACGTCTTTTACAAAAGGTATCTGTAAAAGTTCACTCTTTGTTCATTCAATGTGGTATCTATGAATAAAATAGATGGAGGTGAGAAAGAAGATCATATTAAACATTTAAGGTAATATTTTCAATCTTCAACTAGATATCATTTCATATACCATGTCAAATCTTAATTTCCTAAGTGCTTGCAAGGCTTTAGTACTAGCTTTTTGATCATTAGAATGAAATTTTAGTATGAAAACACTTAGTAAGCCTCTAATATTTAATGTGGTAATATATTTTTATTTAGTCCAGAAAATGCCATTCTGAAGGAGAAGTTACTGGGGGACGAGTAGGAGTCTGAACTTTATGGAAATGATCTGGGGTACCAGTATTGAACAAGGCTGGGCTAAGAAATCCAGCCTTGGCATTTTCTGTTTTATAGCAGACAATCTCAAGAAATGCAGTCTACTTTAAGACAGTCACTGATTCTAGCTATACCACTAATGTCCCCTGAGAATCACATGGAGGAACCACAAACCACCTTTACCCGTGGTAGGCAACTATCCTCCTCAGGTGGTACAAACATGACCACAAGCAAGCCTCAGTAAACAAGGCTCAGACAAGCCACTCAAAGCTACAAAATATATATTACTTTGTAATTAAAAACTCCATAAAAATTTAATTTAAAGGTTCTATAGGATATCTTCAAATTAAGCTTAATTTTCAGTACCAGTGTTATGATTAAAAAGGTTTGCTTAAGTGTGTGCGCTCCACTGCTGGCGGCCTGGGGTTCGGATCCCGGGTTCAACCCTTAATACCAGATTTCCCATTTTTAAAAGTCAATGTTTTGAGCTGACACTGAGGCAAGAAACTTGGAGTCACCTTTAACTCCTTCACCCACCAAACTCTTACTTTATTTTTCTTTATCTCTATTAAATAGCATCAAATTCCCAAGCTCAAAATCTCAGCCATTTTTCTCCCTATCAAGTCCTGACTCATGTCAATTCTAGCTTTATAATGTTTTTTCAAAGCTATCCCATCATTTTTCAAGTCCCATAACACCACGTAGTTCAAGTTCTCCATGCCTTTAGGCTTTATTAAACTTTATCACTATTAATTGAGTTTTGTCTTCAGGGTACTATGGTGGGTACTTTGGGGTGAGATAGGGAAAAAAAGAGATGAATATTTACTGACTACTGTATGCCAAACAAGATAATAGATTATTCTTTCAGTCTTTTACCTCTGGTAAAGTAAGTGGAATTTCCCACATTTTGAAGATTAAGACATCAGGATTCAAAGAAATTAAAATAACTTGCCACATGTGTTAACTGATAGAGCTGGATCTTAAACTTATATTTACATAGCTGTTTTACACATTGGGAATTATAAATAAGTGAACAAGACAATTTCTAATATCAAGGAATTTACAATTTTGTAAAAATGATATGCAAAGAACTATAATGCAGGACAAAAACATGTTAAGTGCCTCAGACATAGGACGGTATAATGTCTTCTTGCTGAAGGGGTTTGGGGAACGCTTTGTGGAGAATGGATTTGGACTGATCCTTAGGAGATGAGTAAAATTTACAGAAAAAATGAGTGAAGGAAGGGTATTCTGGAGGAGGGAAGGACATTAGAAAAGGCATATCTGCTTTAGATAAAACAAGATATGCATGAAGGTAGTGAAAGACAGCACTGTAGAGGTGGAATGGGGCCAGTTCATAATAGGCCTTATTTGGCCATTTGGGTTTAATTCTGCAGTCAACAGGGGAAGAAAAGAGACTCAAAATGGGGATATGGGTTAGGAGAGTGTTGCATGAAAGAGATTATTGGGCTGAACCAGAAGAGTGGCAGTGGGAATGGAAAAGAAGAGAAGAATTTAAGAGACATTCGACAAGTGGAATCAAATGAATTTGTGATAGCTGGGGAGAGAGCAGGTGGAAGAAGAGAAGAGAAGCACAGACAACTCTAAGGCTTTGATCCTGGGTAAAGTTGTTACCTTTGTCAGAGAGGATAACGAAGAGAAAGAGTTACTATTATTATTATTGCTGTTTTTATTATTTCCTGGAAGGAGGGAAGTAGGGAGTGGAATGGAGAAGCATAGTGTTCGAAAAGATGGTGAATTTGATTTTGGAATAAATTCAGCTTCTATCAAAATCATAATATCTTTCACATCTGTCCTTTCCTTTCCTCTAACCCATTCCTCTATGTGTTTAATTCCTCTATGTGAAACTGTGTTTAAATAACTTGCAGATGTTCCATATACCTTGAAATTCCTTACAAATTAAGATTACAAATTAACATAGTTGGGCACTTGAACTAATTGTATATGTACCAAACTTCCATGAACATGGTGGGCAACGGGAACCATTAGAGAAAAGAAGGGTAGTAAATTCTAGGTGTTGTCGAAATCTTCCCTCAAAAAGTTTTTATGCTACCTCTATTCCATCTGCATAGTGAATACTATTTACTCATTACAAAGCTTGTAGCATTCTACAGTTTGAAGAATGCAGACTTCAATTATTGTGGAGTAGAGTGAAATTATCATTTTCCCTGACCTGGAAACTATTTCCATTCTTACCATTTTATTTAGCTTAGCTTTTTTTTTTTTTCAGTAAGTGTCATATTATAGATTTCTATTGACCTTGTAATTGCTAAAATCCTAGAGGTAGCATCTCTCCTCCTACATTGGCCGTCTTCTCCCATCTGGTACTTAACGTAACTGATTTCTTTTTCTAAATGCAAGACTTTATACTTCATTTTGTTATGGGTTTAGGCCACCATTCCTATGTATGAAGAGCTTTAAAATTCCAATTCTTTTAATCTTGACATTTGCTATGGTTCCTGTAGTTTTTATATGCATTCAGTCTACGTCGTCATCCATGTCACTGGTGAAAACTTTAAGTAGGACAAGAGCAGGATAATACCTATGGCGTGCTACAAAGAATCCACCCTTTTTCTGCATCTAAAATTGATCTGTGGTTCATCAGCAATTCATGATTCCAATCAGAAAGATATTTAGAATTTGATAGAATCTGAGTTTATTCCAAAATTAAATTCAGCATCTTTTCAAACACTCAGTGCTTTTCCACTCCACTCTCCACTACCCTCCCTTCTTGTGGGTCTGATTATTCAAATCTATTTGTACTAAACAGAAGTCTTATTTTTCCATTTTGTTGATATTTGAAAGATATTATGACATGTCCTCCAAAATTGTAACCATTCTTCCTACAGCAGTGGTTCTCAATCTCAATCATTTTGACCAAATCATTCTATAGGCAGACAAGTGAACTTGTATTGCCAGGAGGTCTAGAGGTTATATAGCCTAAAGAGACCAATCACAAAAAAACGTATTTCAAGTTTCATGGTTTATTTTAAAAACTGATATAAAAACTTCTTTTATATAAAATGGATGAACTCTAGTTTAAAACATTCCTTTTATATAAAAAAACCTTTAATTAATCTTTAAATAAAATGTGTCATTTAAACATCAAGTACCTCCTAGCACACTGCTGATTATCTCAAAAACCTCAGGGAAATCTGATTATCTTCACTGAAGAAATATGGTCCCACAACATTCCTCTGCTCTACCAGTAGATCTTTCACAAGAGAAAATGAGACATGGCATCACTTGAGCTTTTAATAAATGCACATCACCTTTTAATGTTCCTTTCAAAGTAATACATTCACAAGCAATCTGTTCTGTAACACTTATCCAGCATTGCCCTTACATGTACCAGGTACTGTTTAAGCACTTATAAATACTAATTTTATCCTCCTAAGAACTCTATGGCTTAAGTACTATTATTATCTGTATTTTATAGAAGAGGAAACTGAGGCATAGAAAAGTTAAGAAACATGTCCACATGTCCGTGACTGCAGTTAATAAATGACAGAGGCAGTCTGGCTCCAGAATCTGTATTAACTGTTAACGCTCGGCTGCCTTTCTAACTGATGTAAAACTTCTCCGTCCACCTTCTGGAATCCACTCCTCCTCTTTTTAAAGATAGAAACATTTTCTGATCTCCGGGCTTTACACATCTCTCCATTAAAAAAATTAAAAGCAAGCCACAACATGGGAGAAAATATTCTCATCTCATATATTAGACAAAAGACTTATATTTAGAATATATAAAGAATTCATGACTCAATAAGACAAATATAATGTAAAATGGGAAAAGATTTGAACAGATACTTTAGAAAAGAATATATAGAAACAGCCAAGTAAACGTGAAGTAAAACCACAACGAAATACCACTACACCATCACTAGAATGATTAAAATTAAAAGGACTGAAAATACCAAGTGTTGGTAAGGATGTCAAACAACTGGAACTCCCATGCATTGCTAGTTAGAATTTAAAATGGTACTTTACAAAGCAGTTGGACAATTTCTTTAAATGTTAAACATCTACCATATGACCCAGCCATTTCATTCATATGTATTTGCCCAGGAGAAATGAAAACATATGTCCATGCACATAAATGTGCATAGAGGCTGTACATAAATGTTTATAGCAGCTTTATTTGTAATAGCCCAAAACGGAAACAACCCTAATGTCTGTCAACAGGTGAATGGATAAACAAAATGTGGTATATCCATACAATAGAATTACTCAGCAATATAATTATGAACAAAACAGCAATACACGGATGGATTTCAAAGTCATCATGCTGAGTGAAAGACACAAAAGAGTATACTGTATGATTCTATTTATAAAAAGTTCTAGAAACATAAACTAATCTATAGAGAGCAGATTAGTGGTTGCTGGCAACAGCGGTAGAGAGAGGGAAAGATTATAAAGGTGCATGAGGAAACTTTTTGGGTGGATGCAAATACTTGGCATTTTGTTTCCGATGGTGGTTTCATGGGAGCATACACCTGTTAAAAACTCATTGAACTGTACACTTTAAATATGTGCAGTTTAAGTAAAATATACCCCAATAAAGTGTACTAGAGGAGCTTAAACATCTATAATGGATGTTTTGGAAAAAGAAATAATTCTACCTTATTAAACTGGATTTTTAAATGTTGGCTTTGTCTACAGAAAGATCATCCACCTAACAAAGGCTGAGTCACCTACGCAGAACGAGTGTCTGTCATATTGTTACTCACCTCATCGCTCGTAGGAGCCAGACATAGGGACTCTGGAGTCAGTTCTGGCACTTATTAGTTGTGTAAGCTTGGTCAAGTTTCTCAGCCTCTCTGTGCCTTACGTTCCTCATCTCTAAAATAGGGATATAACATACACCTCAGAGTTGCTGTGAGCCTTAAGATTAATATACGTTAAGTGCTTAGAAGAGTTTTGGCATATAGCAAGTGCTGTATGAGTGAGCTATTTTTATTGTTATTAAGAATTTCGTCTATTTAACTGACACAGTGAAATGTTCTCTCAACCAATTATTCTAGTAACTACAGAAAACCAAATAAAGGAAAGGTTACATGTAAACAGGGCAGGGGTACCTGACAGGAGTACTTAATTCCTCGTATTTCAAGCTAACTCATGTTTTAGAGGGACTTTTTTTTAACGAAAGCTGAAAGTTGGACTTGATCCTTACTGTCTTTCCTGATTGCTCTGATTTTGAACCAACTCTTTGAAGATTTCAGTTTATGTCCTATGTTAATGTGTGTCATATATACTTTAATATCCCAAAGAGTACAGAATATCAAGCAGAAACACCTAGGGATCCTAGCTATTTACAGGCTGGTATCAGGTCCTAAGCCAGAAATAGTTTGTCTTAACTCAAACTCATCTGGAGTACTTTTCTTAGATGTATCTTCTAAAACTCTTGTAAAAAATCTAGCAAAATTCTGAAAACTTCATGTTCCTATTTGTACTGCACATATGCCACAAGCCTAGTTATAGATGAACACCCATAATGCCATTTACTTGCTCATTTACTTCCAGGAAAGATATTCATAGTGGGAAGAGAAAGAATACGGAATCTTCTATTTTGGAGAAATGGAACCATGCAGGTTGTCATTCAATAGCTGTACCAGGATTGGTCTTTTTTTTTTTTTTTTTGATGAGGAAGAGTGTCCCTGAGCTAACATCTGTTGCCAATCTTCCTCTTTTTGCTTGAGGAAGATTGTTGCTGAGCTAACATCTGTGCCAATCTTCCTCTTTTTGCTTGAGGAAGATTGTCCCTGAGCTAACATCTGTGCCAATCTTCCTCTGTTTTTTGTATGTGGGATGCCACCACAGCATGGCTTGATGTGCTGTGTGTGGGTCCGCACCTGGGATCTGAATCTGTGAACCCTGGGCTGCCAAAGCCGAGTGCGCGAACTTAACCACCTTGCCACTGGGCTGGTCCCACTCTTTTTCATTTCAGTAAAAGTATGTAAAGCTGTAAATTATGTGAAAGTTAAAGTAATAAAAACACTGCACATCAACTAGTGTGTTAAATATGAAACATATCAGTAATTACTCATAATTTAAAACTGTCTAAAAAGAGCTTCATATTTTAATAAAATACTAACACTCTTCCTAATTCTAGACCAATCAGAGAGAACTTATGCCATTCCAACCACCCATCTAAAAATCACAAAACCTGAACTTTTGCATTGTATGAAATATGTTTTTAATCTCAGGTTTGATGAATAAACTGAATTTGAGTGAAAAATTTAATGAAAAATTTCATGCCCCCACAGCACATTATCTGTGTTGAGACATGGCATTTAAACATAATACAGCATAAAGGTTTTTTTTAAATGTTTGTTAAATATCTTTTATCTTCAAAGAAAAGAATCTTTGAGCAAAATTAGGATATTAATTTGGTTAGTTTTGGGTGTAAGTAGCTCAATTCGTCCCCTTTAATAAATACACCAAATAAATGACATGGTCCCTTACTTTCTTTTTTTTTTTTGTGAGGAAGATCAGCCCTGAGCTAACATCCATGCCAATCCTCCTCTTTTTGCTGAGGAAGACTGGCCCTGAGCTAACATATATTGCCAATCCTCCTCCTTTTTTTCCCTTTTTCTCCCCAAAGCCCCGGTAGATAGTTGTATGTCATAGTTGCACATCCTTCTAGTTGCTGTATGTGGGACGCTGCCTCAGCATGGCCCGACAAGTGGTGCATTGGTGCACGCCCAAGATCCGAACCCCGGGCCGCCAGTAGCGGAGCACACGCACTTAACCACTAAGCCACGGGGCCAGCCTCCTGGTCCCGTACTTTTGAATCTAATTCACTGAGAAGTATTACAAGATGTTTTATATCTTTCCATTATTTGCATCTTCTTTCTTTCAGCAATGTTATGTAGCATTCACTGTATTTTCTTAAAGTTATCCAAAAGTATTTTGTTTTTTGATGCAATAATAAATAGTATTTTTAAAAATCTCAATTTCTAATTGCTTGTTGCTAACATTTAGAAATACTATTGATTTTGTATACTGATCTTGTATTTTGTGCCCTTGCTAAACTCATTTATTATTCTAGTAGGCTTTTCTTAGATTCCTTAGGGTTTTCTACATAGATGATCATATCATCTGCAAATAAATACAGTGTTATTTCTTCCTCTGCAATGTGTACACCTTTTATTTCTTTTTCTTGTTTGATTGTACTGATTAGGACCTCCAGTATAATACTGAACAGAAATGGTAAGAATGGACATCCTTGCTTTGTTCCTGCTCTTGAGTTTTGCAATCTTTTAATACCATTATAATCTTAGGAAAGACTAAGCAGAGCACAGCCTTAAGTTTTAGACGACTAGGTAACTGATTCTGTTATCTCTGCCAAAGCATATTGTTTTATTCCTTTTTAACCCTGAAGGTCAATCCCATCTAAGGAGTTTTTAGAGACCTTAATTGTGCTAGAAAGACAGCCCTGTACCTGTCAGCATCATAAATACTCTTAGCTATATTAGTTATTAACTTTGCCTTTCAGGAAATGAGATTAATATCTGATCTATGAGTTTGCCAAGTTCTAGCTATTTCACACTAATAAAACAATCACAAAAATAACTAAGAGTTTATATGTGGCATATTTCCAATGACAGAATGCAAAGGAATTAACAATAATTAATTGGGAGTCTAGTTACACATTTAATATAAAAGTTGTCTTTATTTAAATTGTCTTTGAACACCAATATCATAAGTACTCTATAGCTAGCTAGCTCAAGAAGCATGCTTGTGAAGTTAGTTTTTACTCGGATCCAAGCCAGACATTCTACATCAGAATGCCATCAAATGCATGCCATTCCTCCTAAAGGGTTAGTAAATGTGAACGGGTCTGTAAGAGGCGGGGAAAAAAATCAACGTCCTAACATATATGTGATGAATATAGTAGGGGCAATCTTAAGTTAGTCATTTTAACATGCTTAGCAATATTATCATATTGACACCTAATAAAGGCAATAGATCTGAAACTAACAAATAATCATTAATGTCTCTCCAGACATCCTCCTCACCAACCATTCTTTCCAGGTGCCAACATTAGATCTACAACATAACGTGCTCTGGCGTGCCTATAGCAAATACGTCATGGGCAGAGCATAGATTTGTACAAAACAATGAACTACTTCTAATATCTCAGGAGTCTGACTAATCCATATTTAAAACTGCATTTTCTCCACTTGCTCTTTTTTTCTAATTTCACTAACATTACCACTGACCTCTTTAAAACGGCTGTGCCTAATTCATCTGTATATCCTTAGTACTGAGCCTAGTACCTGGTACATTAGCAGGAGCTCAATATTTTCTGAATAAATGTAAGGGCTACTAGCTAAATTTTCTGTCATTTGACTTGAATCTCTGCCAATATCATGAAAACAAAGAAAAACATTTTTAGGCAATTTCTATGTAAATGGGTTAATAATTCAATAAGAAGTCTGAAACGTCCTTCATTCTAATGAGTCCATTTAATTTTTTTTTTCTTAAAAAGCAGATAAGCCAGAATAGCTTGTTGTGGTTTTGTTTTTACTGATTTGTCAAGATTATCATTACTCGGTGAAAACTTGTTTAATTGTCAAAAATATTTGAGAAACCTCAATGAATGAATTACAAAGTGTCCTGGAAAATCTTACGACACCTTGACCATAAATTCCATGTATATTTCTTTTCATGTAAGTCTGGTCACGGGGTATTTCTCTTTTTGTGATTGAGCGCAATTTCTCAATTTCCTATTTGTAATCTTTCACCTTCTGTATCTTTCCTGTTTGCCAATTTTTAATCCTTACTGACTTTTGTTCATTATCAAGCCCAATACAGAGGAGCTCCTCATGAGAGTGTTAACAGCTATAGGTGAAAATGGATTAGCAGATGCTCTTTGAATCAGTTTTCATGGTCTTATCAGGATGAAAGTGAGAGTGGAATTTTAAGAACCAGAAGCATGACAATTCTTTGATACCTTTGGAGGAATTTCCTAACAAAGTTTTCCAAGGAAGAAAAAGATATTGGCTAAGTACCAAGCAACATTTTTTTTCTCTTCTTGTTTACGTACTATCTTAATTGGCAACTATTAAAGGCTTTTATACATATCTAAACTAAAAGTATATATTAAGTCCTGCTAGTGTTTTAAATAGTATATCAAATATTTACCATTTGCTAAGTAGCATTTAACTGAACAGTTAATGAAGGATATTTATCTGAAATAAAGTGACAAGAGGTAATTTTTTAGGTAACAAATTATATTTTGTTTTTCATATCCTAGTGAATAGTCTCAACCCTAAATCAACAGAGATTTCATTACTCTTTGAATGTCATCTGATGAGGTCAATGTTTTATGAACTGCTGTTCTAGTATACAGCCAGGCCATGGAAAGAATATCAATATGAAACTGCAAAATCAGTTCACAATTTTATTTTATTTTTTGTGAAGAAGATCAGCCCTGAGCTAACATCTGTGCTAATCCTCCTCTTTTTGCTGAGGAAGACCAGCTCTGAGCTAACATCTATTGCCAATCCTCCTCCTTTTTTTCTGCCCCAAAGCCCCAGCAGATAGTTGTACATCCTTCTAGTTTCTGTATGCGGAACGCGGCCTCAGCATGGCCAGACAAGTGGTGTTTTGGTGCAAGCCCGGGATCCGAACCCGGGCCGCCAGTAGCAGAGCATGCGTCCTTAACTGCTAAGCCACGGGGCCGGCCCTCAGTTCACAATTTTAAAGCCGTCAAGGACCTGATGGGTTAGTGCAGAGTTCCTCAACCTCGACACTACTCACATTTTGGGTAGGATAATCTTTTGTTGTGGGGGGTCTGCCCTGTGCATTTTAGGATGTTTGCAGCATCTCTGGCCTATACCAAATGGATACCAATAGCACCTGTGCTCACCACACCCTTCCTTGCCCAGTGGTGAAAACGAAAAATGTCTCCAGACAGTGCCAAATGTTCTCTGGGTGGGAGAATGGGGGTGGGGGTGGGGGGATGGGGGCAAAATCACCCTTGGTTGAGAACCACTCAATTGGGCTGGTCCAATTTCCCTCCTACAGATGAAAAACTCAAAAAAGAAAAGTTTGGGACTTTGAAAATTTGAAAGACAAGTTAGAGACTTAGAGTCATGCAGCTAGTGGAGAAACTAGCACTAAAACCTATTACTAGTCAAGACTCCTATTCTACTATTGTCATCGTACCACCTTGAAGTGGTATAGAAAGGTTATTGCTACCATTGTGTGAACTGACATTGTTTAAAGTCTTTAGTAACTGCACATATTCAAAGTCATCGCAAAAAATAAACCAAATGCCAAGCCTGACGAACACCTGTTTTTCCATGAGAAACTGTTTCCAAATCTTCCTGCGATCTGACTATGGGTGCCAAATTGAAGTGCAGTCTTGACACCTATAAACTACTCAGCCTTACTTGTTGGTGAGAGGCAGGAAGTTTGGTATGAAGACAAAAAAAATCCAGATTTTATTTTTTTATCTCAGAACAATGACACTAACCCAGACTGATTGAAGACACTAAATCTAGCCTTCCCAAGGTTGCCTTCACTAAGAGACCAAATGGAACGTCATTTAGCTGCAACGAATTTCTAATTTCCATTTTTAGTGAATGAAATTTATATAAAGTGCTTACAAAAATGTTTTAAGAACTTTATAATATTGTAGTACTTTGTCATTCCTCCAAAGCGAAAGGTGTAAAAGATTATGGAATAGCACACAAAAATAGAATATATCATGGAAGAGGGTGAAAAGGAAATTATTTTTATGAGGTTATTACATTTATTGATGTCCTTCCAGGAAAAAGGAATCTTAAATTATTCTACAATATTCTGGTTTCCACCATCTATCACTCTGGAGACAAAAAACAACATCAGGCAACACAGTAAATACTAAAAATTAATTATGAAATTGAAGATGGCTAAATGTTTTACTGAGATCTTCTGCTGTGGGATCAAGCTCCACCCTCTAAAAATCATTTCCAAAACTGGTTTAAAGCCTTATCTCACAGGCCGGAACGAGCAGGCTGTTTGCAGATATATAGTACTTGTAAGAACTCAAACATCTCTTAGATTGAGATGATCAAGAAATAGCTTTTTGTGTTAGGGGCAACGTATGGTGAGAAGTGTAAAAACTCTCCACAGGAACACTCCTTCCAAACCCCTGTACAGAGACTTGACCAAATTTTAACCCGGCCTCTGGGAGCCTAAGGCTGAATCCCTGGGGTGACCCAGCCCCGTCTGGGGCTCCTGTTTGGAAAAGCTCAGGGCTGTCAAAATAAACTGTTTGTCCTAGCCAACACCTAGCCAAAACAGGCCCTGACCTCTCTTTTTTAGAGCATTTACTAAAAAGGGCTTATAATTGTGAAGCCTTCCCACGTCCTTTTGAGATGTCTGTCTGTCTCCTACAACTTTCGAGGACGTGAAAGCCATTCCTTTGAAATGTAATCATCAGGAAGGACAGGGCCGTCTCCCGCCTGTGAGGACAGACTCCTAACTGCCGGTCATCAGGCACAGCTGACCTAATAGCGGTTACAACCCTCGGTAACTTCGCACTTCCCTGCCTCGACGCGAACCCCACGTCTCCCTCGTTCCCTCACTTGCCCTTCAAAACGCCCAGTCACTGCACAAACCGGCGTGGAGCTCGGCTCCTTTCCCTCGGTCAGCAGTCACTGAAGAAAATGTGTCACCGCTCTCATGTCCGGCTTTGTCATCTCTGACACCGGTAGATACTGGATATATTAAAACTCAGACCGCTATCAAGATAGGCCTGTCAATCCCAGAAGCTTGTTTTACGGGTGTTATCCTCAAAAGGCAAGGAAAACTCTCCAGAGTGATTGCTCGAAAACCTCACCCGCTCTTCTCTTCCCGGAGCCGCCGTGCTATTTCCTTCTTTCTCCAAACGCCTGCCTCCACCTCTCCCTAAGTATGCTACGTGCAGTCTCTGTTTTCCAGGATGGTGAGTTGCACCCAGCGGAGGTTCACTCCCTTCCACGTCTTGGGCCTTTTCTCTGTCCCCTCAGTCTCGGCGTTTCCTCGTCGAGCCCCCTTCCCTTTCCCTGACACTCCAGGACCACAGGCTGCTAATGGCCGCCTCTCCGTCCCCCTCAAACCTCAGCGTCCTCAGCACGCTGAGGCGCCCTTTCCGCTCCACACTCCACTTGCGGGCCCCGCGCCCCTTTCCGGGGCGGCGGGCGGTGAGCGGGGAGACTCTGGCCTCGTCCGGGTCGGCCATTTCGCACAGTCGGGGCGCGCCAGGCGGGCTGGGCCGCGGAGCTGAGGGCCTGAAGACGGGGCCGCCCCCGCCGCCGGGCGGGAACTCACCTTCTCTGAGGCAGGGGCGGGCGTCTACAACTACTGTCCCCCTCCCCGCCAACGCCGCCGGCCGGGGGATAGGCCGAGGTGGAGGTGGCGGAGAGGCAGGGACAACCGCTGCCGCCACCGCCGCCTCCGCCGCCAAGCAGGCGGGGCGGGGGGAAGAGGCGGAGACCGGGCTTCCCGAGGGGAAGTCTCCGCCACCACCGGCGGCTGACTGGACGACGCTGACGCCATGGCGGCCAGGCACGCTATTGCGCGTGCGCTAAGTCGCCCTGCTCCCAGAAAACCCCTTTGGCCCCGCCTTCCTGTTTGCTCCGCCCCCTCCGCCCGCCTTTTCCGGGGCTCGGCTCCAACCTAGCTCTTTCTTCTCAGTGCTGTACCCTCTCGTTGGAAAAGAGAAAAGGCACGTGGTGCCGCTCACCTTAGGAGAGTGAATCTAAAACCAACTTAGAAAAAAAAGTCTGGAAATCTATGGATGCCACCTCCGGAGTATCTGGAAAATACGTCATCTCTTGCTTTATCTTTCTTTCCTTTGCTAGGGCATTTAACACACAGAGTAATCAAAATCCTTGGTCATGATACATTGTCATCCGTGGTCCATAAATGACCCGGCTGGCGGCGTTGGCCGGGAGGGGGACAGCAGTTGTGGACGCCTGACCCTGCCTCAGAGAAGGTGAGTTCCGGCCCCGGTAGTGAGGGCGGCCCTGTCTTCAGGCCTTCCATTCCGCGGAGAAAAATGACTTTTTCTCTCTCTCTCCTAATATATGTATATATGCATATGTATACGTGTACACACGCACATACGTACACCTCATTATCTCATTCCTCATCTTCCAAAGAAATCATTACTCTGGTTTGTAGTCATCGTTTCCTTACATATATATCTTTATCACGTACATGTGTGGCTAAATAAAGTTTAGATTGTTTTTGAATTTCATAAGATTTAATGTCTTTCTCTATGCAGTATTCTAGGACTTTTTCACTCAACATGTTGAGGTTCATCCAAGCTGTTGTATATAGGTGTTGAGTGCAATATTCCACCCACTTTCCTGTTGATAGGCATGTCTCCTGGTGCACCGTGCTAGCGTTTCTCTTGGGTATCCTCTCCTTTCCTGTCACATTGCTGTTGTCTAATTTCAGGTTCTCATCATCTTTGTTAGAACCATGGCAATAGCTGTGTAACTAATATCCTTCTTCTGACTTCACAACTCCAGTCTCCTCTCCATATAGCTGCCAAACAGTTCTATCTAGAAGTCATCACTGGCTCTCCACTGTCTGTTGAGGAAGTCAAATGTGAGTTCTACCTGGCTTCTGTGTACCTCCCTGATCTCATTATCTTCCTATTGCTCTCACCTCCCCACTCTGCTTTCATTTTATGATTCAGCGACATTAAACATTTACTGATTCCTGTAAGTATCAAGCTATTGCATGACTCAACTTATTGTATATGCAGGTCTCTCTTCCTGGAATGTGCTCTTTCTAATTCCTAATGAACTCCTCCGCAGAAATAAACATTATCCTGAATTCAGCATTTCTCATTCCCATACATTTCTTTATAATTTTACTACATATGTACGTATCCTTAAGTAACATGAAGTATTGCTTTGTGTGATTTAAAACTTTACATAAATGTTATTATACATACTGTTTATTCCTTTGCAATTTGTTTTTTTCACTCACCGTTATTTTTTTATATTAACACATGCTGAGATGTGAGGTTCTAATTCATTCACTTTAACAGCTCTATGACATTCCATTATATGAATATGCCATGAGCTATCCATTCTCCTATGGATAGATATTGAGTTTATTTTCCATTTTTGCTTTTACAGGCAGTGCTACTTTGACATTCTTGTGCAGTCTCCTTGTGCATACATGTTAGAGTTTCTGTGGGGGTTTACTTAGGAGATGCTACTGCTTTTTAACTAGGAGGCCTCGATAACAGCCACCTCAAAGGGTGTTGTGAAAACATATGAAGTAATGTAAGTAAAACACAATTTCAAGCATTCAAACAGTTATTTTTGCTGTTAGAGTAGCTTTTGAATGTGTATGAAACACTAGGACATAAAAGGCAATAGTCTGGTGCCAGAATGGTAAGCAGAAAAATAATACGTGTGCTTCTGAGGCTCCCTCGATACTCAACAGATTGTACATGACAGCACATGTCATGCTTTTTCTTTATCTCCACATCTCTGCTCATGCTGTTGTGTCCTTGGGCCTGAAGGACAGGCCCTTGGGCCTCTGGAAGCCTTTCCCCTTTGCCTCCTATATCTCTCTCACCTTCTTTACACACTCTTCTGTAATCCCCTCTAAATGGTCAATGTCTTGAAGACAGGGCCTACATTTTATTCATCTTTGTATCAGGGCACTGAGCATAGTGCTTGATACTGTGCTGATAAATGCATGTGGAGTGAGTGAATTTAGGAATTCTTGGGAGGAAAGCAATTTGCAGCTAAGGACTTCTTGGAGCCAAGGGAAGAAAGATGAAAGCAAGCATACTATTTTAGTAAGAACACAGAGACCAGAGACAGTGTGAGGTTTTGTCAATGATGTAATTATACAGGATTTAATGGACTATTAAGGAGACAACCTGCTCCTGTCATCCTGGAATGTGAGTGCTAGATGTACACGAGAACTTTTTCTTTGATTCTGTCACTCACAGTGATTATGAAATGAATAAATGAATCAGCCAGTGAATGCACTTGGAAGCAGGGAGCTCTTCCTGGCCTATTTAACATTGACAGGCATTAAGCTATTATTAGTCTAAAGCGGGGTTGGCAAATATTTTTTGTAAAAGGCCAGAAAATAAATATTTTTTGGCTTGTGGGCCATATGGTCTTTGTTGCAAATATTCAGCTCTGTTGTTGCAATGTGAAAGAGGCCACAGAAAATAAATAGACAAATGAGTACAGCTGTTTTCTCATAAAATTTTATTTATGGTCACTGAAATTTGAATTTCATATAATTTTCATGTGTCACAAAATATTCTTCTTTTGATTTTCCCCCCAACCATTAAAGAAGTTACAAACTATTCTTAGTTCATGGACCCAAAGCCTTGTTGACCCTTGGCCTAAATGAACCTCAGCTCCAGATATAAAGGAGATCAAATTCGGTGTAAAGGGCTATCTTTTACTAAATCAAGCCTTAGAAACAATTTAAAATCTTGCAGCTCCCTTGATTTGCCACTAGATGGTGGTCCCCGCGGGTGTGTGGTTCAGCCAGCGGGACTTTCAACACAGGGGACAATTGGAGTTTTTCCTGGATTTGGTAGATCGGCTGCCGAAGTATCAACACAGGCACATGAATTGTCCCAGTGATTCAAAACTTATCACAAACCATTACTCTGGGTTTCATTTACATCTTCACCTTCACACTTATTTGTATATCTTCCCTGAATTGCAACATACCCAACTGAAGGGAATACAATCACTCTGTCAAGGCCTCAGATTATTTGCTCAAAGGCTCAGGACAATAATATGAATACAGGCTATGGTTAAAGATTTGGGGGCTGCATTATGGAAGCTAGGAACAGATTCTACCCAAGACGCAGGTTAACAAGTGGAGTTTATATTAAGAGGATACATGAAGCCCACGTCTAAGTCTTGTGATGATTCACTGATAAATCTCTCCAAGCAGCCCCCAGTCCTGACCTCTTCAAGTCACCTTCTTCTACCCTTAAGCTGTGCGCCTGGGGACCTGGCATTCCCCTTGCTTAGCATATCCTGCAACAGTTGCCTCACACCTTCTGTTGGGTGTGGGAGTACTTGCTAACCATAGAAATGTTCTTGGCGTGTGTGTGGGGCCTGAGGTGGGAGGGAAGTTCAGTTGAAACAGAGGGAGATAGAGCTATAGTGGTCCTTCTTGTCATCCTCTTGTCTGGAATCTCCCAACTCAGACCTCTCTCCTTGACTAGGGGTCCTTCGACTTGAGCTGTCTCCATTTTTCTCCCTTTCTCACCACCTTTATCCATACACACAAAGGAAATAGACTGGATGGCTATTAAAATTATAAACAATGGAAAAAGTTTCCATCTTCTTAGAGCAGAAAAGGGCTCAGCTACAGAAACATTATTGTGAAGGTCTGTAGAGCTCAAGTCTATGATCTTTTCTTTCTTTCTTTTTTTTTTTTTTGTGTGTGAGGAAGATTGGTCCTGAGCTAACATCTGCCAATCCTCCTCTTTTTGCTGAGGAAGACTGGCCCTGGGCTAACATCCATGCCCATCTTCCTCTACTTTATATGGGACACCTGCTACAGCATGGCCTGACAAGCGGTACATCGGTGCACAGCTGGGATCTGAACCTGCAAACCCCGGGCCGCCACAGCAGAGCTCGTAGACTTAACCGCTTATGCCACTGGGCCGGCCCCACAAGTCTGTGATCTTAACCACTACCCACATTGTCACATGGTTATGTCCACTCTGGCCCCTAGTTTTATCTCTCAGGAAATGCAGAATGAATCTACTTCCAAACTTCAATGTCTGAGATTGAAGAAAACTCGCATGTCCTTCCTGAATCTTTTCTTCTCTGGCTGAACATCCCCAGTAGGGCAATAAGAAATCCTTTCAAAGCTCTAGATGTACTTTTCTTGATGCCAAGACTAGCAGTTCTCAATGGAGGCAGTTCCATCACCTAGGGAGCATTTTAGAAATGTGGGGGAACTTTTGGTTGTCACAATGATTGTTGGGTGCTACTGGCATATTGTGGGCAGGGCCAGGGCCACCAAGAAGGATTTGGATACCTGTGGGAAAAAAAAAAAAACGGAGGTGGGGGTGTGCAACAAGGGCAGACGGGCAAAAAACTTTTACATAGGATTTTTATTAATTTGCAGTGTAGCAGGGCTCTGTGCCCCCATCCTCATCACCAGCCTGATAATTAGTGCCACCATCCCCTGTCTCATTGATCCTTGCCAGAGATGCTAGATGTCCTAGAAAGCAAGGGACAGCCTTATACATTGAAGAATCTCTGCTCATCCTGCACAGCCTCAAATATCCAGATGTGCATTTCAGGTATGTGAAAACCTTGTTTATGATGAGCTGAGTCTAGAACTCTGTCTTATATGTAATCATAAAATAGTTTTTGTAAAGTTTTAATATACTGTAAGTTTTTCAGAAATGCAACTTGTTAACTGAAGGAAGATTATACTTTCTTTCAATCAGAACTTGACTAAGAGTTATTTGATGTTTCAGAAAATCATATCACACACAACAATGTCCTGTGTGGTATCTGTGCCCCCAAATCAACCTACATTTACAGCTCTCACTAGCACAGTGATTCTGCTGAGAGGAGCAAACATCTGACCACTTTATCGTGTTTTCTAGAGTAGTTGTGCCCAAGCATATGCATAGGGAACACACTGACATATTTAATTTACAGTGCATATATATTATTTTATTATAAGTTAACTTTCATTTTATTTCTCCCTTATTAGGTTAGGTTAGTGTCTTAGACCATTCAGGCTGCAGTAACAAAATACCACAGACTCGGTAGCTTATAAACAACGGAAATTTAGTTCTCACACTTCTGGAAGCTGGAAGTCCTAGATCACGGTGCCAGCACGGTCTGATGAAGGCCCTTTTCTGTGTCGCAGACTTCTTGTTGTATCCTCACATGGTGGCAGAGAAGGGCCTAGTGATCTCTCTGGAGCGTCTTCTATAAGGCACTAATCCCATTCATGAGGATTCCACCATCATAATTTAAGCACCTTCCAAAGGCCTCACCTACTAATACCATCACCTTTGGGGATGAGGATTTCAACATAGGAATTTTGGGGAGGACGTGAACATTTAGACCATGGGAGTTAGTAATTTATGTTTTTTAGTTATGAACTAGTGAATTATGTATGAATTTCATTTCAGAGTAGCAAAAGGGATGTTATATAATATTTACTATAATGAGAGATAAGTATAGTACTTTATGTGTTAGCTTCCTATTGCTGCTATAACATGTTATCACAAACTTAGTGGCTTAAAATAACACAAATTTATTATCTTACAGTTTGGCCCTTTCCTCCATCTTCAAAGCCAGCAATATAACATCTTCAAGTGTCTCTCTGACTCTTACCCTCTTGCTTCCATTGTCATATCTCCTTCTCTGACTCTGACCTCTCTGCCTTCCTCTAGTAAGGATTCTTGTGGTTTCTTTGAGCCCACTCAGATAATCCAGGGTAATCTCCCCATCTCAAGATCCTTAACTTAATCACATTCGCAAAGTCCCTTTTGCCATGTAAGGTAACATATTCACACATCTGGAGATTAGGACCTGGACATCTTTGGGGGCCATTATTCTGTCTACCACATGTTAATAATGTAATACTTGTTGGTCTGATAAGGTTGAGACTCGCAAATATAACTAAAGCACTGGGCTTGATGCTCCCTCTCTCTTTCTGTTCTTGGGGCAGGTAGATTTCTTCCTTGACCTTGGCTTTCACTGGACCTGTTCCAGGGGTACAGTGTCTGGAGAAGAACAGCCTAATCCCTGCCAGGCTGAGCTGCTGGCCCTTGAGGGAAGGCTCTGGTTATTGCAAGGCCTTGAGTTGCCAGGCACTGTGGGTCCAGGCATTCATTTGAAGCTAACCTGGATTAAAGAACTCCTTTTTTTTCTTGGGAGCATGTAATGTTTACTTTTGGGGGCACCCAACTTTAAATGTCTTAAGTTGTTTTGCTCTTTGGGATACATCAGAAGTCACCGAGATATTCTCCAGCTCTAGGGGCTATGTGTTCTTACCTAAAAATCAGGATACACAGTCTGACGAAGGATTTTCCATCTGCTTCCAAGAGTCAGAGAAGTTTTAGGAGATGCAGTTTGGTTGAAGACAGAATTTGTAGCACATCTTGATAGTTCATGGAAGATAATGTGATAGAATAAATAAAATAAAATAAAATAGTTATCATTTAATGAGTTCTTTATGAAGTGCCAAGCATGTGCTGTGTCCTTTATACCTATTATCTCGTTCGACCCTTACAGCAATCCAGGGAGGTAGAAGTGATCGCCCTTGTTTTACAGGTTCTAATTCAAAGTCATAGTGGTGGGCTCAGAATTCATATGCAGATCTATCTGGCCCAGAAGCCAGTGCTTGTGAACTCCTACACTCACAGAGATCCAGGGCACCGGGTTCTTGTAAATAGATGTATCCCCAACACTAAAAATGTTACTTGGAAGATAAGCCAGAGCTCCAGATCTGCAAGAGTTTTTTCAGCTTCAGTGAGAGCTGCCTGGCATGAAGAATGGTGGCATTTAGTTTGGTGGGGATTTTAGAATTGTCTCTCCAATGTCCTCACTCCTGGGTAAGAAGAAGGACAGAGCACATTGGTATTTTCCTGGCAACAAATACTTGTTTAAGGGAGATTTGATACAAAGATAGAAACGGGGGTTTTTATTTTCAAGGCCTGCCTTCTGTCTCTACCAGTCTGCCTCCAGCACACCTGCATCCTCAGTGATGCCAAGAGCAGGGAACTCTCAGACATCCATACCCTGGTTGGGGTCCTGGGGGAGCCCCAGATAGTGTTGGAGAGGAGGAATGCCCCTTGGAGCCTAAATAGTACTGTTATGTAATATGCGAAAGGGGTCAGTTTAGCGTCTGCTGCTCTCTGCGAACAGTCCACCCATGGGAGAGGGAACTGGGGGACAAGGGGCCCATCTCACTTGACAAAGTGCGAGCCTGACTGCTGAAGGATTGCAGAGCAGCACACATCACCTTACCTCTTCTCTTGGACCATTTCAGCTGTCTGCTTTGGATTGACAGAGGCATCTGGCTGCTAAAAATACCCTACTGACCAAGTAAGCACTCCCTATTCCAACTACAGCTGAGCACAACTGCCATCCAGGACTGAGATTCTTCTTGCAAAGAAACTCTTCAGAAGTGTTCAGGCCCAATCCCAGAACCACACCAGCCCATGGTCATTTTCTGCTCTGTCAGCTTTGCTGGATGATGAATGAGACCCTTCCCAGATCACCGTGCCCTTGCCTGCCCCATCCCTGCCTCTAGGAAAAGTGGTGGAGGGGGAGGTGAGGACCCAGTGTCAAGAGGGGGTAGGGAAGGGGAGGTGCTTGTCCATTTATAGGCTTGCTCTTTGGGATGCTGAAGGTGTTGAAATAGCAGCCACGACAAGAGACTTGGCTCAGTGTTAAATATCTGCCGTGCTGCCTGAAAGACTGTGCGATGACAATAGAGAGAATGGAGAACGTGGAGGTCTTCACTTCTGAGGGCAAAGGCAGGGGTCTGAAGGCCGCTAAGGAGTTCTGGGCTGCGGACGTCATCTTTGCTGAGCGGGCTTATTCTGCAGTGGTTTTTGACAGGTATGAAATGTGGAGAGTTGCTTTCTTTTCTCCTGTTGGTTGGCTGGTGCCAAACTGTAAAATGCTTTGCTCTCAAAATCACCGGGAAAAAGGATAAAATCCAAGTGACCATTTTTAACAAAATGGCCCTTCTGGCAGCTAACTGTTTTCTAGCGTAAGTTTTTCTGCAAGGAGTCATTGCCAATGTGACTTGCTCTGGTCCCTGGGAGGGTTGTAAAGGTGAGCACAGGCTTTGGGGGCACTTTCTCACCGCAGCAGTGAGCATCGCTGAGTATGTGTGCTGTGTGTGGTGAGGGTGGAGGGCAAGGAGTGGAAGGTGGGTGTGGTGCTGTGGGAAACGTTTTCTCACAGAAGGCTCCATGTTTTTAGCTTCTTGGATATAATGCATATACTAGCGGATAAAGTAATGGCTGAGACTTTAAAAAAGTAGCTGTAAATACACGAGTAACACTGAAACCCATTTACCTTTGAAAAGTTGGAATATCACTAATGCAGCTGGAACCTCTTTTTACCTTTCCCACCCCCAATCCCAGTCCCCTCTGTCTTTCCTCAGAGGTAATCTGCGTTATGATTTTAATGTGTTTCCTTCTAGAATCTTCTTGTACTATTACATATATATATCTACACTTATCAAAATGTATAGCTGTATTTTTTTTTTTTTTACAGAAACAGCATCATACTTCAGATGTCACTCTAGAACTTGCTCTTTTCACTAAACAACATATTTTTGATATCTGTCCTTATGGGAACTATAAGCCTATAGATACTTCTTTTAAATCCTCAAAGATCTGTTTCTTTTACCCACCTGCAGATCTATCCATGTTGATCCATATGCTATATGGATTACCAATTTTAACTGCTATAAATATTCCATCCTATAAATATATGACATTTTATTTATCCATTCCCCTATTGACAGACAATTGATGGTTTCCAATTTTTAGTAAAAATAAACATTTCTGCAATTAAAATTCTTGACCATGAATACTTGTACACGTGTGAGATTCTTCTCTAGGATATATGGCTACAAGAGGAATTGCTGTGCCATAGGCTGGGCCGTTTTCTGTCTTAATGGGTTCTCCAAAGTGGCTCTATTAAATTCATGTTCTCATTTCCCCACAACCCTGTCCATACTGGACTTGTAGTGTTAAATCTTTATTTTTAAAAAACCTACACTGTGATTAAATTATGACAGTGTTCTCTGAGCCCACAGTTGGCATGACCTGCTTGACATTTATGTGGTCTGGATCAAGACGGCCTCTCATCATCTAGGCTTTGTGGTTGGCTCACTGTACTGACCATCCTGAGAGTGAGCACTGCTTTTCAGAGATAATTTGATTAGCATTCAAATTCTCTTTTCTTCTTGCCTACCAAGACCTTCAAGGAAAAGGCCGTGAATGGGGTACATGGCTGACTACCAACTGAGAAAGATAAGGGGCTCAGGTGACAGTAATAGCTCTTTAGAGGGAGCTTGCCTTACTTTATCAACTTACCTATGTGTGTGTCAGGAGTGGAGGTGAGTGCAGTTAAGGAGTCAGTTGGATTCAGAATTAAGACATAAAAAGCTAGAAACACAGAAACTCTGAACAGTGATCTTAGTGCTGCCACCAAGTTGCCACCTTGTATAGAACACCTCCGTTGGTGCCTCCAATTCCCCAAAAGCCAGTTTCCTTTTCAAGAATGTTTGGAATTGAGTGGGTTTTCCTTCCATTATAAAAGTAAAGCTTAGGAAGAAAAAATGTATCTTCGCACGAGGACAGTCACTCTTAACGTTGTCGATTTCCTTCCATCTTGTTTTAAAACATAGGTTTCATTTGTTTGTACTACACAGGTGGGATCTTATATAAACTATCATTTTTTGTATTTAATAATTTAGGTGTCTTCTGTGTCACTGTACTCTCTTCATAAACATATTTAACAGCTGCATGCTCTCCTACCACTCCTTTATGAGTGGACATTTAGGTTGTTTACATGTTTTTGCTACTATAAATAATTCATCATTCATTTGAAGTAATAACTACACAAATAACCTTGTGTACATTGCAGATAAAATGCTACATAAAATGTTATATTATTATTATAATAGTAATAAAGATTAGGATGACTGTGGTAAATAGTCTTTAAAATGATTGAAAAAAATCCAAAAGAGATACTTTTAAAAAGTGATTTACCCACACTTCTCACTGCAAAGATGAGGGGGCTGCTCTTTCTTTGGGTTACCTGAGACAAGCCCAGAGAGGCATCCGGTCCTCGCTCCCATTTTAGGCTCCTGGTGAGATGAAGCTACTATTGTTGAGAAACCTGACGGGGGAGGTAGGACTGAGTCACCCACAAAAGTCACTTTATAAAAGAGGCACATTCTAATCCGTGTTACTGCAAGCCGGGCTTACTGCCCTACCCTCCAAACACAAACGCAAGGAAAGATTTTATTTTCAGTTGAGCACTGCATTAAATGAAAATTAATTCTTTCAAACTATATATGATATGATATACATATAAATCTATATGTATGTGATAACAATAAATGAACATCCATGAAACCACCATCCAACTTCACTAGAATATTCCAAAATGTTTCATCTTCCCTATCTTCCCTATCTGTCCCCTTCCTGCCCCAAAGGTAACTACTACTCTGAATTTTATGTTATTTATTCCCCTGCCTTTTGAATAATAGTTTGATTATATGTGTACACATTCCTAAACAATATATAATTTATTTTTATGTTTTGTTTTTGATCTTTTAGACAAAGGTATAGTATTATATGTGGTTTTATGGCACTTGTTTCTTTCACTCAAATGTTTGTTTTATTATTCACCCATTTGGTTTTGTGTAACTAATAAAATGAATAAACTCTCTGTATGGTTGTGTGGACCACAATTTATTTTTCCGTTCTTCAGCAAGTGGTTGCTATGGACATTTTTGTTTCTATCTCTAGGTAAACAGATACATGAGGTATGAATCCTAGGAGTGGAATTATTGGATCATAATGGATGTGATATTCAGCTTTAAAATATAATACTTCACTGTGTAATGCTGACTTGCAAGTTTGAATTGTGTCTTTGCTAGAATAGACTTAGCATTCACAGCAATTATCCAGGCCCTTATGCTATAGTCCTTAGTTTGGTTAGGATCTCTTTAATTTTGCTGGTTGGAAAAACAGGTGGTCTGTTTAAAAATAAAGGAGCAAGAATAAAGCTGAGACAATCCTTTCAGGCCTGGCAAATATGTAGCACTTGGGCTACCATGATCCCTGGCAGACATGGCTAATCAATCAGGCAGTTCTTTCATCTTGAACTCCAACTTGGCCTTTCTACCAGGGTGCTCCAGGCAATGACTACCAATCAATCAAAACTAGTATTTAAAGGGAAGCCTATTTGCCATCCCTTTTAGGTGTTTTGGTTAGGTGCTGGAAAGGGATGAAGGTGAAGTAGGTGAGTAAGTCTAACTTACCAAGGAATTGTCTTTCACAGACATGGTCTTTTAAAGTGGATGAGACCCCACGGGTTGTGGATGAGCTATTAAATGTTGCTTTCTGCCGCTCTTGCTCTCTGCTCTGAGGGTTCCCAGTCCTGGGAAGGACAGTGAATAGGAACTCTGCTATACCTTAGCCCGAGTGATCTGCTTGCTTCTACACGAGGTGGGGCTAATCTGGGAATCCATGATGCTGTCTTGTTCAGATATATATATATATCTGAGCTTATATATATATATTAGCTCATTTTAGAAAATTTAGAAATTACAAAAAAATCAAAGTAAGAAAATAAAAATTCTTAGCATTCAGAGAAAATTACTATTAGCATTCTGGTATATCCTTCCAATCATTTTTTGCAAATATTATGCATATAAAATATTTTCTTGATCCTGATGATTTGTAGATGGGGTGGGGGTGGTGGGAGAAATACTACATTAAATGTATACCTTGATCATAAGACGCATCCCTAAATTCAGGATATTAAAATACGGGGTTTGGGGGGGAGTTTATTTTACAATGAAAGGAATATGACACAATATAGTATTTTGTCAATTTTAGGATAATATTTGATTTTAACATTTCTGACATCCTGATGTATCCTACAATGTATGGCTCATTATGGCTTAATAGGGAGCATTTTTATTGTTTCTTAATGGTAAATAAAAATGATGCATTTAGGGGCTGGCCCCATGGCTTAGCGGTTAAGTGCGCGCGCCCCGCTACTGGCGGCCCGGGTTCAGATCCCGGGCGCGCACAGACACACCGCTTGTCCAGCCGTGCTGAGGTGGCGTCCCACATGCAGCAACTAGAGGGATGTGCAACTATGACATACAACTGTCTACTGGGGCTTTGGGGAGAAAAATGGGGGGAAAAAAAAGAGGAAGATTGGCAATAGATGTTAGCTCAGGGCCGGTCTTCCTCAGCAAGAAGAGGAGGATTGGTATGGATGTTAGCTCAGGGCTGATCTTCCTCACAAAAAAAAAAAAATGATGCATTTAATAATTGACAACATTTTAGATTCACTGTAATGTATACATTTTTTCCTTTCACAAAAGTGAAAGTGTTGTGTAACTTGTTTTTTTTTATTTCACAATATGTTGTGAGCAACTTTCCAAACATTATTGTCCTTATAAACCATTTTTAATGCCTGTATAATATTCCTTTTGTTGACTGTTGTATATCAATTTTACAAGTGCCATATTTTGGGTATCAAGATTGTTTCCTACTTTTCCTAGCAGATCTTTCCATACATCTCTGATTATTTATTAAAGATAAACTCCTAGAAGTATAAATTTTGGATTCAAAAGACATTTTTAAGGCTTTTGATATAGATTTCTCAATCACTCCATCAAAGGGGATCATACCAATTTTTTCCCATAGCAGTATAGCATTTGCCTCCCCATCCCAACTGTGGCCAACGCAGAAATCTATCTTTTACTTTTTTGTGTTTTCCAACTTAATCTATAAAAACTTATTTTAGTATTATTTTGTTTTTAATTTTTTTATTATTAGGGAGGTGAAAGGTTTTTTAAAAAATGTTTATTGGTCATTACATTTCTTCTTTTGTGATTTGTCTATTTTCTCTTGATGCCCTCATTTTTAAATTATGTGTGTAGCTCATTTGTTTTTTACTCCTTAGTGTTCAGGACTTCTAAATTGTTTGAATTCTTTTGTATCGTTTTGGTTTCTTAGCCTTTTTGATTTCAACTCTTTTATAGTCCTCAATTAGTTTTGTCATTCTTTAATTTTTCGTGTTTCTCTTTTATCTTATTTTTAAGAACTATCCATTTTTTATCTTACATGTATCTTTTAAAATGATGTCTAAGCTTTGTTTCTTTCTTTTTCTTTTAGTTTATTTTTATTCCAGTTACTTATTGTCATTGCATTCTTTCATTTTCCTTTTTTAGCTTGTTTAGTTTATTTTATGTCAAATGGAATGAGAAGATAAAGGGCTTTAGTCTTAAGAGTGACTCAGGCCTGCAGCGAGGAGATTAGATCCTCATCTTTTCTCTGCTTGGTCTTGGAAGGACTCCTCAGCCCTCTGAAGTAGAGCCTCCATCTTTTCCAAACTGTAAATCAATCAGTTGATTAACCCAGTGGACCCGTGGACTAAGATCCACGGTGCACAATTGATCACAATATGAACAAAATCACATCATCACCATCACCATCACCATCATTATCTTCAAACAATACCCACAATTAATAGATACAGGGCCAAACTGGAATAGATTCAGAAGAATTGACCAGGTGAAGGAATTTGAAGCGTGTTTCACAGCAACACTGGAGAACTTCTTCTCCTAATAGCCATCTACAAATTAGGACTGTCAGTCATTTGCAAGAAAGAGGGTTCTGAACTTTTTTTTTTTTCAATTGACAGATGAGTGAGAACCAGGCACCTTGCGCAGAAGTTCCAGAGTCATATTTCAGGTCAGAATGGGGTGTCGGGGGGAGTGCTAGTCAGAGCTCAAGCCATTTAAGAATTTAGTAGGCGCTGGACACCCTTACCTTTAGAGGCACCACCTTGCAATACATCAAAATGTAGTTTTTGCTTACCACATCTGAATGGATTTTTATAACTTTGTTTTTGAAATTGTTATTAATTTCCATTTTGCATTTTTGTTTTAAAAAATTTTGGAACTATTAAAAGGTGTTATCAGTCCCAAACTTTTTCCTGGGCCACTTACAAACTTGTATGCCCCTGACACTGAGCCTCTGTTGCCTAATGGGTAGAACAAGGCTGTTGGTACTGTCTGGAGATGGAAAGGGCTGTTTCCAAGGTTGTATATTTCTTGGTGATAACTTGGCAGAGATGGCAGAGATGATGTATACACAGAGTCAGGCAATAGAGGGGAATTGGGTCATATGACCCTGAAGATCTCATGCAGCCTGAGATTCTATAGGTTGCATGATTTCTTCTACATGCAGAGGACTCCAGTGCAGCAAGAGAGGGTGCTAGGCTAACATAGGAATGGAGCTTGTTCTGATTATTATTTTATTTTAGCATCAAATTCAAGAAATGGCACAAGAATGGTGCTTGTGGGTAGTTCTAGGAGCCAAAAATACTATTTGATTATTCCTCTTTAACAGTCCCAGATATCTTGAATTTAGAGTGTATCTAGCCTATGGGTTCCTAACCTGGGTCCATGGATCCTTAGCTAGTGAAACACCTATAATTGGAAGATCATTTGTGTGGATGTGCATATATGCTTTTTATTTCTGGAGAAAGTTCATAGTTTTCATCACTTTCAAAATGGTCACCAACCCAGAAGAAGGTTGAGACCCATTGAATTTATTCAATCCTCTCTTACAGATGGGGAAACTGAGGCTTAGTGAGGTGAATGGCCTCCCCAAGGTCACACAGGGGTAAGTCATAGGGCAGGACTGAAACTTCTGGGATCCCGTCCAGTCATCATCTCTCACTGCCTCCCCCTCCACAAGTGGGCCCAATATTGCCGACTTAATTTTCTTTTTTCTTGTCAGTCCAATTAATAGTATTTAGTTGTAATAAAAGAAACAGTATCCATCCATCAATTTCAGAAGAATCAGAATCTGGTGCTGGGGCCTGAGAATGGTTAGATCCAGAAACTCACAGGTAAGAAACAGGAATGTACGTGTGGTTACACAGGAAAAAAAGTGCTTATAATAACAAACCAGTGTATTCGTTTCTTACTGCTGCTGTAACAAGTTACTACAAATTTTAATAGCTTAAACAACACAAATTTATTATCTTATGCACCTGGAAGTCAGAGATCTAAAATTGTTCCACAGGGCTAGGTTTCCTAGACTTTTCTAGCTTCTGCAGGCTGCCTGCATCCCTGACTCTATCTTTAAATCCAGCAGAGTAGCATCATCTTCCCCTCTGACCTCTTGCTTCCTTCTTATAAAGACCCTTGTGATTATATTAGGCCCACCCACATTATTCAGGATTACTTCCCCATCTCAAGGGCCTTAATCTTAATTACATCTGTAAAGTCCCTTTTGCCATGTAAAGTAACATATTCACAGGTTCCAGGGATTAGGACGTTGACATTTTTGGGGGGCTATTATTCAGCCTACCACAACCAGTAGTATAAATTTCCTATTAATCCAATTCATCACAAAAGATGTTAAGAAGGAGCAAGGATAGTGGATTTTTAAAAATTGTTCTTTAGATAAAAACTGGTCCAGCTCCTGAATGATTCTGTTTAAGGAGTCGAAAGTGCCCAGGAGATTATGTGCAGTCCTACACCACACAACAAAGTTTCAGTCAATGATGGACTGCATATACGACCGTGGTCCCATGAGATTAGTATCATATGGCCTAGGTGTGTAGTAGACTACACAATCTAGGTTTGCGTAAACACACTATATGACGTTTGAACAACAACGAAATTGCCTACGATGCGTTTCTCAGAACGTGTTCCAGTTGTTAAGCGACATGTGACTGTGTCTAAGTAAGTGGGTAGGGAAAAACAAAGACAAGAACAGGAGAAAAAGCAGAGTACTTTAAAAGAAAATACTGTCAGCTACGCTTTTTTGAAAATTGAACCAGTTATGAGCTTCTTCAGGGCCAGCGGAGACAGCTGGCCTTCAAGCTGGTGTAATTCGATGTGGGCCAGTGGGAATGCCAGGATTAGCCATGGTATATGCACAAACACACGTGTGGCCTTTAATCTGATAACAGCTGGTGGGTGGTGGGGGACAAATGATGCTATAAATGGAAATAATTTAATAAAGGGATTAGAGAAATTCCTGAACAGTTAGTTCAGAAAATGAATGAATAACTTTGTTAAAGTATTCAGGTTACAGCCTTAAACATTTGCACTTGATGTTGAAGATAACCACAGTAGATTTAGAAATATGTCTTTAATTTGATACTTTCAGCTGCAGAGGCAAGACATATTGATATGTCACTTGATCTGTTATGAGCTGTATTACTAAATTTTACTAAATAATCCTTAAATGCAGAAGTTTGGGAATAATTGCCTTTTAAACATAGATTAGCTCAAATGCCAGCTTCTCTGTGTAACGATGTCATCTTTACTCATTTGCAGCTGAAGATGTGTTCTGAGCATGGGAAGTGGGGTTTGATTGCAGCTAGAGCATGGAAAATGTGTACAGGTCTGAGTGCAGTGCGTGAACTTCGTCATGTGAATTGTGGCAGAGAAAATCTTGAGTATTACTATTTTAATAAAAGAGATATTAAATAGGCAATCTCTGGGCCTGATCTAAGGAACCAGGACCACCTAACTTCTTATGCCAAGGTATGTAATAGTGCCAACATGAATCCAGCGATGCCCCTCAAGGGTTGACATGAGCCATTTAAAAATGACATTAGGTAGATGGCATGGGGAAAAGAAAATGAGTGTACCAACTCTGGCCATGTTTCTCCTCTCTGCAAAAGCCTTCAGTGACTCCCCTTTGCCTGAAGAATAAGGATGTGCTACCGAGAGTTGGATTCCAGGTCCTGCCTAGTCTGGTCATCTTTCCAAAATTATTTCCCAATATGGTGCATCCTACAAACTCGTCAGCAGCTACTCTTGCCTCCTGTACATGCAGCCCTAACCCCCATGGAAACTTTGACTGATGCCAGTGACCCTCCATGGAAGTACCTGACATTCTCTGAGTGCAAGCTCTGCCCATGTTTAGAGGGTCAGAACAATGCCTCCTCCCCTCTTAGATGTTTGCCTTTCCCAATTCCTCGCCTCCCCCACCTCAGTGGGAGTTAGGTCTTCCATCCTTGAACCCTACAGCAAGTTACCAGCACTCCTGGATAGCATGCCTCACCTTACTGCCATGTGTTTATATTCCAGCCCAGCCTGGGGACTGCTTGAAGGCAAGGTTGCCTCTTGTTTGTCTTAAGGCCGTCTGTCACCTAGCGCCATGCAGAGCACGTAAAGATGCCCAATAAATACTTGTGAAAGGAAGGAAGGGGGAAAGGAAGGGAGAGTGGAAGGAACAAGGAAGGAAGGAGTGAAGGAATTTAAAATATTGTGAAGTTCTCTGGTTACTTGAGTTGAGGGGTGGGATGTTCTTTAAGACACATCCCCGCCCCTTTGAATTTTGAGGGGAGACCTCCTGGCAGGCTGAGAGTTTTTAAGCAGCCCAAAAAGCCAGGACTGTTAGTGTAGGCCTCTCTGGCTGTGTTTTCGGAGGGCTTGTCCACCTTGCAGGCGCCTTTTCTCTGCATTTATCTGTCCAGTAACTGGTGATTTCCATACAAGGAGCTGAGCAGCAGCTGCCTTTCCAGCCCTCTTGACTCTGACAGATGACATAACCCAGGACAGGGCCGCAGAGCAAGGAGTGAGTGGGGACCCACTGGCTGGGGCAGGGCCCACTCAGGGCTGCAGGCAAAGCAGGTGAGCTTGGTGGCCTCCTCTGCCTCTGTGCTGGGAGCAGCGCCAGGCGTCAGGGGCCCTATGAGAATAATATCCCTGTGGGGATAGTGATCACAACTATCCTAAAGTGTTGTTGCGAAGGTTTAACAATAGAGAATTGCTCAAAACTTCTCTGAAAATTGCAAAGTGTGTGTAAATGGGAGTTAATATCCTCTTTTGGGGACTGGAAAAATGGGACTAGGAGGAGAAATGAGACCTGCTGAAGGTCACCCGGCTAAGCCCGGAATCTTTCTTCTGGAATCCAAAAAGTGGTTTTTGGACTTCATGTCTTTTTGATACTTTCTCTCACTGGGGGAAGTAAAGAAGAGAGGGTATGTCTGTCAAGGAAGTACCCTTGCTCCCCTACAGGGGTTCTCTTCTAGCTGGGAGGCCTTCTTCTCTGCTGGCTGCTTGAGAAATAGTGGATGCTGGAGGAGAGCAGCAGCTCAGAGATCACCTCTCCATGTGACAGGTGGATGGTGGACCAGGCTGACGTCTGCTGAGTGCCCATCCTCTGCCAGGCTCTGAGCTGCTACTTTACACGCTAGTCCATTTAACCCTCAAAATCACCCTGAGAGTGGTGCGATTTTGGAACTTCTTTGTGATTTTCTTGCTTGAATTTTTTAAAATAGTAAATATGTTTCATTAAAAAGTAATAGTCATTAGTCTAAAAGATATCAAGATCTAGGTTTTGCTATTCCCATTTTCACATAAGGAAACGAAGGCTCAGAGAAGTTGGGGTCCTTGCTCAAGGTCAGAGCCAGTAGATCCTGAAATCAGGAGTTGAACCCAGCCCTGATTAACTCCACGTCTGACCTTCCATAATGCCCATCTGGCCACCAGTGAAGGGAGATGGAGACCAGAAGGACAGGCTTTTTTCTTTTAAACTTCCCATTCCTGCCTTCGTGATATTTCCCTGCATACCCCACAAAAGGAGCAGGATTTAGCTTTTCTCTTATCTCTACGTTCTAGCTACTCAAAGTTGCAACATCAGCATCAACTGGGAGCTTGTTAGATGTGCGGAATCTCAGGCCGCACCGCGGACCTACGGAATTACAACATGAGTTTTAACTAGACCTCTGGTGAGGTATGTGCACGCTGGAGTTTGAGGAGCCCTGCTCTGCATCAGACCTACTCTCTTCCTTCTTCCCAGTTCCAGCCTCGTGTATGGCTAAGCCTTAACTGCAAGTGAGGTGATGGAGAGGAGAGACAGGTCTGCCTCATCTAGATATAAATTAGGAGATAACTCACAACGCTTCTTGGGTTTCACCAATTTTAAAACTTGCCTCCAGGCCTTAGTAAATTGTAGAATGGAATATAAAACAGGTGTGTGAGCCTGTAGCGATTAGTTTGGTAGTTAACATTTGGAACCCATTATAAGAAAAAAAAATCATTTCACACTGATTCACATTTTCCTTTGATGAAAAAAAATTAAAAGTTTATTATAGCAAAGTGATTGTAAAGAATCTCGTGAGACAAAATGATGGTGAGATATTGTAGAACAGGTCTGGAATTGATTCAAGGCCTGATAATTGATTACATAAGTGATTGTTAAGGTCTCTCTATGACCCAGTCTGGGGCCAAGTCTATATTGCAGCTTGGGGCTCTGTCTCCAGCCTTCTCCTGGTCAAAGTGGTTATTAGTGACTTTGAAGACAGGAGGAGCATTCCACTGGAAATTCTTATGGACTTAATATAGCTACAGTTCATGGCAAATAGATTTTTCTATAATCAGGCTCTGTTAGAAATGTATTTAGTCAGTTAAAGGGAGCCTGGAGGCAAGTGCCAGGACAAATGTATTCTTTCCCTTTGAGCCAAGCTAGGAAAATTTGCCCTAGTGACCTCACAGGCAGTGTGGACTGAGAAGAGAGCAGTGCCAGAAGTCTGCTCCCTGCCCCCCCAGTGCAGGCAATAGGGGACATTATCTGCACAGATTTTAAAAACAGTAACAAAGCCAACTAAAAGTTGATCTGCTTTTTATTATCACCATGCACCAAGAATTCTAAACAATGTCAGGGATAAAATACTCTTCCACAAAAAAAAATCTACTTTGGTCTAAGTTCAAGACAATTGCTGTTGAGTAAACTTCAGAATAGCACATTTAAAAATTCTTTATCCTTTAATAAACATTGTCTTCTGTCTGGAAGTTAATTCAGAGGGCTCTCAGGTGTATAGTCAGCCCCTAACACTCGTGCACTCAGCGACATGTGTTTATTTTGAGAGTAAGTTCTTAAGGTTCAGAATTGTTTCAGCTTATGTTGGCCACAGTGCCTGTCTCCTATCCCTGTGATACCACATCCTCCTGAGTTTAAGTACATTAGAAATAAGCAGTGATTGTAAAGATGAAGAAACAGAACTTCTGTTATTCTAGGTGGCCAGCTGGAGTTTTTATTTGTATTTAAGATTTAAAACAGTGAGACAGTGTGATAGCTGTGAAGTGTGCTATTTTTGTTTGGTAGATACAAAGTCCAGTTTTCACATGCAATATGTATATGAATGTGAATATATGTGTATAAATAGAAATATGAGGATGTTATACTAGAATATTCTAAAAATGTCAATTTGAGTGTAAAATACTAGAGCAGTTCCAGTGTGGGGTTGTTCTCTGCTGGGTGCCCCTGGAGCAGACAGGCTTGCAGTTCCAAGTGACAAGTTCCAAGTGACAGCCAGCACGATGGTGCTTGCTTCTAACTGTTCCCTCTCCAGACCATTTCCTGGCTGTCCTCCCTTTCTTTCCTGCCTTGGGTTTGTTTCCTTCTCTGGGTCCTGATAACCCAGAGGTGGGCATCCACTCCTCCTTCCCCTTCCCAACCTAAGACACGTTCTCAGATTTGCAGGCGACTCAAAGCTTAGCATAATGATATAAATGAAGACAATAAAAATCCAAAATGATCTGGTAGTTTCAATCTGCCTTGAAAGCTATCAGATGGGGTAAAGGTGAAGACCCCGCTTTGGGTTAAAAAATTCAATGTCATGAGGAAATTTTGGAGAGTGATAGTTATGTTCATTATCTTGATTGTGGTGGTAGTTTCATAGGTAGATGCATATGTCAGAGTCTATTAGATTAAACATTTGAAATCTGTGTGGTTTATGTATGTCAATTATACCTCAATAAAGCTGTTTTAAAAATGCAATGCCATATGGACAAATGAAGGGAGACTGACTTGAGAAAGCTCGGGAGGTTCTAGTGACTATATTTGTAATTTGATATTAAATACATGTGAATTTTTTGCTAAAGAAGCTAATGGAAACACAATTTTCAGATCCAAGAAGTGTGAATAGCACCACACTTGGATATTATACTGTTTTGGGCACCATAATTATAAAGTGTTGTGACCCAGCGTCCCACCCTTGAGTGGCCAAGAGACAAGATTTGGAGCCTCTTTGGGATCCCGATTACTTGAGTTCTTCAGCAATCTAGTCCCTGCTAATGAACTTCACATTCCTACCAGAGAATGCAATCCTGACTTGAGACAGATGTGAGAAATTCATAGCTCCCCATCTCTAGGGGTTTGGAGATTCCACTAAATGGTCAGAGTCCTGTGTGAACCCTATATGTTCTGTTCTGCTGGGGCACTCATGACAAATGACCTTCTCAGTACCCTCTGTGGCATAGTTATGATGGGCTGAGAATTCTGTGCAATCCTAAGTATGTGAGTGTAATTCTACTCTTCCTCTCTCATTAGGAAAGCTTAAGGAAATGCAAGGGAGTGAGGAAGACGTTATTATAGTAATAACCTTGAATCTGCTCTAGCTTATAAATAAGCACTAACCTTTCATGCCCTTGAGTATTTTATGATGAGTAACAAATTACTAGCAATGTGCCTCACAGCAGATGGGACACAGCAGTGTGTTGAGTTGGCCACCCAGAGGCTGAAAACTGCCTGGACTCCAGGAAGCCCAGGACGTAGCTTAGAGCAGTAGCCAGTGCAGTACCCTCAGCTTGGCTTTCTACCTGTCTCCATCTCTTGATGCTGTTCTGGGCCCTTGGGCTGCTCCTTGAGCCTGACGACCTAGCATTGGCCCCTGGATCTTGCTTGATTGCCCTGCTACACTCACCTTCCTTTGGCTTCAGGGACCTGCTGTAGGCACACTGGAGACCCCAATTTCCAGAAACTGTGTTGTACAAGGAACTGTTGAAGGAGCTGGGAGTGTTTGACTTGGAGAAGGGAAATGAAGAGGAAACGCAGCAGTAGTCTTCAAATTCATGAAGGACTGATCCGATCAGGCTTGTTCCATTGGACAAGGATCCAGAGGGCCAAAATAGCTTATAGGAGTATGTTTTCCGGGAAGGCAAATTCAAGCTTAACACAAGGAAGAAATCTGCAACAATTAGGGCTGGCCAACAATGGACTAACTGTTCTTAGAAGCAGTAAACTCTTTCACTATGGGAATCCCACTACGGGGATGGACGCAAGGGATATCTGTACTTATAGGTTCTGTTGAAGATCTTCCTTCAGGCTCAGAATTCTGTGATTCTAAAAGTCCCTGTTTTCTTATACTTTTGAGATCCCTGTTTAGATTGTCAACTCTAACTTGAGTTTACACATCCACTTTCTCCCAGGGAGCTCAGGGCTTCCCTGCATATCGCTAAACTTGTTCTCACTTTTCTGCTTCAGTGGCCAGGATTTCTCTTTCCCACATTGCAGGAGTGTGCAGTTGGGGCCTAGAGATATTGTGAATCACACCAGATTTCACTCATTCTGGGTGTTAGTTTATGTCCTGAAATATGTTTCCTTCACGCTAACCTATGGTCTTTTCTGTTTGAGTGTTGGGTTTAGCAAGGGGAGACACCTGACTCTGATGGGAGCACTAGGAGGCTGGAAGCACAGGGTAAGGAATCTCATCTCCTACATCTCTCTCCCTCACCCGTTGAATGGGCGGGAATTATTCTTCCACATCACTTCTGCTCTCTCTCTGAGCCAGGAGAATACATCAGATAACATCAGTGACATTAGCAACTTTGTAATTCTTACTGTTGCAAAACACACAGAACTATCACATGTATCATAACATGTAGATCTCATTTTGTGTTAAACATATCATGTTTCATGTCCCATTATATTGTAGATAGTTATGATTTTTTATTCTTTGGGGAAAGGGACATTACACTTCAATGATGAGAAGGACACATCACACAAAATGCTCCCTTCCGTGCCACAATACCAATAACCTGTGACTTTTGGCAAGGGGACCTACTTCCTCAGCCTAGAAGAGTTCCTGGGCTCCTCAAGTGTCTTCTCCAATGTGTTCTAGGAGTAGTCTGCGCCTCCTCTATCATAGTGCTCCTTATGTTGCATGGTGATCGCAAGTTCAATCGTTCTTCTGGCAACTTGTGGTATTTCCAATGCCTAATACATATAGGTCATAAATCTACACTTGCTGAATTAAATTGAAGAGCTTATATGCAGAGCATAATAGTGTCCCTTATGTTGGGTTCACTTAAAAATATCTACTAAAAGAACAGCTACAGGGCCGGCCCCATGGCTTAGCGGTTAAGTGCACGCACTCTGCTACTGGCGGCCGGGGTTCGGATCCTGGGCGCGCACTGGTGCACTGCTTCTCCGGCCACGCTGAGGCCGCGTCCCACATACAGCAACTAGAAGGATGTGCAGCTATGACACACAACTATCTACTGGGGCTTTGGGGGGGAAGAAAAAAGGAGGAGGATTGGCAATAGATGTTAGCTCAGAGCCGGTCTTCCTCAGCAAAAAGAGGAGGATTAGCAAGGATGTTAGCTCAGGGCTGATCTTCCTCAAAAAGAAGAAAAAAAAAAAGAACAGCTACAGGCAGAAGGGATCTTTGGAAGCCCAAGCCCCTCATTTTGAAAAGTGGGAATCTGAAGCTTGGAAAGACAAGGATGGCCCGCCGAGCCACTACTTGAACCCCAGTCTCCTGACGACTAGGGCAGTGCCATTTCCACTGTGCGCCCCAGTTACGTGTTTTCTCTTTCCATTTCCAGCCTTGTTAACTTTGTGTGCCACACCTGCTTCAAGAGGCAGGAGAAGCTCCACCGCTGCGGGCAGTGCAAGTTTGCCCATTATTGTGACCGCACTTGCCAGAAGGATGCTTGGCTGAACCACAAGAACGAGTGTTCAGCCATCAAGAGATACGGGAAGGTGCCCAACGAGAACATCAGGTCAGAGCCAGGCCCCCGTGGGGCTGCTTGGGATTCCCAAATGTCAGGCTGGGGGTGGAGGCAGTGACAGCATTCCCAGGCCCAAGGAAGCCAGGCTGAGTGCAACTCAGGAAGGAGCCTCGGAGAAGCTGGATTTGGTCTCTTCTGTGCACTCCCTTCAGGTCTAGGAGCCTGTCCAAGAGGGAGAACAGGGTGTCTACAGCAGCAGTTCTAAGCCGCACTCACTGGCTGGGGCTGGCTGCAGACCCATTCTGTGTGGTTCCCTGGTGTTTAATTTCTTTTTTTGGTGAGGAAGATAGCCCTGAGCTAACATCTGTCACCAATCTTCCTCTTTTTGCTGAGGAAGATTGGCCCTGGGCTAACATCCGTGCCCATCTTCCTCTACTTTATACGTGGAATGCCGCCACAGCATGGCTTGATCAGCGGTGCGTGGGTCTGCACCTGGGATCCCAACCTGCGAACCCCAGGCCGCCTAAGTGGAGCGAGCGAACTTAACCACTATGCTACTGGGCTGGCCTCCTGGTGTTTAATTTTAAAAAAATTGATATGCTAATGTTAAAAAATAGTGAAATTTCACATTAAAAAAATTAATTTTTCTGGCTTCTCTTGGAAAAAAATCTGAAGATTTGGCAAAACGAGCTGGAGCTCAGTAGCAACCCTCCCCCCCTTTAAAAATACAGAGCTTTTCAAGTCACTGCAGCCCTGCCAGTCCCCGTGGCTGTACATGCAGGTCTCTGCACCCATCACCCCCAAGAGGCATTTGCATTTGCAACAATTAGTGGCCTCCCCCAGGGGCCATAACCAGAAATCTCAGGGCCAGTACGTGGGGAGCCCCAGTTCAAGAGCTCCCAAGTCCTGGAGGCTTCTCCAGGTAGAGCCTGATGCTAGGCTGCAGGTAGGAGCTTATGAAGCAGGCAGTGGAGAGCAGAGGCGATGGGGAAGGTGAAGTTGGAAGCATTGTCACTGTGTGTGTAGGGTGTGAAGTTTAAGTACAGAATGGAATCGTCATATCCTGGTAATTTTTAGGAAACTGCAAGATGAAATGGCTCAGTCAGCCTCCCCATCCCCTTTAGTTCCATCTATTGAAATCCTATTTCTTTTCTTTTTTTTGTAATTTTATTTTACTTTTTTAAAAAATTCAGCTTTCAGTATAATTGACATAAAATTGTAAGATATTTAAAGTGTACATCATGATGATTTGATATATGTATACATTATGAAAGGATGCCCTCTATCTAGTTAATTAACACATCCATCACCTGACATATTTATCTTTTTCTTTTTTTGGTGGGAACATTCAAGTTCTACTCTCTTAGCAAATTTCAATTATATAACATAGTGTTATTGACTATAATCGCCATGTTTTACATTAGATTCTCAGACCTTATTCGTCTTATAGCTGAAAGTTTGTACCCTTTTACCAACCTCTCCCTATTTCTCTCACCCCCAGCCCCAGTCAACCATTTTTCTATTCTCTGTTTCTATGAGTTTGATTTTTTTTTTTAAGATTCCACATCTAAGTAATACTGTGCAGTTCTTATCTTCCTCTGTTGGGCTTGTATCACTTAGAATAATACCTCAAGGTCCATCTGGGTTGTCTCAAATGGCTGGATTTCCTTCTTTCTCATGGTCGAATAATGTTCCATTGTAAATATATATAGACATCTTCTTTATCCATTCATCCATTGATGGACACTTATGTTGTTTCCATATCTTGGCTATTGTGAATAATGCTGCAATGAACATGGGAGGGCAGATAGCTCTTCGTTATCCTACTTAGTCTTTAAGGCCCAAAGTAAACGTTTCCTCCTGAGATGGGGAGCTCACTCCCTTTATCTTCGTAGTCCAGGTTGGTAGTTTCTTCTGATACTGAGTTGAAATCTGTCACCCATTCATCTTTACTCTCTGAGCTTAGTGACCATTTTCCTAATACTTGGAGGCAGCAGACACCCTACCCGGAGTCTTATTTTCCCCAGTGCTGTCCTGAGCTCCACATGGGGACACCTCAGTTCTTAGGTACCTGGTGCCCCAGCAGGGCATCTCTGCAGAAATAACTGTGTGACCCAAATGAAAGGAGAAAAGGGCCTGTGCTTTGCCAAGAGGGTCCCTCCTCAGGGACTAGATCTGCCTAGGCCACCAGCCCCTCCCGGGTGCCTGGCCAGCAGGCAGTCAGTGAGTGGCAGAGAGTCGCCAAGGTGTCTCTCAGTCACAGGCTTCGTCTTGTGGGCGTGGGCTGCCTAACAGTGAACAAGGGGGCCTCTCCACCCTCAAGGTGAAGTGCACCCCTCTCTCTCACACTCAAAGCCCTGTGCTCTCCAGGGCTCCCTCCTGTCCCACCTTGCTTCCCCTCCTCTGCCAGAGCCCTCTGCTCCAGCCAGGCCAGGCCCCTCCCTGCTTCCTGCACATGCCAAGCCCGTGGCTGCCTCTGGGCCTTTGCTTATACTGTTTCCCCACCCAGATTATCTTCTCCACCTTCTCCGTATCTAATCATTAAGGATATGAATAAGTTCATACATGATGTAGACATCCATTACCTCACTTTGTCTTCCAAATTCTCTGTCAGGGAATATTTATTATCCTTACTTTACTTGTCACTGGATAGGTTCGGGGAGGTCCAGTGACTTGCCCAGGGTCACACTGTAAGAAGTGGAAACAGACTTGAACCCAGGTTGTTAGACTCCTTCTCCAGTGCTCATCTCACTTAGCCATGCTATCAGGAGAGACCCAGGCTGCCCTACCTCACAGTGTCCCCAGGCCCCTTCAGTGGTCTCCTAGACCCCATGTGACCTGGCTCCTGCCCTCCCCTCCACGTTTATTTGCTCTCCACTCCAGCCACCTTGGCTTTCTTGCTGTTTCTCCATCCTGCCAAGCTCATTCCTTCTTCAGGGCCTTTGTACTCCCTGCTCTTTCCCCATCCACACAGAGCCAGTTCCTCCTGTTCATTCCACTTTCAGCTCGAGTGTCCCTCCTCCGTGTCACCTCCCCTGGTCACCTTAGCTTCCCCTCCCCCAGTCACTCTCTATCATGCTATACCTTATTTTATTTACTGCGTAGCACTTCACACTAGTTTAAATTATCTTTGTGACTTAGGTCTCCCCTGCAATAAGAGGCTTCATGATAGAGGAGAGTCCATCTGTCCAGTTCAAAACCGTATCTTGTGCCCAACACTGTGCTGGGCATGCATTAGGCACTTAGTAGGTGTTGAGTGAATGAATGCAGCAGGGCCTCCCTAATCCTGCCCCTCCACAGGCTGGCGGCACGCATCATGTGGCGGGTGGAGAGAGAGGGCACCGGGCTCACCGAGGGCTGCCTGGTCTCCGTGGACGAGCTGCAGAACCACGTGGAGCACTTTGGGGAGGAGGAGCAGAAGGAGCTGCGGGTGGACGTGGACGCTTTCTTGCAGTACTGGCCGCCTCAGAGCCAGCAGTTCAGCATCCAGTACATCTCGCACATCTTTGGCGTGGTATGGTTTCTCAGAAAGTGGGGTGGTGGTGGGGGTGGGGTGACAGCTGGGATTGTCCAACTAAGAAGTTTCCAGATGCTTCCAGGTCAGAGTGGGGAGAGGAGGCCAAGAGAAGGACTGGAGGGGGACAGAGGCCTAAAATGAAGAGTTCTCATCCGGATCTCTGTTTTTCTGGCCTTGCTTATGATGAGGTCATTCCTGCCCTAGAAGTCGGCATCCCACACACAGACTATCCATTGTCTCTGAATGGTAGATGTGGAGGGTAATTTACCTTCTTGTTTATCTGCACTTTCTTCTTTTTCTGCTCTCCATATTGAAAACAAAGACCCAATCAGCATCCCTTACCCACCAGTCGCTTTGGAAATAAGACCCTTCCTTTTCCCAGATCTGATGGGCGGGATAATGGGAGGCTTGGAGCAGTGCGTGTGGAAGCCAGGGAGAGGAGAGTAAGGGCCTTTTGGAGGGTGCTGCCTGGAGCAACAAAGACAGGCCTCTTGGAGCCATGTGAGTCCAGGAGGTGGGAGTGGGAACCCGCTGGATCAGGAGACTCAGACCTTGGGCTATAGGGGTGGATGTCTTCCATGGGGCAGGCCCGGCCCCTTCTGTGGCACTGGGGAGTGGGCTGAGGAGGGGGGTTATTGTAGTGTGATCGTATGTATTGTAATATGATAACAGCATGATCACACTCAACATCTCCTGAGTCTTCACATATGTCAGTGCTTCTGCTATAGTCAGAGTTCTCCAGAGAAACAGAACCACCAGGATATATATATATGTATATATGTATATATGGAGAGAGAGAGAGAGACAGACAGACAGAGAGAGAGAGACAGAGAGAAAGAGATTTATTTTAATGAATAGGCTCTTGCGATTGTGGAGGCTTGGTAAATTCCAAATCTGCCGGTAGGCTGGCAGGCTGGAGATCCAAGGAACAGTTGCAGTTTGAGTCCAAAGGCCATCTGCTAGCAGAATTCCTTCTTGCTCAAGGGAGATCAATCTTTATTCTATTAAGGCCTTCAACTGATTGCACAAGGCCCACCTACATTATGAAGACTAATCTGCTTTACTCAAAGTTTACCAATTTAAGTGTTAATCTCATCCAAAAAGACACCTTCACAGAAACATACAGAATAATGTTTGACCAAATATCTGGGCACTGCAGCCCAGCCAAGTTGACACGTAAAATTAACCATCATAGCTTCCCATATATTATTTTACGTGATCTTTATAACACAAGGTGAAGTCTGCTTTTACCATTTCTATTTTATAGAATAGAAAACCTAGGCCCAGGGAGGTTACATGACTTTCAAAGGCCACACAGTGAGCTGGTCTCCAAGGAAGGACTAGAAGCAGTTTGTCTGGTGCTAGAGTTGCTTCCCTTAGCGGTTATGCTCCACAGTGCTGGGATGAATGGGTGTAATAGCCCAATCCTGGATATCCCTAAGTCTGTCTGGGGACTACAGCCACAAGATGGCATAATCACCAAAGTTTAGAGCTGAAAGGACTTGTAGAGATCATCTAATCCAACTTATTCAACCTACAGATGGGAAAACCAGGGCTCAGAGAAGAAAGAAATTTGCTCAAGGTAACACAGCTTATTAATGGTACTGAGAAGCTTAACTTCGTGTACTTGCTGAATGTCTGATGAGATTGAATGGAGAAATAGCCAATGTCCTCCAATATCTATAACAAATAGCCATGTGAGTGCAAAAATGTATATTGTAATATATACAGCATGTGTTTATATATAAAGCAGAAATTTGTATGCAATTATTAATGTATTCTAGGTTAGATTCATTCTTATGCATTTTTCATACCCTGAGAGTAGATATTTGGAATCTGTTTCTATGAAGAAGAACTTATTTTTAAGGAAAAGGAAATCAATTGAGTGACACATACGTAATAACCAGCTTGATTTGCCTTGCATTCAGAGATAAACATTAAGTGTTGCACTCATCAGACTTTAAAATTGTGAATAGGTAGTATAAAATATTCACCAGACATAAAATAATCAAAAAAAGATGTCAATTTTCTTTTATGAGCAGCTTTAGAAGTTGAGGGTGGGTAGGCAAAGGAAGCAGGGGAGACACAGACACGCGCACACACACATACACACACACACTAAGGGAGAGCAGGGCACGGGGAGAGAAACCAAGACAAATACTGGGGAAGACTTGTGAGATGCAGATACAGGAAAAGCGAGACTTCTCAGAACCAACATTTACATCTTTAGCCTTTTTAGAAGACAGCTACCAAAACTTTCAAGATGGCATTGCATTTTTGGGACTTTCCCATGGTGCTAATCTTGAGGCTCATTTAGAGAACACACAGAGAACAGGAAACTGTTTTGTTTCCAGAGTCTGTAAGCATCTCCAGGATGAGACCAGGTCTTCTATTTTCTTTTAAACTTTCAACAGCTAGGATAGTGTCCTGTCCCGAGTCTATATCCGATAACTGACTCTTTTATCTTTTCCTCTGGGTAGATTAACTGCAATGGTTTCACACTCAGTGACCAGAGAGGCCTGCAGGCAGTGGGTGTGGGCGTCTTCCCCAACCTGGGCTTGGTGAACCATGACTGTTGGCCCAACTGCACCGTCATATTTAACAATGGCAAGTGAGTATGTCTTTAACTGGGGGTGAGGTGATGGGGATGGGGAGACTTTATGGTGTTTTCTCCACTTGACTTAAACCAAAGGCAAACTGTTGAACCTGAACTAGCATGGGTTTCAAATGGGCAGCAAATAGAAATTTCATTCTAGAATAATTGTGGATAGGAGAAAAGTAATGAGGAAGATAGCAAAGAATTCCACATGGGTAATGTATGAGTCTGCATGTTTCTTGAGGTTGCCTAGATGTGTTAGATAAGCTTCTAACTACTATTTTAAAACTTGAAGCCTGGGATTATCTTTCTAGGGTCATTGCAGAACAACATCACCTGAGAAGGCACTTGGCAGGAGCATGTATCAGTCAAAGTCTCAGCAGAAATCAGAACGCAAACTCAGGGTTTACCCAAAGAGAATTTAATAAAAGGACAATTTACAGAAGTGTGGGTAGAGTTTAAGAAACTAACAAGGAATGGTGAAGTGTCCAGGGTCTAGCAACAGCTTGAAACCGTTGCCACCCCTAGACTTGGAGGGGCAAGTGGAGGAAGTACTGTTTCTGCAGCTGCAGCAACAAGAGAGGGTCCTTTCCTCTTCCCACCCAACAACTTGGCTGTGCCTGTACAGAAAACTAGCCACTGCTGGAACCCTGGTGAGACAGAGAGGGAGTCAAGAGACTAAATACCCCAACCTCTCTCTCCTCCCACCTTCTGATCTCCCACCATTGACCAAACCCCAACCAGAAGCCATAAGGCAAAGGAACCTGGGTAATGAAGCCCTCAGAGGTCAGCCCTCTTGCCCCCAGATCAGGGGACAGAAGGGTAAAGAACAGATCTTGGGGGTGGGGCACAAATGGAGAAGAGTCAGCAAACAGGATGAGCCCCTGGTTGTCCCTGGCTCAGGCTGGGGGGATTTAGGGGAATGGGACCTGAACTATATGATTTCTTTTGCTCTCAGAGACAAGATTTTTATGACAGATTCAAGTTGACTCTGAGCCATCAACAATGAACAGGTTTCCCCAAAAAACTTCCTAGAAACCAAAGACAGTGGTTTCTGATTCTCAGCCAAGAATCAAGCCTAAGCCCCAATATAGCAAGGACTCTGATTTCCATTTTTCTTCCTATTTCTAGAAGCAAGGGCCTACATGACACCAGGCCCTTAAGAAATTGGGAAAGTCACTCAGACAGGGAAGTTTATTTGGGACCCAGATGATAATCTTTTCCCAGCATTTGTGTTTCCTTTCTTAAGCCTCTTGGGGTCACTGGCCTGGACCTCATGGAATCTTCCCTAAAGGGGCTGTTTTCCAGGGTTAGCCTGGTTGGCAGAGAGGATTAAATTCAGCCATATATGAGGCTGGTATTTCTGGATATCACTCCCCTAAGCAGTGGTGACCCAGGGCTCCTCTTGTCACTACATGTAACAGCCACAGGAACCTGGGGACCCTTTCTCCAGAACATCTCTGGTGTCTGCTCTGGCTTCTCTGTATCCGCTAATTTTGAGCAGCCATGTTTTACCTGGGCTTCTTGGCTGTCATGCAAGAGAAGGTGACTTTACAGTCGCTGCGTAGCTGTCTGTCATAGTGGAAAGAACACTGGATGTGGTGTTAGGAGCCTAATTCTAACCCCCCAAAATTTTACCTGTTACCTGTGTGACCTAACCAGTCTCCACACGCAGTTCAAATTTTTCCCAAGGTAGACATCAAGAGAGGCAACATTTATTTGTCCAAGATGCTGGTTAGTGGGATAATAATAGCATCCCATACATTTTCTAGCACTCTACTTTTAAATGCACTGTCTCATTACCAGGTTACAGATGAGAACACTGAGGCCCAGGGAAGGGAAGTAACTTGTCCAGGGCTGAGCATCTTTGAATCAGAACCTCTCATTCCAAATCCAGTGCACTTTCCACTATCCAGGCTGCATCTTTTCAAACTAGCCCAGCTAGAAGGGGCTGGGATAGAGGTTGTTGTGATGGCCAAAGCTTTGACTGCATAACCTGAAATGCCATGCACCCTTGCTAGCCCTACAGCATCAGCAATGGTAATGATTTCCATTCGGGTGTCTATTTTGTCTTTCAGTCATGAGGCAGTGAAATCCATGTTTCACACCCAGATGAGGTGGGTCAGTCTTTGCAAACATCCCTGCTCCTAGGACCCATCTCCCTCACTTGCCTGGTTTGCTGGGGCCGCCCCTTGCCAAGACTCCCTGGCTGTCCAATCGTAATGTCCTTCTGCATCCCAGAGTCTTGTCTTTGCTGAACGCTGTATTTCTAATGCATTTATATCAATCATTTGTCCCTCACCCACCCACCACTTGCCATGCCTTTGCTGTACTTTGCTTCCTTTCTTCTCCTTTTTTCACTACTTCTCTTGCTCCTCCAACCTCAAGGCATGACAGTCCCTTCTAGTCCACATCATCTTAGCAAAAGCCTACATTGTCCCTCTAAACACTGCTTATCATGAAATGAGGACTGTTGACATTACTGACCTACTAAAAGACTGTGTGTTTGTTCATAACCCCCAACTTCTCACTCAGACTGGGTTCTGAAAATAGCACCCATAACTGTGATATTTCTGATAAATATTTATTCATAGTTCTCTGTTTACTGCTTCTGGCCAACTATGATTTAGTGGTTTAGGTTAGATTTTACTTTCAGCTTTTTTTATTGACAACCACATGGTCCCAGATGGGTCTTTTTTTCAGCCTGGGCTTGAAAGTACTTGAAATGGTTTTTGGATTAAGAACAAAATGCTGTGTGGGAGTTTGGGCTCTGGGAACGCAGGGGTAGGAGTGGTTGGTGCATCTGAGTCTGTGTTGGTGTGCATTGCACGTGACTTAGTATGATTCACATCATCTCTTCGGCATTTGGTTCCACATCTGTAGAGCGAAGGTCAAGATGAGAGCGTTTCTAGGGACCTTCCCAGTTCTAAGTCTCTGTGGCTCTGGGCTCTGTTTCTAATTTCTACAATAAATAAATAAATTGCCTGCTTGTGCCTCAATTAGCTGAACTATAGAGATGGAAAGGGTCTGGGGTCCAGAATGGAGTGGTGATCACTATTCATGCCATGATCCCCAATTTCAAGTTTGGTAAAATAGGGCATATACCTATATATTTTTTCATATTTAAGTGACTTTAAATTAATTTGGTTTTGAAATTTCTCTAATAGCATTGAAATAATTTAAGATACTCTGAGACCTAGTAAGAATTGGCTTAACCACGATAAGAAGCAAAGCTACTGGAAATCCTAACTCAACTGGCCACTGAATCACTGCTGAATGACAATATGTCACTATGGTGAGCTGCCTCTGTAAAAGGGGCTAGTGGGGGCAGAATTGCTTAGTTACCCCAGCAGGACCAGACGCCAGAGGTCCACACTCAACACTGGCCCAGGAGTTGCTCACATGGAACTATTTAGGATATTAGTAGAGCCCTAAAATCAAGGGCTTTTGTGCTTCTATTTCCTGTGCATTGCAGACCTGAGAGGCAGACTGAAAACAATCAGGCGAGGCTGGTGTGATGTGGTGAAGTGTGAATGGCACTTGAGTCCTAATCTTGACTCTGTTGCCCAAGTGCTGTGGGACCTTGGGGAAAGTTACTTCACCTCTTTGGACATCAGCATCCTCATTTGTTTTCAATTTGTTGATCCCCTGGTGCTCAGACATTAGGACTTTAAGCAGAGCTATGGGTAGAATCACCCAGCCTTCCTCTCCCTCTTGCCTTTCATCACATCAGTAATAGCTGCTGCCAAAAATTGGGGTGGGGAAGAAAGCAAAGAAGAAACAAAAGGTGAACAGGCACTTAGATTTTGCAGGCTCCACATGAGTTGTTTTTACGTATAATATTACATTGATTGGGCACGTCAAGGCACCCCACTTTGGGAGGAGGTTTTTTAACTTATGTGGTTACCTCAGAGTCCTGGATATGCATGTCACTGCCATTCAGCAGCGCTCGCTCGATTGTCGCCTCAGAGCAAGTGGAAGGGGTTGCTTTTGACTGGGACCCTTCTGTGGTGCTGGAATCTTGTCCTGCCTTTCACATGGTTTCTGACTCAGCCTCTCTGAGAGGTAAAAGAAATGACTGTGGACCTCTCAGCAGGTGCTCTCCCCAGCTCTCTGTATCTGCTGCTCACTCCCCGGGTGGAGGTTTCCCGCTGGGCATTGAGGCCCCAGGATCCTGGGGAGATACAGGAGCACAGCTTAGGATCCAGCTCGCAGGGCTCACCACTTTTCTGTAGCTTCTCGCCTTATGGCTGGAGGGCGGATGGCCGAGAGGCCCATGGGCTGGGCTCTGCTTGTTTGGCTTAGCTGCATGTCAGTTCTGCAATGGACTTTTGTCCTCAGCACATTCCGTCCCTGTTACATGGTAAGGTATGCAGTGCTATAGGTAATTGGAGGGTCAGGCCTAGTCTGGAAGGGGACTGAAATGCCATCCGCTCTTGCTAACCACCTTCAACCAGAAAGCCATGTCCCCCAATAAACACAAGAGTAAACAACGCAGCAGGCTAACAGAGCCAGCCTTTTTTTGCCTTCAGTGACCTCCAGGCATAAGTCTCCTCACATAATGTAGGGCTGAACCATGGACTGAAGGTTAAGGTAAGAGGAGACTTATAGTTAAACACAGAACAGGCAAAGACTGTGGGTAACTGAATGTGTGTGTTCCTGAGAGAGCAGTCCCCAAACTAAGCAGAAATGACTATTGAGTCTTCTCTTGTTTGGAGTTTCACCTTATTATTTCTTTTGTTCCTTCCTTTGTTACAGACAATCAATAGCTAAATGTACAGGGATAATTGCATGTGGAAACTGTGTATGGTTTTACAACCAAGCCCAGCCCTGTACTGGGAGTCTATTTGAGCTGATTCCAGAGCAATTAACTGAATGGAGCAGATTGGATTATTATAATGAGTAGAGCAGAACTATCCAGAAAACTGTTGTTTTCCCTCCCTTTTTGGAGGGAATGGGAGATTTCTCAAGTGCTAGTGGAAGTCGTCGTCTTTGAGACTCAACTCCTTGAACCCTTGAGGAGCACAAATCCCACTCCCACAGCCCTGGATTTGATTTCCTCTTTTCCTTTTACCGTGCTCCAGAATTGAGCTCCGGGCCCTGGGCAAGATCTCAGAAGGAGAGGAGCTGACGGTGTCCTATATCGACTTCCTTAATGTCAGCGAAGAACGCAAGAGGCAGCTGAAGAGGCAGTACTACTTTGACTGCACGTGTGAGCACTGCCAGAAAGGGCTGAAGGATGACCTCTTCCTGGGGGTGAAAGACGACCCCAAGGTACTCGCAGCCCTAATACTGTGGCCACAGTGGCCACCTTCTCCAGGAGCCCGGCAAGGGTGGTGTTGCAACTAATCAATGCGCCCTGCCCATTAGTTCCCAGAGGACCAGGCTGTAACCCTTGGGAAGGCCGTGTGGGGTGGTGGACAGAGTACTACAAAGAGGTCCCAGCTAGTGTCCTGGTGCCACCACTTGCCAGGTGTTTGTGTTTGAATTTGGGGAAGTTACTCAGTTTTCTCATCTGTAAAGCAGGAAAGATGGCACTCACTTCAAGGGGTTGTTATGAGGATTAAATTAAGATGACATATGTAAAGAGTGGCATGTAGAGCAGACACAGTAAATTTTAGTTCCTCTCCTTGCCCCTTTGCAGGTCAAGTAATGCTGAGAATTTCATATATGGAGACCAGATGGGCAAAGAGATTTGTTGTCTGGTTATCACAAAGATATTCCTAGTCCCATGGAAATGGGCAGTGTGGAGATTGGTTAATATACTTAACTCCTGAGAAGCTGTTGCCTGGTTGATGGTGAGACCATTGAGCAGCGGAAGCCTTGCTGAGCAGATGTCAGGAGCTTAACTAAGCTGGGAGAGAGAGCTAAGCTGCCAGGTGGAGTAGCTGATTAAAGCAAAAAGCCAAAAACGAAAGAGTTAGGTCTTTAAAAGAGTTAGGTGATTAAAGTTTTAGCAAGAGGCTAAAACTGGAGCAGGTGCCAACTCCCCCTGTTCCATTTTCCCCCATGGAAATGAGCACTGGTGGAGGGTCAGGTGGATTAGCACAGATGTGGGGGCATCTCACGGCCAAGGGGGCCCAGAACAAAAAGCTCCAGCAGCTTTATGGACCCTGAGGTGGTGGTGGGGAGGCGAGGAAGAGGGCGTTGGGGAAGGGCTAGGAGTAAAAAAGTACTGCGTACTGAGTCGGAGTGGGGGAAAGTGTCTTCAAGGTTCTGTCCTCCTCCTCTGTAAGGAGGCCTGGGTAGAGGCCCCTGAAGACTTCAGCTCAAGGCCTCAGATAAAGAGACCTAGGAAGGAAGGCACGTAAGCCAGGAACGCAAATATGCAAAGAGCAGGACCAGCCAGGGGGTCCTGAGTCCTTGACTACAGTTACCTTCAGAGACTGTGCACCAAGTCTGGTGTGCAGAGGACAGTTGTCCCCACGAGGCCTGCCAGGTAGAGCCTTTGTAGTTGCCTATGGTCAGGTCTGAAAAATTACACGTAGGTTTATAACCACACTCCTCGGGGGAGGCTAACTGAGCGCTTCTATATGATTCACAGCCCACCAGGGCATTTAAATACACAAATATAGTTCTCTTTTTTTTTTTTCTGTTTATTGTGGTAACTTTGGTTTATAACGTTGTATCAATTTCAGGTGTACAACATTATACTTCTATTTCTGCATGGATTACATCATGTTCACCACCCAAATACTAATTACAGTCCATCACCACACACATGCGCCTAATTATCGCTTTAGCCTTCCTCCCTCCCCCCTTCCCCTCTGGTAACCACCAATCCAATCTCTGTGTCTATGTGTTTGTGTATTGTTTTATTATCTACTACTTAATGAGTGAGATCATATGGTATTTGACGTTGTCCCTCTGACTTATTTCACTTCGCATAATACCCTCAATGTCCACCCATGTTGTCACAAATGGCTGGATTTCATCGTTTCTTATGGCTGAGTAGTATTCCATTGTGTATATATACCACAACTTCTTTATCCATTCGTCCTTTGATGGGCACTTAGGTTGCTTCCAAGTGTTAGCTATTGTGAATAATGCTGCAATGAACACAGGGGTGCATGTATCTTTACGCATTGGTGTTTTCACGTTCTTTGGATAAATACCCAGCAGTGGAATAGCTGGATCATATGGTAGTTCTATCCTTGATTTTTTGAGGAATCTCCATACTGTTTTCCATAGTGGCTGCACCAGTGTGCACTCCCACCAGCAGTGTATGAGAGTTCCCTTCTCTCCACATCCTCTCCAACACATGTTGTTTCCTGTCTTGTTAATTACAGCCATTCTGACTGGCGTGAGGTGATATCTCATTGTAGTTTTGATTTGCATTTCCCTGATAGTTAATGATGTTGAACATCTTTTCATGTGCCTGTTGGCCATCTGTATATCTTCTTTGGAGAAACAAATATACTTCTTAATTAACTTGTGCATCCTATGTATGGCAGAAATTTGCTTCTGGTTAGAGCAAAGGCTACAAGCAAAGGCTGACTTTTAGGTCCAGATGGTGGGCCCCTCTTGATTACTTCATTACTCCACCTGTTGGTGCTAACGTTCAGTTACACTATTCCCCCATTGGACTCATCTCTCTCTTTTATTCCCTGGCTATTCTAGACTCTCTCTTTTTTTTTTTGCCAATAACTTATTTTTATTCTTAATATCTAATATTTTTTACCCTTTGACCAAGCAGTTCTACTTCTAAGAATTTATGCTGTAGATATACTTGCATATGTACACAAAGACATATGTATAAAGAGATACCATGCTGCAGTGTCGGGAACAACAAAATATTGAATAAAACCTCAATAACCACCAATAGGGAAATATTTAAATTACAAAAATGCCCTGTATTCAGTAAAATTAATGAGGTAGATCTTTGTGTACAGATGTAGAATGAGCTCTATTTCTTAACAGAAAAGAATTAAGGGGTCAAACATTGCCATGAGCACTAGTTTGCTAGGGCTGCCATAATAAAGAACCCCAAACTGGGGGCTTACAAAACAGAAATTTATTGTCTCCCAGTTCTGGAGGCTGGAATCCTGAAATCAAGGTGTCAGCAGGGTTGGTTCCTTCTGAGGGCTGTGAGGGAAGGATCTGTTCCAGGCCTCTCTCCTTGACTTGTAGATGGCTGTCTTTTCTGTGTCTCTTCACATTGTCTTCCCTCTCTGCGTGTCTCTTTCTCTTCACAGGGTATTCTTTTTATAAGGACTCCAGTCCTATTGGATTAAGGGCCCACCCTACTCCAGTAGGACCTCATCTTAACTAATTATATCTGCAATGACCTTATTTCCAAATAAGGTCACATTCTGAGTGCTGGGGGTTAGGACTTCATCATATGAATTAGGGGGATGCAATTCAACCCATAACACTGTATGCTACCATTTATGAAAATTAAAGGGATACAGGCACTCACACACACGGATCCATGCGCCCACATGTCTGTGCAAGCATTGCTGGTCTTGATACAGACAGAAGTAGGAAGAGGAAGCTGTAAGCAACAGATCAGTGATGCCTGATGTGGAGAAGTTCAGCGTCATCTCTCCCAGGCAGGATACAAAGCAGTTGGGACCCAAGGACTAATATGTTCTTTATAGGAACAAGCCCCTTTTCACAGAATCAAAGGTTTTGTATTCCAGGAAATGTGTACTGGCATGCATGTGAGGCACCGAGCACGGTACCGTAGAAGCTACAGAAAAGAATAAGCTACCGCATCCACGCTCACTTCGACCTTCCAGAACCTGCGGGATAGCCTGTGTCTTATCTGCAAGCCAGCCAGCCTTCCCTCCTGGTGCCTGGCCCTGGGTATTTGTTTCATAACTTGCTCCCACCACTACTTAATTTGTTTGTTACGAGGCCAGACCCTCTTTTCTCCCTTCTAAAATTAAATGAAACAACCATGTAGTCATTTCCCTAAATCTTTCAATGTTTACCTGGCAGTTCCAATAGTTAAGTAGGTGATGTGTGGCTGTTAGTGTCTGTCCTTTCACTTTAGATCAGCTGTTACCAGCTGGTGACAATATCCCCATGTCTTCCAGTCTGAATTGCAGAGTTGGCATCTCGCTTGATATAAAAGATTGATGATTTCTGCTTGAACCTACCTGGATTCAAAGCAAATCTTTCTGTTATTTTTATATCAAATTGGATTTCTCTATTAAAATAAATAAATAAAATAAAAATAACTCAACCAAAAAAATTGATCAGGAAAAAATTGGGTATAACTTTAAGGCATAATAAGAGGCCATTATAATGTAGTAGAAAGAATACTGATGAATGTCTGAGCTTGGGCAAGTCTCTTCCTTTCCGGCCTAAGTTTCCTGGTCTGTAAAATGGAGAGTTGGACTAACTTATTAACAGTTCCTTTGAGCTGATCTATCTGTGATGTAGTCACAGTTGCTTTTCTTTCTGTTCCTTAGAATGTTTTATCCCAGCCTGATAAGCCCCACTCAGTACACCAGCCTTTGTGACCCATCCTCAGACTTTCAATTGGTGTCAAAATTCTTCCTGACTCCTTAATATATGTATACTTAAACCTGGATAAAAACAAAAACCAAATGTTTAAAAAGGAGAAAACAACACCAAAATGTATAACATTCCCCTCAATTGTAGCCTTGGACCCTCCTTGTTTCAGCTGCTTAGGTTTTTCTTTTTCTCTCTCTCCAGTCCTCATCCATAGTTTTGATAACACAAGTGTGCCAATTTTTCAGAGTTGGAGAACCCACATCCCTCTTTCCCTCTCTCAGTCCTCTTCTGGCTCTTCCTCTGCTGGCTTCTCCCCCTCCTTCTCTAGTTCTTCTCCCTCCTCCTCTGGCTCCTCCTCCACTGGCATCTCCCCCTCCTCTGGCTCCTCTCTGGGCTCCTCCCTCTCTTTTCCTCCCTGTTTTCTATTTATTTTGATGCTCCTGGAGAGGAGAGTCTCTCTCTGTGGGGCTCCTTAAATCCTTTCTGCAGATCAGATTTTCCGGCCTTTACTTTGAAAAGTGGAGCCAAGTGGAACAGCTCCATTTCTCTTCTCAGAATAGCTTTATCACATATTTCACGTGTTAATTAACAACCTTCCGGCCAGGTTGTTTTGGGAACCTTGGCAGTTGCCTCCTTGAAAAAATTTGATTCGCTTCCAGAGCTTAAAGTAACACTTTTCCTCACAACATCCAATTGAGCAAGACTTTTCTTAATGCCTAACCACTTGGTGTTCTCTGAATCTACCCTGCAAGCTAGTGATTACTCTAGAAGAGTCACTAAGAATTTTGAGTTTTAAAGATGATGGAACTTACAGTACATTAGAGGCTAGTGTTCATAAACTAGATGTGATTTTATGAGCCACTACTTGGGCAACAAGCTATGGATGAAACGAAAAATGTAAGTTTGACAGATTGGTGGTACACCTCTGGGCCACCAGTCACAGAACCCTGCACAACCGGGTGAGACATAGGCCCCCTCTTACTTATCTGCTTGGTTCAAAGGGGCCTGGAAAAGCAGACATGCACTGAAATGATTTGTCTGGAACCAAGACCAGATCTGAGTTAACAGAAGGCTAAGTAGCACTCTGGGGCTGGAAGGCAGCAGTCATGTAGCCAGGCAGGAAGGCAGCCAGAAGCCAGAAATCTCAGCCAAATCAAAGATCAAGACAAAGGTTGAGTCATAGTGAGACCTGCAAGCAGAAGTCACAGCATTGATGGATGCATCACTCTGGGGTCAGGCCATGGGACAAGTACAGGTAGACACACAAAAGAATTCCAGGAAGGCCCAGATACAGAAGGATATGGAAGCGAGGATAGTCAAAATTGTAGGGATAGTCAAGAACTCTGCAGAAACCAAACTAGGTGAGGTGGGTAGAAGAATAAACATAATGCCCTCTTCTTTAGGAGATCCTGACCCTGAAGCAAGCTGTCCTGGCCAGGAGCCTCTCATACGGCAAGATGGACACTGCAGAACTGGCTCAGGACAGCTGGGAGACTGAGGGAAGATCCTGATCTCCATCTATAAAGGAGGGTGGATTGTGATGAGAACAAATGCCCATCCTCCTGTTACTTTTTGCTAGTTTAGTGAAGGTGACCTCACAAAACAATGTAAGCAGCAAATCTTAATGGAGCTGTTGAGCCCAATTCCTTATAGTGAAAAAATTGAACAACTGGAGAACTGGTTTAATGGATTATTCTAGCTTCACACAGTGGAAAACTCTATAGTCATTAAAAATGGCAATATATTTTTATATTGATATAGGAAAATATCCATAATCTACTGAGGGAAAAAAACAGACTATAGACAGAAATATGATACGATTCCAGTTAGAAAAATATTTGATGCTATTAGCATATACACACACACATGCATGTGCACACATATGGAACTGCAATTCAGCCAGTATGCACTGATAAGGCCATATAAACATACTTGCTGTTGATGGTTAGTGTCTATTTTGATTGGTCAGTGCTTTTCCTGTACCAGTTGTTAAATATTTTAAATATTATTCCTGTATATATGCATTGGAAAATGTTCCTCAAAATGCTGTGTCCATCTCTGAGTGGCTTCTGGGGATTTCTACTTTTTTCTCCATATTTTTTTTCATATATTTTAATTTTTTACAGTTTCCATATATCAATTTTACAGTCAGAATAAATAATAAAGTTATTTTCATTTTAGAAAAAAGTTTTATCAGATTTGCCTAAGCAAAAAAAAAAAAAAAAAAATCAGAAAAAAGCTTCTGATATTTATAAGCATAGTAAGTAAACTTTTCTTTTGGACTTTGAGAAATTTGCCACTTTTTCTTCAAAATTATGATGTCCTCATGGGCTTCTTAATTATGGTACCTCTTTGGTTTGTTTACAAGATCATTAGACTGCTCAGGCAAATGCAGTAAGCCTACTGAGTCTAGATTTCACAGAGACAGCTGACACATTTTCTCATGATATAATTTTGGTCAAGACAAGGAAATATGAACTGGATGCTAAGACACTTGGAAGGGTTTGAATGCTCATAGCCTCAAGGGCCCTCTTTAATGAACTCCAGTGGCAAACTGGAGTACCATTTTTTGGTCAATCCCTAAGCCTCTGTCCTCAGCCCTGTGCTGGCCAATATTTAAATCAATGACTTGTGTGAACACAAAAATGCAAGGGCATACCTATAGAATATGTGGTTGACTTGAAGTAAAGAGGAAGAATGGAAAATATTTTGTGTGATAGAATGAGAATCCAAAATCCCAGAGAAAATACAACAGGGATCAATGTCCGATTCTACACTGGGGTCCAAAAGCCCAGGCATGAACATAGGGTGGAGATGACTGGCTGGCAGCAAGACTCTGGGGTTTGGTCAATGGAAAACACAACATGAGTCAGAGCATGATGAGGGAGCTGGAAAAGCTATAGGGATCTTGAGCAGCGTTTACAGAAATGAAGCATTCAGAATGAGGAAGACATTGATCTTGCACTACAATGAATGTCATAGATGGCAGCTATTCAAAGATGCAATGGGTTGCCTCATGAAGGGGTCTCCAGCTCAATGTCCCTCACTTTCACAGCCCTCTCAGGATGTGGTGAAGGAGTTAGTACAATTCTCGAAGGATACACTGGAGAAAATCGACAAGGCTCGATCTGAGGGTTTGTACCATGAGGTAAGAATTCATTTTTATAGGGGCTGGGGGTGGGGAGGAGGGCAGAAAGTTTCTCTAGTAAGAGGGAAATGGGGTGGGGTAAAGATGGGAAGGCTACCAAGCAGGTTGTTTTTCTGGAAGATGTCCCTTGGTTGAGACCATGACTCTTCTTGCTTAAGCCTGTAGCACCTCTTAGGGGTATGTTCAACCCACTGGAACTGGGTCTGTGGAGGGCACAGGCAGCCTGACAAATGTCCCTGGGGGATCTGTGATATCTCAGGTTGGCATCAGAGATGGATGAATGGAGATGGCAGTGGGTTTCTTGCTTTCCCAGAATTGAATTTTGTAGGGTTCTGGCTACAGTTTCCAATCTCTACTAACTGAGCACTCCCTGGTTCCTAAAGCACTAGGAGTTCTCAACTGGCTATACGCTAGAATCATTGAAAAGTCCTGATGCTCACACCCTGCCCCAGGACAATTTCATCAGAGTCTCTTCAGGTGGGACCGAGACATCAGGGTTTTTAAAGCTCTCAAGTCATTTCAACGTGCACCCAAAGCTGAGACCCACTGCCAAACACTGACCTGCAGAGTGCTTGCATCGAATTCACCTAGGCAGCTTGTTGGAAATACAGATTCTTGTGTTTCACTGCCTAAAATGTGATTCACCCAATCTGCAATAGACCACAGGGACCATGAGTCAGTGTTTTTTTCCAAGCTCTTTAAACAACTCAGGTGTGTAGCTGAGTTTGGATGCCACTAGGGCATGGCAGTGGGGGAGATTAATTTCTGTTCATTTCTATCTGCTTTTCCCTTATCTTCATTCTCCTTTACTCACTCATTCATTGCACAAATTTGAGCCCTTACTCGGGTGACCAACACAAGACATACTCCTTGTCCCCTAGGAGTTCTGTCAGGTGGGGGAGAGGGTCACATGAACAAAGTGTTATTGTGCGGTATGGAAAATCTATGTCAGAGACATGAGTAGGAGCTGGAGCAATCAGGAGGGCTCTGTGGTTCCATTCCTCTGGCTTCTCTCCTCCACTTCATTTCTCCTCTTTTCCATTCGAACTTGTCAGGGCCAGGTGTGGGGCTGGATACTGCCTCCATGGGTTTAAGAGGATTGTCTTCAGGAGGGATTGATTGCCAACCTACATGTTGCTGCACTGCCACCCAGTTGCCTCATGGGCTTTTGGGAGAGTGTCAGAGAAAAATTAGTTCCCACTCATTTGAAATGGATAGAATTGTGTGGCATTTCTCCCATGACAGCAGCAAGGGAAGAAGAGGAGAACAATGAGAAACCGAAACCTCGAGAGCCCTCTGATTTGGTAGAGTGCAACCTAAGCCTGTGTCTACACATGAATCAGTCAAAAAAGCCTGAGTCCAGGACGAATGTGGCAGCCTCCTGGTGGGTCTCTCAGCCTCCTGGGGGCCTCCCTCTCTGCCAATCCATCTTGCACATTTCTAGCGGGGCATGATTGTCCAACCTCACTGTGCATAAGGACCACCCAGGGGCACATACAGATTGCAGATGCCAAGGTCCCTTCCCCAGATAGTTGGTTTCAATTGGTCTGGGGTAGGACGCAGATACTGATGTTTTTAAAAAGGCGTCCAAGGGATCCCAGAACACAGCCAGGGTGGAGAATCACAGGAATGTTGATTAAGATAAAGCTCAACTGCTTGGTATGAATCCTTGCTCCATCGCTCACTACCTGTGTGACTTTGACAAACCACTTACTCTCTCTGTGCTTCAGTTTTCTCATCTGGTAAATGGGAATATTAGTAGTGCCTATCTCATTGCATTGTTGTGAGAGTATCTATATCTATATCCATATCATCTATATATCTTTCATAACTCCCTGCTACCTACTGACTTACTTATATATGAAAACTTCTCGTTCTGCCATGCCAGCCATATCTCCCACTGTTACCCTTTCCATCCGTACATCTTAGCCAAATAGGACCATTTTGCTGTTAAATCACAAACTGGTGCTTTCCGCACCTCTGTCAGCAATTTCCTCAGCCTTAAAAGAATGAGTTCCCAATGTCGTCATGATGCTCCTACAGGTGAATTAAGCATGTGCTCTGGTGCAATGGTAATGGACAGGGCCTGTGTCTCCTCTAGGTTGTGAAATTATGCCGGGAGTGCCTGCAAAAGCAGGAGCCAGTGTTTGCCGACACCAACCTCTACATGCTGCGGATACTGAGCATTGTTTCAGAGGTCCTCTCCTACCTTCAGGCCTTTGAGGAGGCCTCGTACTACGCCAGGAAGATGGTGGATGGCTATATGTAGGTGACAATTCTGGGTCTCAGATAGTCTCCTGGAAATGTGTCTATTCCAGGGATGGCAAATAGATGGCACACATGTTGCTACCTCTCCTTCCTGCACCCACAGCAGGCATCAGTAATCTATCATGCTCCTTTTTACCATGGTGCTTGAGCAGTAATGACCAGATAATTAGAGTTGGTACCCGAGAAGAAACCTATTTGTCATCCGAAATCCTCTAGGTCATCTATCGCTTGAGTGGCATCTTCTGCTTTTGGTTTCCTTAAGGCTAAATCCAGCTTGATTTTAAGTGCTTTGAAAGGTTTTTTCCCCTGACAATCAACACAAGCAATCCTGAGAGCTATCTTTTATTTAACAAAAAAAAAAAGAGAGAGAGATGTCAGCCATCCTTGCTTATAAATTGTAAAATGCAATGCCCTTGCCTTCCCTCTTGCCTTCTCTGTCCACATTGGTATGTGACTTTGTATTGCTGGCCAAATGAGCAATTTGGCACGAGAAGGTTCATTTTTTTGAGAGGATGATACTCATAAACAAAATATGGGAAAACTGTACAACATGGTAAAAGGAAGCTCTGTTTGGAGGGTGCAGAGGAGGTGGAAATACAATTCTGTCCCAGGGAGAACAGTCCAGTTATCTTGTCCCCCTGAACTTCCTATTGCTTTCCACGGAGATGGGGGATGCTCCCGGGCGCTCCCAGCTTTCTGTACTCAAGTTTATAGCACAGTCCTGACCCCTTTCCCTGTGAGTACCTGGCTCCTTGTTCTAGGTCAGAGTCTCAGTTCTCACAGCCTCACTATGTGGGGTGTTGGCAACTCACCCCACCTCCCCATCCCTCAGTCTCTCCTTGATGGGCTGCAGATGCCTCACAGTGCTGGTGGGAGGCAGATGGACTTAATTAGTGAGGGCACTTTATAAGTTGTCAAATGCTGTGCAGATATAAGGAAGGACAGGATTATATTATGGTTATTTGCTATGCCCCTACAGGAAGCTCTACCACCCCAACAATGCCCAACTGGGCATGGCTGTGATGCGTGCAGGCTTGACCAACTGGCATGCTGGCAACATTGAGGTGGGGCACGGGATGATCTGCAAAGCCTATGCCATTCTCCTGGTGACACATGGCCCCTCCCACCCAATCACCAAGGATTTGGAGGCAAGTAGCATCTCAGGGCTGGGCCTCTCTCCCTGGTCTAGGCTCTCTGAGCGTGAGAGCTGAGTTCTGGACTCTGCTTTTGGAAAGTCCATAGATTGCCAGCTAGACCAGAAGGGAACTCAGAAATGCTTGAGCCCACTCCCCTTGTTTTACATAGGAAGAAACTGAGGCCCAGGGAAGGGGAGTAATCTGTCCATAGGCACATAGCAAGTGGATGGCAAAGCTGAGACTTGAACCCCAACATGCTCCAAGCTGGGACTGAGAAAACCTAAATAATGGTTTGTGCACATGTGCGTGCAGCCACGTATATTAGAAACTGTGCTACATAAAGAAGAGATGGGGAGCACAGGCTCTGGAATCAGACTGCTGGGACTGAATTCCAGCTTCACCACTTTCTAGCTGTGTGACTGCAGGTATTGAATGTGTGGGCCTCAGTCTCCTCATCAGGAAAATGGAGAAGGATAGGGTTGTGATGAGGGTTCAATGAGTTAATGTGTGAAAAGCACTTAGAGCAGTGCCTGGCAAATGACATGCTCTTAATAGCTGCTGGTTTCCTTTGTGCTTTGAAGGGCTGGCTTATTTGAGAGTGACAGAGTCCAAAGGACTGTCCTCAGGCAGTGTAGTAGAGGGGAAGAGGAGAGACTTTGGTGTCATCAAATGTATGAGAGGACTAACTTTATGTCTAGTATATTAAGCTTGTCAAAGGCAGAGTCTTTGTCATCTAATTCTCTGCTGTATTCTTGGCCTCTCAATGGTGCCTGGTCTGTGATAGATATTTCTTGAATGGACATATGGAAGAATGAGGGCTTTTCTATTTGTCACACATTATGATCTTCCCAGCCCGTTGTAAAATACGAAGGAACCTCACCCATTTCATGTATGAGGAAACTAAAGGCTGAAAGGATTAAGTCACTTGCCTAAGGTCCCACAATGTTAGGTGAGACTTAAGTGCAGGAGCCAGGGTTCAAACCCAGGTGCCCACTTGGCAGTTCCTGAGAACATTCTCTGCCAAGAACAATCCCTCAAGCTACTTTCTTGGGGGTCTGACTCCCTCTCCTAAAAAACTGAGCCCCCTGCCAGGATGTTAGGCCCCCAGTGGATGAGCGTGTGTGTGTGTGTGTGTGTGTGTGTGACAGACAGTGTGTATATATGTGTGAGTGTGTGTCCTCTGAGGGGGTACATTTGCCTAGTAGTCGTTTACCCCATTGTCTGCCCTTTCCAAAAGGGCCAAGGTAGGTCAGACACCAACACGTCCTGGAGGCTTTGTCATCACTGTTTATGGGTTTATGGTGTGTGTGCGTCCCACAGGCCATGCGGGTGCAGACGGAAATGGAGCTGCGCATGTTCCGCCAGAACGAGTTCATGTACCACAAGATGCGCGAGGCTGCCCTGAACAGCCAGCCCATGCAGGTCATGGCCGAGCCCAGCAATGAGCCGGCCCCAGCTCTGTTCCATAAGAAGCAATGAGGACCTACCTGGTGGGGAAGGGGCACCATGGCTGGGGTATGGGGAGACATTCTGGGGGTGGTGGGCTTCTGGGGAGACCCTTGTTGAGGAAGTCAGAGTAACGCTCAATCTTGTTGCTGTGGGAATGTACTGCTGTGTGTGCCCAGTGTCATTTTGATTCATTTTAATTCAGTTCAATTCAATTTAACTCTATCCCCGCCTAGCCCAGCCCAACTCAACCTACAAATATTTATTGGGTGCTAGACCCTAGGGTTAAAGAAGCTCCAAATGTAGCTGGGAGGCAAAATGTAAACAATTAAAGCACACTGTAATAATAAATGTAATGGTAAACTATACAGAGAGAGGGGAGGCAATGGAGGGCGTGTGTCTGGTGTGTGTGTGTGTGTGTGTGTGTGCGCGCAGTGGAGGGTGTCATGGAGGAGATGGCATCTGAGCTGAGAGTGACAGGTACCTGGAGTCTCAGGTGGCTGTACACCCATCTGTGCAGGCAGGTGTCTCTGGGGCTGCTGGACTCACCCATGGTCTAGAATATGCAGGATTTGGCTGACAAGGATGAGTGATGTCCACTTTCCTCAAGTTAGTGTGGAGTTACGAAGAAGGGGCTGTGTTTGGGCCATTTAGGTTCTACTCAGAGAAATGAAACCTCTTCAGAATGGTGAACATGCAGAAAGAGGTGAGGGCTTTGCCCAAACCACTTGAGGCCTCAGTTTAAAGTCTGGGTTCCAAGTATTATTCTGAAACTATTTCTAGAACACAGAGAGGGAGTGTCTCCTTTCCCCACCCTCACTGCCAAGCCTTGTGGTTCCCTGTGATGTGGGGGCTACTTGGACAATACCTGAGATTTTTCTGGCCATTGGCCTACTAGGATTAAAGAAGTCTTTTCAGGGTAAAGCTGAGGGAGAAACTTGGAAACACACTACCTGATGGTCATGGGTCCAGCAGAATTGGCCTTTGGGGGTTTTATTTGGTTCCATGTGCCTGGGGGTCTTTATCAGCTTAGACTTCATCATTGGCTCACAGTAAATCTCTGGTCTTAGTAATGAATAATTATGACTTCCTTTGCTTAATTTCTTTTACTGTCTATGCCCTGGGGCCTCTGCTCTTCTCACCAGAAGGAATGTTTAATCTGGACTCTGCACACTTAGGCTAGGATCTCTTTGCAGTGTGACCAACTTGCCCTCATCTCCTGGGAGGTTGCTGTGGTTTCCACTCAAGAGTGAGGGTCTTGGGAATCAACCAACCTAGTTGGCCTTTTATCTTCTGGGATCCCAAAGTTCTCACCAATGTTTTGGGGTATCCTGGAGCAAAGACCTCCATTTGGGGGGTGTCACCAAGTTTTCTATACCACCTGAGGCCACCCTTGACCCCAGAGCTCTAGCTAACATCTTGAACTCAAGTGATCCCACCAGGCCCCATATTTTTATCTCTGTCTAAGGTGTTAGTTCCTCCATCTCCACCCTTTCATCCTCAGAATGACCTACTGCCTCCCTGTGAACCTGTCCAATGGCTCTGCAAACATACCAAAAACTTTGTTTGAAAACTGTGCAAATGTGCCACCTTTTTGCAGAATACTTGCAACTGGCATTGGGTTCTTCTGTGAGGATACTCACTTCTCTAGAAGCTTTCACAGGAAGACTGACAGGTCTTCCATGCCCCCACACTACAGGCCTAGACATGGCACCAGCCTTCTCCCGGGGACCCAATTGGCACATTCATCACTCTTCTACCCTCATATACAGCCTCCCTCCTAAACCCTCTGCCCTTCTTTGTCACTGTCGCCTGCCAATCGCTGGTCATTCCTCCATATTCATGGTCTTGTTTTTCATCACCTCTCCCTCAAATTTGGTGTCTTTGAAGTCCACTTAACATAAATCATCTAACTCTCTTGCTTCACAGATTCTCTGTTTACTCAGTTTCAGGTGTCTTTCCATTTTCTCCATTAACACTCTCTCCTGGCCACACCCTAGACACTGTCATCACCCATAATTTCTCCATTTTTGATATCTAACTTCCTGGTCATTGCTTCCTACGTTTTCACCTCTGTATCTTTTCTCCCCCCAAACTACTCTATGACCTCATGTAAACTCTAGTGTTTCACCTTCCTCCTCAGTTCGTCACCCTCCTTCCTTTTTGCCCATTCTCCCTTCCTGCCTGGCAGAGTCCCAACCCTGGATTAATTCAACTGTCTTGTTTTTCCTCTGCTGTACCTGGAGATGCTGAGCACAGCCAAGGAAAAGAGCACCCCTCTGAACACAGGCCTCCCCTCAGACTCCCCCTCTCTGACCTCAGCTGGCCTTTGCGTACAGCCCAGAAGAGCCTCATGTGCTCCTCCTTGGCTCTTTCTCTTTTGCTCAGGATCTATTTCAGGCCTTCACTCCTGTCCTCGAGTCCTCTGCTTTCAGCAGAACCTCATCTCCTGCTTCATGGAGAAAACAGAGGCCAGAAGATGGGATTCTCTCAATTTCCTCTTTCATGCACATTGTGTCTGTGCTCATCCTTCCCTCCCCTCTTTCTTACACCAGTGGAACGGGAGCCCCTCTCCTTCTCCAAAGCTAAACTTGCCACCTGTGCTCTGGACCCCTTCCCCTCCTATGTCCTCGGGGACTTGCTTCATTCATTATTCCTTCTCCACCCTGGATCCTTGACATTTCTCTGTCCACTGGCTTCTTCAATGCAGTCAATAAACATGCTGGGGACTCTTCCATCATAATCTTCACGGCTGAGCATTTCTTTTTAACGAATTTGTCTCTCATAGTTAGTATCTGCCTTTCTTTACTTTCCATTTCTTCCTGAACCCACTGCAGACTGGCTTCTTGAACGCAACTAAAATGGCTCTTAGCAAGGTCAGTTCTACTGGGTACTTTTCAGTCCTTGTGTTATTTGGCTTCTCTGCATCAGATGACAGTCCCAGCCCTTGATTTCTGGGACACCACTTCCTTGTGATGATCCTCTGATGTGGTTTCTCAGTCTTCTTCTCTGGCTCTGTTTCTCTACCTGCCCTGATATGTTGGCATTTCCTTGAGTTGGTTTTGTTTCTTCCGGTCACTCTTGGTTCATTCTCATCTCACTCTGCACACACTCCCCATGTGAGCTCAGCCAGGCCCTCTATTTAATCACCCCTTGAGGCTGATACTCTTAAATCTGTATTCCCCAAACTTGCTCTTGAGTTCCTTCCCCACACATCCCCTCAAACGTTCTGCAGGTACATCCAACTCAGCACGTCCAAAGTGAAACTCTTTCTCTTTCCTTTCTCCCCTTGCCTCCATCTGTTCCTGCTCAGCACACCACCTGAGAACACCTGACTTCTGCTCTAGTTACTTCTCGAGTCTCTACTGCATCCTACACTTTAGTCAAACTCACTCAGTCACAGGTCCCTGAGTGACCCATGTTCTCCTGTGTCTCTTTGAATTTCAAAACTTTCCATCTAAAATACCTGAAACCTGCCAACTCCTATTCATCTTTCAACATCCAGTTTGGAAATCACCCCTTCTGTGAAGCCTTCCCTGAATGTGTTAGATTTGGTTGGCTGCCTGTCTGAGTCCTCACATTACACTTGAATCCCCATCAAAACACTCTCCTCTGGGCCGGCCCCATGGCTTGGTGGTTAAGTGCACGCGCTCCGATGCTGGCGGCCCGGGTTCGGATCCCGGGTGCGCACCGAGGCACCACTTCTCCGTTCATCCTGGGGCCGAGTCCCACATGCAGCAACTGGAAGGATGTGCAGCTATGACATACAGCTATCTACTGGGGCTTTGGGGGGAAAAAATAAATAAATAAAATCTTAAAAAAAAAAAAAAAAAAACACTCTCCTCATGGCATTTTAATTGCCTTTTTACTTGTCTGCCTCCTCCATCCGATTGTGAGCTCCTAGAAGGCAGGTGCTCTGTCCCTTTATTCATCTTTCAAATCCAGAACCTAGCACAGGTCCTGGAACTTAGCAGGTGCTCAGATAATGTGTGTTGAACGAATGAATGAATAAATGAATGAATTTGATTATCTCAGAGCAAAAGAGACATGAAACTGTGTATTTTGAGTTTTTATGTTACAGCAGTCAACAAAGGCAATTAAATTCTCCATGTTTCCAAGCAAATATGTGTGGTTTCTTTCTTTCTGACAATCTATTTAGAGCAACACTGTCTAATAGAACTTTCTATGATAATGGAAATGTATTATATCTGTGTTGTCCAGTACACTAGCCACTAGTGACATGTGGCTATTGAGCACTTGAAATGAGTCCAGTATGAGTGAGGAACTGAATTTTTAATTTAATTTAATTTCAATTTCAATAGCCAATGTGGCCACTGGCTACTCTATTAGACAGTGCGGTTTTAGAGAACACTTTAGTGTAGTTTTAAAGATTATGGACACTGAAACAAATTGTTTAAGTTCCTATCTCAGCACTCCTAATATCAGCTCTATGACATTGGACTGGTTATTTCACCCCTGCCTCAGTTTCCTCATTTCTACCTACCACATAGAGTTGCTATGAGAATTACATTTTTTAGTTGTAAAGCTCTTAGAACAGTACCTGGCCCATCATAAGTGCTCCATGAGCATTCCAACCATGCTTCTGTTGGGGTGTCCCTTCTCCTAATGAGAAAGCGAGGTGAAGGGTAGAGACAAGCAGTGGTGTATATGCTGCAGCCAGCTCTTACTGGCTCATGAGAGCCAGCTGTGCACATCTCTTCCCAGCTCTGCATTCATCAGCATCACACTGATAGCTTGACGTTGGCCATGGTGGGAATATTTACCTCAAGAAAATCGACTTAACTTTAGAAGAACATATTAATTTGTAGTGTTGTCAATCTATAAAAATGGAGTTTGCTACATGGGAGTAACAGAATAGATAGTTAGAAAGACCATTAAAGAAATCTTTACCTAACTGGGGTGAAATCTGCATTCTGAAACCTCTACCCCTCAAGGCCGTACCAAACAAGGCCAAGACTTCTGATTACTACCCTTCAGACTAAGCCGCTTGCCCACTGCACCACCAAAGTATTGACAGACATGTGTATTGAAGGCCAGATATAGCCACTGCTTGGGCGAATTACTCAAGGTTCACTTCTCTAAAAGATGCAGAAGGGAATCAGTATAGTTGGGGCACAGAGCACAGAGAATAGCAACATTTCTGAGGGCAGTCAGGGTGCAAACTTCTGGACCAAGGTTTGCACAGCCATGGATGATAACATCCAGTGTGTGAAGGTAAACAGCCATTCTGGAAGCTCCCTTGTCCCCTCCTGGCCCAGCATTATGTACACATCACCCAATCTCGCATTGCCCAGGAGGACTTCATCAGTCTCAGAGAAGGACAGCATGTAGCATGGCCATAGGCCACCATACGAGTCCATCAATTCTGGCATGAACTCAGTCCTCATTATTAGCCTCGGCGTCCCCAGCTCACACGGCTTAGTCTGAGAACAGTCTGGTCCAGACACAGAGCTACAGTTTCCCAGATATTTTTAGGAGCTGTGTTGCCTATTGTTGCTGTAACAAATTACTACATACTTAGTGGCTTCAAGCAACACAGATTTATTATTTTACAATTCTGGAGGTCAGAAGTCCAAAGTGGGTCTCACAGGGCTAAAATCAAGGTGTCTGCAGAGCTGGGTTCCTTCTGGAGGCTCTAGGAGAAGAGTCTGTTTCTTGCCTTTTCCGGCTTCTAAAAGCTTCTTCTAGAACGTCCATATTCCTTGGTTTGTGGCCCCCAGTCAGCAATCACATCACTCCTGCCTTCCTCTTTCACTTATAAGAACACTTGTGGTCCCATTTGGCCCACTGGGATAATCCTCTACAATCTCCCCATCTCAAGGTCCTAACCTTAATCACATCTGCAAAATCCCTTTTGCAACGTTTAAGGTAACATGTTCACAGGTCCAGGGCTGGCACGTGGGCGTCTTTGGAGGCCATCGTTCTGCCTACCACAGCAGTCTTGCTATCAAGCCCTCAGACCAGTCATGTAGGCACAGCTACAAGCCTCTGAGCAAAAGACTTGGGCCTTGAATCCTGATTTCTGGGTTCCAGGAGAATGAATCTTCCCATATATCACATTGACAGCCACACCCAATTTGCCTTCTTTCTCTTCCCTGTTCACCAAGACAGGGTTTGTAAGTTCTCACTTAGTCGAGCACAGTCCTGTCTCACTGCTTCCCTTCTGCCCACCTGTCCCAGGTAGGTGGTGTGTGTAGAATCCCTTTGTAGACCTGGCACCTTCCTGGGTATAGCAAAGAGCTGGGGCAGTGCTGGGAACTACAGTTTGAAGCAGCAGATAGAATTCCAGATATGTGGTTTGTGTTCTTTGGTGGCACCTACATTTGGCCTTGTAGGACAGATATTTGCACTTTATTCACTACCTGTCTTGTTAGAGTATATGTTACTTAAGAGTAAGGATTTTGCCTTACTCATGATGGTAGGAACTTCATACTCAACCTGTTTACACATGAGCTCATCATTTCCCTCCAGACCTCTGCTCCCCACCTTACCATCCACCTAGTTGCCCAAGATCTGGGATATTATCTTTGATGCTTCCCTCTCCTTCACCCCCTGTAATGTGCTATGTAGGTTGTCTTTTCAGCCCAGCATCTCCCCAATTCTGATAACAGTACCAACTCCTCCTCTAGAGACACTCCTCTGCGCCACGATGTCCTTAGCTACTCAGGACAACTTGGCTCAAGACCCAGCCTGATATACCATGACACAGCATTTCCTGACACACATGGCCCTGAGTCGATGGTGTGCTGGTAAATATTTAACAACAATGTAAAGAAGATCCCTGATTTATAACATTTGCTGATTTCCCTGGTGTAAATACTCCCACGGTGGCCACTGTCAAGCTGTCAAGCTATACGTTGAGTTGGGAGCTGGTCCTAGCTGGCTCTAGCCCACCACTGCATGTGACCCAAGCCAGGCAATCAGACCCATGCCAGGGCCCTTCTGAACTGGAGAAGGAGGAGTTCCTGCTCTTTTCTGGAAATATAAGCTCTCAATTTGTGATCCTGGAGGTGCTGGTAGTCATGCTCCTTGATGTTTGGATAGTTCTGGGAGAACATAGCTGGCATCGAGGGCAAAAAAGGAGTTGATAAGGAGAGAGAAATATTGATGATGTTGTAAGGCTTTGAATTTACGTGTTCTTTCCAGTTACATGAGTCAGTGAGCTACCTCTTCCCCCCTTTAATTATGGCCAAAGCCAGTTTAAGTGGGTTTCTTTCACTTGCAGCTAAGGGAGTTCCCATTGTGCTAGCTTGTCTCCATTTGCCCACCCTACATCCCTTCTCCACCCTTCTCTACCCTGCTCTATGCCCAGAAAGGCTGACCTCTGCTTTCTTGTTCAGCCAGTGGGAGGCACCAGAAGGAGATGAGAAGGCAGAAGGAGAGCCAGGCAGGGTGTTATTCCTCCCTGCACCCTCTCTTCCCTGCTGCCTCCCTGCCTAACCAGGGTTCAGCTCCTGCTGGGTGGCTCTCCAACAGCTCCACCTCTCTCTAATAATGCTGTCCCCACATTGCCCTTCAGGCCTATGGGTGGTAACGGCTTTCTGTGATTGCTAATCTTGGGGTGCCTCACCTACCTGCGGGCTCCTGTTACCCAAACCACACCTTTGTAAATAGTGCTTTCATTAAAATCTCAGCAGAAGAACCCTTTTGAGTGAGGCTTACTTCCTGTTGATACATCCCCGACATATATCTTTCTAATGTACTTCTCACATCTAATCACTATTGATTAAATCACTATTGAATCACCATTGATTCTAATTCTTAAATGCTCTTGAACCTTTCCACTTTGCTCTGTCCTCACAGGCACTGCCTTGGTTCAGGCCTCCAACATCTGTTGCCTGGACCATCACCACAGTTTCTTAATGGTCTCTCTGTATTCAGCCTTGGCCCCTCTCGTTGGTCCTCGACACCATGGCCAGAATACTTTCTCAACAATGCATTTAGTATCATGTTACTCTCGTAGCTGAAAACGCTTCAATGATTCCCTACTGTCTCCAGGATCAAGTCCAAACTCCTTACACAGTGAAAGGATATTCATGACAGAGACTCTGTGTCCCTTCTCTGCCTTGTCTCTTGCCAAGCCCCCATTTATACCACACCTCTCTGCCAAGCAAATACCCTTGCATGCTTTCAGAGTTGGCTGAAATGTCACCTCCTCTGACACATTTTCCTAGGCAGGCAGGGTCTGGAGCTTGTACACATTGACGTCATGGCACAGATCATACTGTTACCATTATGGATTATGGGTTAGTCTCCTCGCTAGACAGCAAGTCATCCAGGGATCATTGTCTCCTCAGAGCTTAACGCTGCCCAGCCCTGATTTGGCTGAATGAGGCTAGGCTGTATGGAGAAGACACATTTAATTCCGTGTCTCCATGTTTTTCTAGTAAGAAATGCTAGGAAATCGTGGGGTGGTCAACATACCTCTAGTAAATGTAGAAAAAGTGTTCTGAAGACTGAGTATAGCCTAAGTTAGACACCCTCTCCAAAAAATAATCACTTTCTTTACCCTAATGGGAGTCAATTAAAAAAAAAAAAAAAAAGAAGGGCCTGCCTGGTGACCCTGTGGTTAAGTTTGTTCGCTCCGCTTTGGCATTCCGGGTTTTGCAGGTTCGGATCCTGGTGTGGACTCATGCACCACTCGTCGAGTCATGCTCTGGCAGGCATCCCACATATAAAGTAGAGGAAGATGGGCACAGGTGTTAGCCCAGGGCTAATCTTCCTCAGGAAAAAAAGGAGGATTGGCAACAGTTGTTATCTCAGGGCTACGCTTCCTCACCAAAAAAATAAACACAAAAAAACCCCAGAAATGTCTACTTTTATGAGAATATAGATGCCAAAACTGGCTCTTTACAAATCGGTCGGCTCTTACAAGGGGAAGAGAGCCCTCTGTTGGTGGGGTGCCCACAGGACAGGTGGAGAGGAGGGGCAAAGGTCAGAAGAGGTCAAGGTAAAAATAGCTGATGTCATCAACAGCCGTTTATTCAATTTATTTAAAGCAGGCTTCAGGCCCACAGGTCTCTGGACACCTGTACAAAATCCAAATTCAGCATCTAAAATTAATTCTACTTTTCAGGCATAAACATACAAACAATCTCCTCCCAAACCCAGAGCTGTTCCCAGTTAGGAGGAGACTTTGGGAATTTTGCCTGATCCCTTGAGGCTTTGCTGAGGAGAAGACCCTGTTTCTACTACTTTCCTCCTCCTGTGGCTTGAGAGTCAAAGCCCTCAGCTCCACCATTTATGAGCTGAGCGGTCCTAAGCAAACCTCTTTCCCTCTCTGTGCCTCTTCATCTGCTCACAGAGGTTCTGGACCTAACAGGTCTTTTGCTAATCATCTGAATGTCAAACCTACCACAGGTCCCTAAGGAATCAAGTGGCGATAATGGACATGTTTCCTCTGAATGGCCCTTGCATCATTTCATGGGCTCCTTATAAAAGCCACAAGAGAAGGTATGGTGTTGCCTATTTTACAGATGAGAAAACTATAAAAAATCATGGATTAATTTAGTAGAACCATGTCTTCAAGCCCAATATTTTTAGTTTAAAACATCTGCTTTTGGGGCCGGCCCCGTGGCTTAGTGGTTAAGTGCGCGCGCTCCGCTGCTGGCGGCCTGGGTTCGGATCCCGAGCGCGCACCAACGCACCGCTTCTTCGGCCATGCTGAGGCCGCGTCCCACATGCAGCAACTGGAAGGATGTGCAGCTATGACATACAACTACTGGGGCTTTGGGGGGAAAAATAAATAAATAAAATCTTTAAAAAAAAATCTGCTTTTTAAAATATTCATTGCTCATTAAAAGAAAAAAAAATTTCCACAAAATTAGTTCCTTGCAGACTATTCAAACAATATAAATAATGCAAAAAGCTCTCTTGACTTCCCACCCAATTCCTGTTCCCACCCAGGGGTAATGGCTATTATCTGGTGTTCCAACCACCCATGATCACATACATGTAAGTATATCTATATAAATAGATAATTTTGTTTCATATTTTAACAAAATTTACATGAATGATATTATACTGTTGATATTGTTCTGAAACTTGCTTTTTTAAAAAAAAACTTAGAGAGAGTTCTATGACAGTACATGAAGATCTACCTCCTTTATTTAATCTACCATAGGTTATTTCAAAATATGGCTGTACCACAATTTATCTAACCCTTTTTTCTGATGGCATTTGTTTCCAGTTTTTGGCTATTGCATTCTTTATATACTTCTTTGTGTATGTGTATAAATGCTTCTCTAGGGAGATATACAGCAGTGGCATTGTTAGGTGTTAGGGAATTCATATTGAAAATATTAATGGATACTGTTAAATGGTGCTCCATATGGGCTGTACCAGTTTATATCTCCACCACCAATGGGAGAGCCATTCATCACATCCTTGCAAACACTGGATGTTGTCAATCTTTTTCCTTTTCATTAGTTTGATTTGTAAAATGATATCTCATTTTACATCCCTCCTGCCTGATTTCCATGAGACTAAGCATATTTCATATTGTGAATTCCCTATAACTGTCCTCAACCCACCTTTCCATTGACTTATTGGTCTTCTTATTGATTTGGGGGCGGTTTTTATGTTCTATCTATTAACGTCTGTTATGTACGCCACAAATGTTTTATCCCACATTGTTGTTTTTTTTTGAAATTGCATTTATAGAGTTTTTTTCATATAAGATTTAAAATTTTTAAGGTCCTAAAATGAGTTATCTTTTCCTTCATGGTTTTTGCATCTTGTTTAAGAAGGTCTTCTATACTTTGTTTATCCACCATCATATCTATTTCTAATATTTCATATTTATTCATTTAGTTTTTTAGTTCATTTGGAATGTATTTTTGTGAATGGTATATTGTAGTGTGCTATTGTTTTTTTTTTCCCCCTGTATCTCCCAACTCTGAGTTCTTACTGAAGCTCTTTCCTTAAGTCTGCCTTTGTTCCCCAAATTATGGCCTCTCTTTTTTCCCAAGGCTCTGCTCTACATAGGAGAAGGAGGGCAAACATATGGAGAAAACTATAGCGCAAGGCAGGAAGCCTGCATTCTATTAGACTGGGGCACATAAAATGCCAGAGAGAGGGAAAGAGTACTTTCAGCTGTGCAATTTAGGGAGCCTTCTTGAAGGAGGTGGCACTTAAATAGAGAGGGAAACCAGAGGTTGTTTAGTTTTATCAGAATGTATAGTACAGGAAATTCTGTGAAGCTAGATAAGGTGGGACAGACTATGATTGAGCAAGGCTTGGCAACCTACGGTCTGCAGGTCAGATCCGGCTACCACCTGTTTTTTACAGTGTGAAAGCTAAGAATAGTTTTCCATGTTCAAATGGTTGAAAAAAATCAAATTTATGACATGTGAAAATGATATAAATTTTAAATGTCAGTGTCCATAAATAAAGTTTTATTGGAACACGGCCATGCCCATTTGTTTGTATATTGTGGCTGCTTCCATGCTACAAGAGCAGAACTGGGGAGTTGTCCTGAAATTTATATAATGTTATAAACCAACTTTACCTCAATAAAAAAAAAACCTATGCAGAAATTGAAATATAATGATGTATACCTGACATTTATGTAATGTTATAAACCAACATTACCTCAATAAAAAAGAAAAATTGGGGAGTTGTGATAGAAGCTGGATGGCTCACAAAGCTGAAAATATTTATTCTCTGGCTTTTTACGGAAAAAATTCACTGACCCCTGATAGAGAGACTTGAATGCAGGTTTAGGAGTTTGACTCTTACGTGCTAGTCAATGAACTAGGAAGTGTTACGATCAGTGTTGTGTTTTTTTTTTTTTTTTGGTGAGGAAGATCAGCCCTGAGCTAACATCCATGCTAATCCTCCTCTTTTTGCTGAGAAAGACTGGCTCTGAGCTAACATCTATTGCCAATCCTCCTCCTTTTTATTCCCCCCCAAAGCCCCAGTAGATAGTTGTACATCATAGTTGCATATCCTTCTAGTTGCTGTATGTGGGACGTGGCCTCAGCATGGCCAGAGAAGCGGTGCGTCGGTGCACACCCGGGATCCGAACCCCGGGCCGCCAGTAGCGGAGTGCGCGCACTTAACAGCTAAGCCATGGGGCTGGCCCCAGTGTTGTTTTTAAGGAAGATGACTGCTAGCAGGTGGAGGTTTGCAGGTGAGAGAGAGAGGCAGGGAGATGCCATAGTGGCCTGTGAAACAATCCAAGTAGCAAGTAATGGGGTTTCAACTCCAGAAGTGGGATGAGAGGAGGTGGGAAATGTGGCAGATTCACTCATTTATTAAGGCATCTCTGTTGAGAGCTTTCTGTGGGCTGGGCACAGAGCTGGCAGCTGAAAGATATGATGAGGGTAGAAATGCCTGAGCTTGGCAGCTCTTTGGATATGGGGAATGAGCACTGTATTAGTTTGCTAGGGCTGCCATAGAAAGTACCATAGACTAGGCGGCTTAAACAACAGAAATTGATTATCTCACAGTTCTGGAGGCCAGAAGTCGGAGATGCAGGTGATGGCAGGGCCATGCTCCCTCTGAAGGAGGTAGGGAAAGATTGGTACCAGATCTCTCTCCTAGCTTCTGGTGGTTCCTTGGCTTGTGGCAGCATAACTTCAATCATCACAAGGCATACCTCCTCTGTGTGTGTCTCTGTGTCCACAAATTTCTCCTTCTTATAAGGACACCAGCCATATTGGATTAGGAGCCCACTCTAATCCAATATGACCTCATTTTAACTTAATTAATTACATCTGCAATGACTCTATTTCAAAATAAGGTCACAATCTAAGTTACTGAGGGTTAGGACTGCAACATGTGAATTTTGGGGAGATGCAACCCAAACCAAAATAGCTCCCAGTGCCTGGTACAAAGTGCTGTTCAGAGGAATCCTTCTTCTCCCACATTCTGCCTCTGCCCATAGCACGGAGGGAATTTCCACCTGAGCTCCCTTTGTTCACTTCTGGCACCTCTTGCTAAGCTCCTTGCTCAGCCCTCCGCTAGGAGGGTGAATTGTTCATTTGGTGGGTCAGTGCCTGCTCTTTTTGTTCATGTCCACTGGTGGGTGGGGCCGCTGTGGCCATAGTCATGGGCATAGCTCCCCTTTGCCTGCCCAGCATTCCTGCTGTCTCCACGGGGAGCCACCCTCAGGGCCAGCATACTGCGCATCCTCTTGCCCCAGCTCCTTGCCCGTGTGGCCGACTGGCCAAGATCATTCTAGGGCTGCTCTATAGATCCAGCCACATCTCGTGCCACATCTCATGTTCCTTGTAGGGTCACCTGAGTTGGCGGCCTGGGGTCTGCTTTCAGGGTGAGAATCCTCCTTCAGACCTGACCCAGCAGCATGGAACATGTGGATTATCAAGGTTTACAAAAATACAGGTGATCAGTGCCCACTGACACAAATAGCGCCATCAATGAAAAGCCATTGAGAAGAAAAGACTTTTTTTTTAAAACAAAGTTGACTTTATTACATTCGTTTTGCACTGTAAAAGAATATGGAATGCAGGCTTGTCTAAATTCTCTTGCTGGTGCTCTTGAAGACAGTGTCACCCAATGTCATAGTCTGCAAATCAGAAAAGAAACCATGAAATGTTGATCTGATGTTGAATTGTAAAAGACATTTAAGCCTACAAAATAGCCCCAAATATGCTAACACATAAAACAATTCAAAGATTCCTCTGTTTTCTATAGGACCAGAGGAAGGGTTGGTAATTTTTTCTAAAATCCCATGACAAGTCTTTGTCACTTCATTTCCTCATGTAGAGAGTTATCCTGGCTTTTACTGAATTCCTTTCTATATCAGTGGCTGTTAGAGCAAGACCATCCAAACCAGTCCAGTCCAATCCAATTTCTCAAAGTTTCCTTGAGTGCCCATTATGTACCAAACATGTGCTGAGCACCAAGGACATGTATGTGGTACACCTAGGCACCCAGCCTGGAACGTGGTAGGTTGTGCATAGTTTTCTTCCCAAAGAGCTGTGAAGCATATAAAAACATTGGATCCTTTGTATCACCAGTTTTTGAGTTTTTGAGAGATGTTCCTTTCTCCCCACATCCCTCCCTCCTGCAATACTGTGGCAATGATGTGGAGTAATGTCATCAAGGTTAAAAAGGAGCCTCTTAGCTTCAGCAGCAATGAAATGAAATGGAAAGATCTAGGTTGAACTCTGGTCCTACAACTCATTAGCTGGATGACCTTGGACAGGCCAACCTGTCTGTTAAATCCCTCATCCTGCCTCCCTCCTAGGAGATGGGAGCATTAGGGGAGACGAAGATCAAAGGACGCTGGTCAAGACTGAGTGCAGGACAGGCTCATCTCTCGCTCCCCTGCTGGTCCCTTCCTGCTGGGCTGTGAATGTGCCAGGGTAGGGGGTGGGGACTGTGTGTTTCATGATTGACTCTCACACTCCTAGTTGAGGGATTTTTTCACTTGAACAGGGTTATGACAGACCCGTGGGGTGGTGTTCTGCCTTCTGTTATTCCCTAAAGCACATCCTGGGGGCAAGGAAGGGCCTGGGGGGACATAATTGCAGGAGAAACACTGCACTATTCACCCCCAAACCAGGGACAGGATGTGGCCGACAGCCAGGCACCAAGGATGATGTGGCACACAAAACTGGAGTGTCCCAGGCTCATAAGCTGCCACAAAATTGCCATGAATATCATTCTCCTTATAAATGCCAAAAGAGCAAAGGCATTTATTGAGTGCCCTGGATTTGCAGGGCAGATGGAGGCCTCTGTGGCTTGCTGGTTAGTGCTGAGGCAGAAGGGAAGGGTTATGGCTACTAATACTGTAATGTCATAAAATAGAAAAGGCAATGAAAGAGCCCAACTTTTGGTCAAAGACTTCCTTGTGTGTGGGTGCTGTGTCAGCGGGAGGGGTTGCTCCATGAATCAGAGGCCCATAGGAGGGAATGAATGCATTTCTGCCCTCCAGCCTGGGAGCGAGTCTTGTGGCTACATCCTAGCAGAGACTGAGAAAGATGGGCCGTGCTGTGGCTCTGCATGACCTTGTGTCTCCTCCTACCAAGCACTTCTCTTGCCTCATCTTATTTGGGTGTTAGTGAAGGAAGGGAAGAGGAGACAGAGATGGCAATGAGGAGAGAAGGAAGTGGGGGAGGCTGGAGTGGTTGGCCCTGACCTGGAGAGTGGTGGTGGAAGGACAGCCCGAGAGAACTCAGGAGGAACCAGCTGGGGCCGCTGCCAGCACGTGTGGGCTTTTGGTGAATTAAAAAAACAGGGCCCTTCCTCAAGACACTACACTTCTATCCGCTGGAAAACTACCTGAACACACTGCACTGGTTTTGTCAGAACAAGACACCCTACTGGCATTTGCTGCAAGATTGTAATAAGTATACAGATCTACACTGTCTATAAAGAGAGTGGCTCCCCCTAGGGTTGTGCAGTGTACAACCATGTATGGCAGCTCTGTGAGACAGACTCAGTTCAGAGGAACCCTAGCTCTGCCATTTCCTGGCTGTTTGTTGCCTCAGTTTCCCCATTTAGAAAATTCAGGGTTGGTGGGAAGATTAGAGATAATGTGTGTAAACTGCTTGGTACATCATGGATCCTCAGTAAGGGGTAGCAGAGATTGACAACAGGAAAGGCAATGGGGAGGGCTGCTCCTCACCCTTCAGCCCCTGTCCCCTCCCCACTCCCCTGGGAGCCACAAGCTCAGATCGCCAACTTACAGTGGTGAGTATGTCACCATTGAGTTCAATCACGGACTTGATGCCTTTGAACGTTGTCACCAGTTTATCACCTTCCAACTGAGCCGCTGCCTGCAGGGGACAGAAGAGATGGCCTGTGAGGAAGTGTTTGGGGAGGGAGCAAGAGCCTTGCTGATGAAGTTGGCTCCCCTGCATGGGTCTCTGCTTACAACAACCAAATCGCTCATCTTTTGATGAGCCAACCCCCCAGTTCTCTGGCTCTAAAGAGGTGAGGGGCAGTTAAGAACGAAAGAAAATGTCAGGGCTTCTTTTGTCAGCCTTTGATTTATAGCGTGTGATCTAGAAATCAGCATAGGACATCTAAGTGGTCTCAAATGCAAACACTAACATATAATCAAGTAAAATCTCAATTCTCCAAGCTATTGGGGGGAGGTAACAGCAAAATTCAAAATCCTGGCCAGTTGGGAGAACATATCTTTTTGATTTGGTTTGTATTATTCCTTCCAGCACATTTATCTTTCCTATTGTGTCCTCAAAAAGCTTTATGCATCTAGGAATTGGTAACAGAAACCCAGCAGGGAGCAGAAGACACTGGCCAATATTAAAAATTTACCTCCAAAGTGGACAATTGGCAAAGGCCCATAGTAAAACCCATGATGGCCTGCCCCTTACTACGGGCATATCAAGAGAATTTTCCTCCTAAAATTTATCACAGATTCCCTGAACTGTAATATTGCATGTGAAGGAGCAGAAATAAAGAGTGATCAGAAGAGGTAAAGAGACCAACATGCTGAGCCCAATGCACAAAGTCGTCTGGAAGGGAGGAGTGAAGACGGCTGCTCAGTGGCATTGGCTGGGCTGGGGTGTGTGGAGTTTTCAAGGCAGGAAGAGAGGCTCCTGGTAAGGGGCACCCCACTGCCTGGATCTCTCTGCCAACCACTCACACAGCGCACGCCCAGTCTCATTGCACACCTTGAGCCATGGCCCAGCAGGAAATGATGCTGCCCTGCCCACTGCCTTCAGTCTGGGAAGGGTGACTATGCCCATTTTACATATGAGGTAGCTAGGGCCTGGGGCTCAATGACTACTCCTGAAGGCTTAGTCTGAGGGCTTGCCTGAGGCCTTGGTATCCTGGTGTTGCCAGCAGCTCTTCCAGGAAGTCTCTCCCTATGACCATCAGCTCTAGGCTCAGCAAAGGCCAGTTTACTTTGGGCTTAAGGATGACCTCAGGGCTCTGTTAAGGGTTTTCCACTGATCCACTGCTGGGCCTTGGAGAACCTGAGACTTAGACTCCTGCTCTGTGCCTGGTTCCCTCATATCCTCCACATGGGAGAGCTTGGATTCTTGGCCCAGAGCACCCCCAGACAGTCTGAGGAAAACCGGAGCGGCTTCTCTAAGAGCTTCATCCCTAAGAGCTGTCTTTGTCTCCCCGCCTCTCACCCGAAAAGTGGGTTCTGAGATAGGATATCCATGGTGGGAATTGTGAGGTGGGAGACTTGAGGGAGGAATCCCTGGGGCCAGGCTCCAGGGAAAGTTCCGGAAGCAGAGGGTAGCTAAAGGGGGCACCTCCTACCTTGACCTTCTCCCCAGTCAAGGTCTCCAGCTCAAACTCCTCCCCCAAGGTGAACTCATTTTGCAACACTTTGGGCCCTGCAGTGATGATGAACTTGAAGTGCTTCCCGTTTTGCACGATTTCCGTCACCGACTCAGTGTTCTTCCACTTCTGGATGAGCTCATCTGGCACACCTGGTGGAAACCATTTGCGGTTAGAGACAGGCAGAGGTGGGAGTTGCAAGGGGGTGGTCACAGGAGAAACGTGGCATGGAGGGGGTGGGGAGGCCACAGGCACGTACTGGAGTCTTGTGAGCAATGTGGGCTTTGACCTCTGAAAGGAAGGTCAGTGGCCTAGCGTGGCAGGACCTGGTCTGCCCACCATCTTGCCAGTTGGTTTATAAAATAGACACTCCTCTGGCCTGAAGAACCTTTCCTCTATGAGCACCATTGTTCTTGCTTGCTCTCTTCCTCACTCCTCCTCCTTCAATGCCCAGAGACTTTGCTCTTTGAGTGTAAGAATTTCATCCTCCATACCCAGGGGGCTCATAGAGTTTATCTTCCAAGCCAGGTCACTCCTGAGAGTGAAATGGGGAGCTATTAAAAACTGGCATACCAGGGCCGGCCCCGTGGCTTAGCGGTTAAGCGCGTGCGCTCCGCTACTGGTGGCCCGGGTTCGGATCCCGGGCGCGCACCGACGCACCGCTTCTCCGGCCATGCTGAGGCCGCATCCCACATACAGCAACTAGAAGGATGCAGCTATGACATGCAACTATCTACTGGGGCTTTGGGGGGGAAAAAAAAGGAGGAGGATTGGCAATAGATGTTAGCTCAGAGCTGGTCTTCCTCAGCAAAAAAAAAGAGGAGGATTAGCACGGATGTTAGCTCAGGGCTGATCTTCCTCACACACACAAAAAAACTATGCCAGGACAACATGCACATACTGGGACTGTGCCCTGCAAACCTCTGTCATCAAGGCTCTTGAGGAAGATGTACCAGGAGTCCCCTACCCTGGGACAGAGCTTAACAATTTCAGAGCATGTCTACGCTGTTATACTAATTGAGGTTCATAAAAACCACGTGTGTTGACTGTGGAGGTGGCGGGTCCTGTTGCACATGTGAGGGATGCAAGACACAGAGAGGTGGTGTGACTTGCCCTGCAGGAGAAGATCCAATCTCTCAGCTGGCCCCAAAGGTCCTTCTCCCTCTGCATTTGCTGTCTTCCCCACCCTTCTCCCTCTCAACACCCTTCCTTGTCACACTGCCCCTTTGCTCACAAAGCTCCCTCTACGTGGAGCACAATCCCCTCCTCCAGTCCCCTCGTGGACACCTGCTTATCTTCCAGGGCTCGGCCAAGGCTCACCTTCACTACCACCAAGCCTTACCCCCCACTGCACGAGCGCCACGTCCTCCTGTAAGTGACTCTGTTGGGGCACAGGGGGTTAAAATGGGGTCTCTGGGAACCAGCACCTGCTTCAAATCCCAACTCAAACACTTCCCACCTGTGTGACCTCAGGATTACTTAACCTTTCTAGGCCTCAGTTGCTGCAACTGTAAAATGGGAAAAATAGTAGTACCCAACTCAGAGTTTTTGGTGAGGATTCAATGGGATATTGCATATGAAGGCTTAGCACAGTGCCTGGCACTGAGTCGGCCCTCAGTACAGGGTAGGGGATACATTATTGCATTTATTTCTTCACTTTTCCTCTCTCTCTTTTTCTCTGGCACATTATTATCTGTCTCCCTGGTATCTGTGCAGCACAGTGCACAGCAGGTGGTCAGCCTTAAATCAATGTTTGTTAGAAGAATGAATGAAGGAAGGAAGGGATGAATGAACTAGGTCACACAGTGAGGTACTAGCAGAAGTGGCTTCAATCCAGATCAGACCCTAGCTCAGTGCTCTTTCCACTTGCCTATGGGGTGGCCTTGTCTAGTGAGTATAGCACAAGCTACAAGTGACCACGAAGGTCAACAACATGGCCCTGGTCTGTGTAAAGCCCCAACCTCTCCTCCCATCCCAACATTGAGACCCTGAAAAGCTACCACTTGCAGGCCAGACCCTCACTGCCGTGGCCCCAAGCCTTGGCGACCAGCCCAGCACTCACCAATTGCCTTCATGAAGGCCTCAAAGTTTTCCTGGCTCTGCCGTCGGTACTTGCCGGAGAAGTTCATGGTGGCGACGAGGCTCCTTCCACAGCTGATCTGTAGCTCTGCCAGCCGGGCTGCCTGGTGTGGGCTGATTTATAGGGGGCTCCTTCCCTTTCGAATATTGAACAGAGGTCAGGCGCTGTTGATTCCTTTATGACCAGGTTCAAACATTAACTCCTGAGAGCAATGGTCAATGATAAAAACCAGGATGGGCACAGCAGAGGTTTGCTCTAGTTCAGCAAACATTGATGGGTGTCAATCAAGTGCAAAGCCCTATGGCCCTGCAGCCTTTAGGATGCTACGCTTCCATGAAATGTGTGTGTGTGCATACACATCTATACACACACATATATGTGCGTGTGTGCATATATGTGTATGTATACGTATATACACATATATGTGTGTGCATATACATATGTGTGTATCTAGATCTAGATGTAGACACAGAAAAGTACCAAAGAATCCCTTTAAACTCAAAACCTCACCTTATTTACACAACCTGATGATCTTTTCCCGTCTTTATCATTACAAAAACTTAATTTTTACAAAGTTGTCACCAGCCCCCTAGAACTATTTTGTATTCTGGGAATTCCTGCTTGATGATTATAGGCTCCTCCACAGTCCAGATCAGTCTCCTTTCTGAAGAGTTCAAGTGGAACATACTAAGGGCAGGGGTCAATCATGTAAGCCAGCTGTGTGGAAACGAGATGCACTTTGTTAGGCTGAGACAAAGTAGGGGAAAGAAAGAAGGTAGTACCGGCGGGGCCAACCGCACTCGTCAGGGCGCCCATGCCTCCATGCTCGCGTTCACACTGCTCCCTCCCGCCCTTCCATCCCTTCCCTGCATAATGACCTCCTCTATGGATCCTCTGGGCTCGTAGAGCGCTTGGCAAATGCAGTCGTCCCTCGGGATAGCAGGGTATTGGTTCCAGAACCCACCGTGGATACCAAAATCCGAGGATGCTCAAGTCCCTTAGCTGGCCTTCCGTATCCGCGGGTTCAACCAACTGCGGAACGTCCGTTGGCTGAACCCCTGGATGCGGAACCTGTGGAAACGAGGGCCGACTGTATCTACGTTCTAATTCCTACTGCGGTTGTATCTCTATGTGTTCTTTCTCACTCTGCTCCTTCCTTGGTGTTCCTAGTACCTGGCACATAATAGGTGTCCAGTTAATGACGGGTCAGCAAATAAAAAGATAATGAGGCCAGGGCTTGCCTCATTAAAGGAAAATAAGAGATATGGAGTAGTCAGGCTGGCAAACCCCTTCAAATCACTGAATCATTGGGGCTGGGCAGCAAGGACATCAGTGTGTGTGTGTGTGTGTGTGTGTGTGTGTGTGTGTGTGTGTCTGTCAAACAGGGCTGCGGATTGGCTGAGAGTCCAGTGTGAGAGGATGTGAACAGGGTACCCCAAGCCCAAGAGTCAGCTACTCTCTCCCCATCTCTATCCATTCTTTCTCCTTCCTCTGCGATCCTGCTCCGCCATTCTAGCCTGTGCTTGAGTTGATGGGAGATTCCAGACAGAGCTTTCTCTGTTTCCTGGACAGTTCCCTCCCCTGCCGGGGGATCCCATCTGTACCTATCTGCAGCAAAATCTCTAAGATAACTAAATGCTCACTCACTCATCTGCCAAACTGGCAGTCCTGGGTCTCTGCACCCCACAACATCTGGGCTGCTGCGGTGTCTGCTCTTGAAGCCTGGCAGGTTCTGGTTTGCACGTGAGGCAGGGGACGCATGAGTGGATGGGGGCTCATGGCAGGGGACATCCATGCTACAGGAGCAGGAGGAGCCGGGACTAGCACAGGCATGTCAGCCTACTGTACAGGTGCTCTATTGTCTCCAGCCCCTCACACATAATCTCCCAAATCCCCAGAATTTAGATATGTTGATCTAGAGAAGCACCTTAGAAGTCCTCTCATCCACTCACGTGCTCAATGCCAGAGCCCTCCTCCAGCATGCCTGACAGGCGTGTTTAGCATACACTCTGCACAGAGAGATCACTACCCTCTGAGCAGCGTGGGCAGAGAACGCTGGTTGAACGTGCTGTCGTGCAGATTCTGGCACCAGGAAAACCTTCCATCTAAGTGCAGAGGGCTGCTCTGCTCTGCCCTCCCTGCTCAGCCCTCCCTGACAGTGCCCAGGACACAAGGTGCTTTCCAGTCCAGGAGCTGGGACTGTCCTTGGAGAACGTCAAGCAGGCTTGAATGCTGAGAACTCACGGCCAGTTTTAGTCACCACAAATGCCCTTGCATCCGACACGGAGTAGGAAAAGTGGCTCAAAGGATGATGGGCACATCCCCGGGCTCATCTCCTCTTGTTCTGAACCCTGGCCATGCACTTTTTAACATGTCTCGTCGTATTGTGGGTGCCCGTATTAGATCCTAATCTCCTTCAGGTGAGACAATGATTTTTTATTTTCGTATATATAAGGAAGAGAAAAATCCATTATCTTAAGAACTGGCATCAGAATTTCTCTTGGAGAGGAAACTGTGTGTGTGTGTGTGAGAGAGAGAGAGAGAGAGAGAGTGAAATTGACTGGATAAGCTGCGTGGGAGAGAGGGTGAGTGAGACCCAAGATCTGTGTGTCAGCAAGGGCTGAGATGGTGAAGGCAAAGCACTTCCGTGCTGTGCAGGAGACCAGCAGAGGCCTGGCTGTGTCTTCTTTCTCCCTCCTAGATGTCGGAGGAGAAGAAAGAGAGCAGTGCAGCAAGCAGAGAGGAGAGGGGCCAGGGAGAAGGTGTGAGGTGAAGGGTCACTAAGACACCCCCAATGGCAGTAAGGCAGGAAGGGCTTCTAGGAAGGCTAATGTTGAATTTGAAGCGGCTCATTTGCTGCAAAGTGAATCGCCATACGTCTTTCTTTAGTTCCCTTCCCAACTACCTCAAATGCTTCCATAAAATATAAAAATATATATATAATACAGTAAAATAGAATACATGAATCAATATATGTGCAAGTGGAAGATGATGAATGTCTGAGTTTCATTTCTGGATTGATGTGATGGGACTGAGATAGCATACCCAAAACAGAGTGTCCATGGGGGTTTATTCCCCCCAGGAGCCCCAGAAATCTTAGGGAGGGCTTTGGAGGAATTCAGGCTAATTTTATCCAAATCCCAGCGTACCACGCAATCCCAGATGGCATCTGGGTTACATGGGCTAATACTCATGGGGTAATAGCTGGTGTGTGTCTGTCTCATGACTGTGCAGTGGTTGAGCCCAGGGCTAAATTCAAGTCATACTTGAGACCCCCCCCCCCCACCTCACCTCACCTACCACGTATGCTGAGAACTCTTCAAACCCTTGTCAGGGAGCAAATCAGTAAAAACTTCCTTAAATAGAGAGCATAGAAGATTTGCAGTCTAAAACCAATGAACTAATCACCAAGGAAATGGTAGTGATAAAGCCATTTACCACCCCCGCCCTCCCCAGCCATCAGTTGCTCCATTTGGCAGGACCTACTGGCAGTGCCCTGGATGCACCATGCTCACTTATACAGCCACTGCCTGCCGACATCCCTCCTCAGATAAAGGGGTACCTGGCACATGGAGTCCACATCCAGACCCTCTCCCCTGGACCACACGTGTCAAATGACAAGCCCCACAGTGCTGCTTTCTGGGCTCTAAGGTGGAGAGTGGGAGGAGGGTCATGAAAGTTTCTTCATAGGGCAAGTCAGCACCAATCCCAGAGGCTTCTCAGGAAGCCTGGATCGGCTATTCCTTTTCTGGTGTCCGAGGAAGAGCAGCCCCTGTGAGCGGACTCCCTGCAGACCCTTCTGCCTGGCCCTGCACTTCCTGACTACATCATCCAGTCAGCACCCAGCATGACTGACTCAGAGCTCATCAAGGTGCTGGCACAGCTGGTGAAAACTGGATAGCTCCCGCATCAAATGGACAGCCTCACAGACGGGAGAGGCACATAGACCGAGCTGACTTCCTCCCTCCTCCAGATCCCAGGCAGGGAGATTCTTATGCAAACTCCAATGGCCTCCTTTTGACCAGATTTTGTGTGGGTGTGTGTGTGTGAGTCTTGAGGCCACAGGGTTAGTTGCCATTTCAAAATTTAACACTTCTAAGTAGTTTTCCATAAAATTAAGAGAGGGTAATGACATCTCCTGCCCACAAGGTAAGCAAACACAAGAAGAGATAAGCTTAATTGCAATGACAAAGTTCAAGTGGCTTTCAAGAAAAAAAAAAGACTCCATTCCTTGGGCACAGCTTCTGATTTTTATCCACCCAGAGACTCCAGCCCCACTCCAGTTGCCACAGACATCCCTTCTCCTCACATTCCCCATTCAGATGAGCAGCATGGGGGTGTGGGAGGGGAGGTGACACGCCTCTGGGTGGCCAGGATATGACTGCCATTCATTTTAGGCCACGTACCTTTGCACTTGGATCTGATCCCAGGGGTCTGCAGTACCAGCCAGCCTGTTTCCTGAGTGTTTCAGGAGAAGCCCTGTGAGCCCGTCCTTCTGCTACAGGCTGGGCTGCAGAGGGGAAGGACTTGGGTTTGGGCCCAGCTCTTCGCTCTACCCGAGGTGTGAGCCTGGACAAATCCCTCAGGCTTACTGAACCTCTAATTCCTCCACTATCTGTTAAATAGTCATGACATTCTCTGCCTTGTGAAAGCACTGTGTCAACAGTCAAGTCCCTCAGGAATGTGAAGCTCATATCAGAGGGGATCAGAACACTTTGTATTTGCTTCTGCCAGGTGTCCAGTGGTATCACCCAGGGCAATCTTTATGTTTATCTTCTGGCTTGAGGACAAGATTCCTTCCTATCTCCTGGGCCAGTGGGTAGTGTCTCCAGTCCCCAGTTTGCTATGGTGCAGCTGTCCTGCTAGGCATCTCAGTTCCCACTTTGTATCTTTTTCAGAGCTGTGGCCTCATCCCCTGCTCCTGAGGGGCATGAAAACCCATGCTCCATTGCCATCCGGGTCTATTTCCAGGTCTGGCAACCATCCCAGGTGCCCAGCCTCAGCTCACTGCTTACTTCTCTGACTTTCTGTTCCTTCTGTGTTCCTGGCATCTGGGGATTTTCCTTCCTTCCTTTCTCCCTTTCTCCCTTTCTCCCTTTCTTCCTTTCTTCCTTTCTTCCTCTCTTTCTCTCTTTCTTTCTCTCTCTCTCTCTCTTTCTCTCTCTCCCTCCTTCCCTCCCTCCCTCCCTCCCTTCCTTCCTTCCTTCCTTCCTTCCTTCCTTCCTTCCTTCCTTCCTTCCTTCCTTTCGACCTCAGCTGTATATCTGAAAACCTGTTATGGTTCAACCTGCACATTCTCGTCACACGAAGGAAAGAGTTTGATTCAGCTCAATTGGCCATGTCACGGATCCTGGAAATCTTGTGTTTTTATTATGTGTGGCTTTAAATCCTTTTGGTGGGATTTCAGGATGCGTATCCTTCAAAAAAATTTTAAAGATATTCTTAAGCCTTGTTTTTCATATGCCTATTCTGTCCCTTCTCAGAGACAGAATTCCTTAAAGAAATTCCTTAAAGAATGCCCCTGTATCAACTGTCCAGTACCTAGAATGGCACCTGCCTTAAAACCGGTCAATATCCTTGGTGTTTTCAGAGGTCTCCCTGCTTGCAGAACCCACCGAAGGGTAAAAGTGCAAATATGTCAAACGAAAATTGTGGGTGGTGGTTTGCACCGTAAAAGGAATCACACTACACAGACTACACAAACAAGTGTATTTAACGAAATTTCCCTTTACACAATAACTTTTAGGAATATCCTTGTTGTATAAGTGAGACTTTCCTATGATTTACTTTAGGGCCCCCAGTGAGTTCTCCTTGCCTGGGACACAGCAGAGTGGAAAATCCTGTGGATTATGTGGCAGGGAGTGGAGATCATTTGAGGGCTGGTGTAATCAAGACAGAACTTAAAACTTATCTGTAAAGCTGGTTCATAAGGCCCTTATTCAGGCTGTATACGTTAACAGTATTTGCATGTCCTGTGTCCCTGCGTCCTCATGTCCCTTGCCCTCTGAGGGTTGAAAGCTAGTCCAGTTGTCTTGAAAGTCAGCCTGACACTTCAAAGAGAAATTTTTTCCAAGCAATCTTTGGCCTGCTTGCCATCCCCACCCTGCAACCCTGCATCTCTCTGCTTTAAGGCCATGAGTCATCAGCCCTTCAGAGCCAGGACAGCCACTCCACTGACATCCCTCAAGGCTCGGCTCCACAGTCCCTCTCCGTATAGCCCTCCTGAGGTCTCTGCCCTCTCTGCTCCCCTAGACCAATGTTGCCAAAAGCGATTTCCAGTCTATTCCATTAATTACATTATATTCATAGTGATAAAATAACAGTTTCCATTAATTGGACGCTAAGTAGGTGCTTTCTCTGTACTATCTCATTGAATTCTCGAAATAATACTGTAAGGTAAGCTTTATTATCCCTATTTTTCAAATGAGAAAGCTAAGGTATAAAGAGGTTAGTAACTGCATAACTGCCTCCATTTACCCAAATAGGAAGTTGCCAAATAGGAACGTGAACCCAGTCTGTTGGACTCTGAAGCTCATGTTTTTTACTTTGGTTGTTTCCATATTATAATTTTTAAAGGTATATCTTGGTTACTGTCTTGAAAACTCCAAACCAGAGCTTAGCATTGCACTTTCCATGGAGTACGTGCCCAGAAACTGTTGATAGGACGATAGTCCAGGAGCCATTGACCTCTTGAGTCATTCACAGTTGGGTTACTGTTGGTTCAGAAATATCTATTACTCTAGGCCAAATAACCTGATAGTCCATGTGCATAAAGATAGATCACAAAGGAATGAAAGATCTGATCTGCTAGTGTTCAGCACAGGTGCAGTGCACAGCATATTTTACTGAATTCTTTTTCTTACTATGTGAAATTCATGCGGGGGTTACATTTTGAATCCACAAAGGAACTCACTGTCTACCAGGGAGCATCGAGGGAGTTAAAGCTATCTTTTGAATAGAATGAAGTTTGAATAAAATTTCAAAATATAGAGAATGTTTGAATTAAGAGTAAGAAGGAATTTTCTGGTCAGGGAAGGAGTCAAGATACGTTCATGAATAGAGAACAAAACACACAAAAGCACGAAAAAACATGCTGCTGCTGAAGAAAGGCACATATTTCAAAGTGAAAGGAGAGAGGAGAATGGAAGAATCTGTGTAGGGAACCAGAGGTGGGAGCTGGAGAGGGAAGCCACAACCAGACGGTGAACGGGAGGCTGGATGGACTCCCCAGGCTAGAGCTACCCAGAATGGAGCATATATCAGCACAAGAGATGATTTTACAGGGGACACGGATGAGCACTTTTAACATTAATAGTTATATATTTAGTCTACTATGTATTAGAAAAATATATACCAACTTATGATTTCATGGATATTATTGCTTAGGATAAGGTCAGGTTGTTTTTTTTAGGGACTGACTTAGAGAAAAATAGTACACAAATATAAAACTATATATAATAACTATATTTATATAACTACAACTATAAATTGTTATAAATCATCTTAGAAATTTATAAACTATAATAGTATCTATTATGTAATAATTATATTTAGTATAATAATTATAAATTATTATAACTATATTTATATCACCATAAAAATAGTCCATAAAAATAGTCCATAACATAATAGTACAGGAGTCCAGTATGGAAAACAGATATTGCCGTAGGCATTTCAAATGAGGGAATTTAATACAGGAGATTGGTTACCAAGTTGGAAGACCAGGAAGAACACAAGGAAGAAGGGGATTTGAAGCTGCTAATGCCTCTGGGCTGGAACCCAGAGGCCTGCATTTGCTTCTACAGTGTTGGAGGTTGCTGGTGCCTTCAGTTCTAGATCCAATAAAGCAGTCACCTTGGCCAGGGCTTGAACTACTGAAAAGAGTGCCACCCCTACCCAGGCTGCGGCAAGCTAGCACCCTGCACTCCTGCTGCCACAACTACAACCATTAGAACCTCCAGCATCTGCTGCAGAAGGAAGATTACCTTCCAACCGTCCCTTGCGTCTGACTTCCAGTTCCTCACTAGTTGGGTGAGGGGCATACCCTAGGTCCTAACAGAAAGGCAGCTGGCAAAGGGGTCTGGAAAGTGTAGTTTGTAGACTCCAAGTCCCCCAAATATAGAGCAGAGTGGTGAGGTGAGGGTAAGTGGCTGAGAGACACAGGCAAATAACTGGCACAGGGACGTATGAAGATAGGACAAAAAATAACATAGTGAAGCTGATATGCTGGTGACAAAATTTTGGATATTGCTATGCTAGGGGATGGAAAGTCAGCAAAAGTTCTTAAGCAGAGGAGTGACATGATCAGATTTGTGATTTTGGAAGATAACTTTTGAGGCAGCAGGAAAGATGGGCTGGATGGGGAGAGATCTGGAAGTAGAAAAATGTGTTAGAAAACTGCAAAAATTCGGCAAGAGAGGATGAGTACTTGAACTTGGGAGGAGGATTGATTGGAGGGTTGATTGGAGAGCTACTCTGCGATTGTAACTGCGAGCATTTGGGGATCCATTATGGGTGGGCATGAGGGAGTAGGAGGAGTTGCAGACGCTGCTGGACGCCCCAGCTGGGGTTCCATGGGGATGTCAATGCCATCCACGTGGTAGGTGATGTAGGGAGAAGATAGTTCTCCTTGCCTCTTCCCTTTCCCCTTCTCCTAGCTGGAAGTATTTCCTCCTCACTCTGAACTCTCTTGCTCTAGTCTGTATGGCCCCTTACTGTTTGGGCCATTCTTACAACCTCACCTGGCTTCCTGTTTTCTTTTCCCTCTGGATGGTAAGGTGCTTGGTAGCAGGGGTACAAGCCTTCATCCTTGTCTCCCCTACTGGATGTTCATGGTCTCTGGCACAGAGACAGGCTCAATAAATGGTGAACAAAGCAATGGCTGTAATAATGTAACGATGGCTATTTGTGTCCTAGCATGCCACGCCTCCTCCTCTCCCCCCACTTCAGTCCCTAGTGGATTGTACATTGTCACATGTCCATGGTACCCTTAAAATTCTAAGGGCAAAACTCAGCATCTGTGTTGACAGCTCAACAGAAATAGCCAGATGAAAGTTGTTTAGCAGAATTTATTCAGGCTTCCTTGTCGCTCAACCCTTGTGCCAGCCCAACCCCCCCACCCCTCACCTGATGAGATTCCCTGGTTTCATATATGTAGTAGGAGCTCAGTAAATACTTATTAAACTTTAAAATGTAGCACCTTCTCATTTCACAAGTCTGTGACCTGGTATATCCTTAACCCAGAAGTTTGAACTTATTTGGGTTCATGAAGGAATAGTCTCCACACTGAAATTCTCTTTGCAGTGTTGTTTAACACAGTCCCACAAAGGGGAGGAGGGGATAACCAAAATATCCACCAGTAGAGGACTGCTTACATATATTACGGTCCATCTGTGACTTGAGTTACTGTGTAGCCATTAACAAGAATGAATGAGTTCTGTTTGTACCAACTTGGAAATATTTCCAAAGACGTACTGCTAAGGTAATAAAAGGCAATTATAGAAAAATAGGTACAATGATTTCATTTGAATTTTAAAAACCCAATAACCATGATTCTATATGTACATACCCCCACATGTGTGGAGAGAGAGTCTGGAAGGACACATCCCAGACAGTTAACAAAGGTTACCTCTCAAGAGAACAGTGGGAGGGGAAGGCATAGTGAAAAGGTACTTTTTACTTGTTTTTATTTGATTTTTTTCACAACGTATTTCTTGTATGATTAATAATTAATTAATTAATTGACTTAACTTATTCAACTTAATTAAAATGAGGCAGTCGTTTCCGTGTGGGAAATACTCAGCCCAGTCTCTCCCTCTGCTAGAGAAGGACGGGTGCTGGCTCCCGCCCGTGGGGACGCGAACAGCTGCAGCCCAGTCACTTCCAGGTCTAGACCATAGTCAGTGTCTCCCTAGGACTCACATTGCACTGCTGCAGAACCGTCCTATTCCTCCAGCACGTCCTTGGCTGTTACAGCTACACACAGCTGATAGTACTTACTGAACGCTCACTGTTACTAGGCACATTTATATGAATTATCCCATTTACACAATGCATTAAAACCCATTTTAGAAATGAGCACTCTGAGGCACAGAGAAGTAAAAGAACTTACTCAAGGTCCTCCAGGTGAATAACAGAGGAGCCGGGATTCAAACCTATGGAGACTGGCTCCAGGGCCTGGACCCATCTCTGCCAGTGACATTGATGCAAGATGAGAAGTCAGACTCTATCACATTTCCCAAGTGCATCATGATTCACGGGGATCCATACTCACCGAATTCATAGAAAATTTGCGTGGAAACAGGGCAGATGGATCCATTAATGTCAAAACTGTTCTGATCTTCTCGTTATTAACACTGGATCTAGGAGTGACTCCTCTGGGGAGGAACCACTGTAAATCCTTCATCAGGATGTTTCCCACAAACATGCAAACTCTCCAAGCATTTGGGACTGCCTCATGATCAATGGTACTTCACCAAATGCTCTGTATAGTTTTTGAGGCTGCCAAGGTCTCAAAGAGTGGTAGGTTCCAAAATGTAACCCTGAGCTATTCTGCAGTATTGCCAACAGACACAGAAATACTCAAGGCTCCATTGGGTCTGAGGCTTAAAGGAAAATATTGGGGATCCCTGAATTATTCTCTCTCCTCTTGGGCCTCAAATTCTAGCTGAATTATTAAATTTTTAAAGATTGTGGAAATTTGGTTGGGAAGTAAAGTTTTCACAAAGCATAAAAAGCAAAATTTCTACTGCTTACTTTCAGTCTATTAATCTATGACCAGGAGGATTTCAACTTTTAGGAAATAATAATCATAATGTTAAGTCAGGAGTACAGTGATAAAATTGGACATGGAGGTTTAGGTTTGTAATGGCATTTCTATTTTCTTTCGTTTATCACTTGTAACTTTCTTGAGGGCAGGGACTGTGGTTTTATGTATCTTTGTATTTTTGGAGTTTAGCGATGTTGCCAACAATAGAAGGCACTCAGAACATACTCGTTGAATGACTGAGCCGATGGATAAGAATAAAACAAATGCCACAAATTTTGCCTACAGGTGACAACTATTCTAAGATTTGCCTCCTGGCAGGATCTTTGATTACACAGGGAAAAAGTGCCTTGCAGAGAGTGAAGATAAGAGAATAATTAAAGATCTATGAGAAAGGGCTTGGAGTCTCTTTAGCAATACCCTCATAAGCATTTCTCCTGGAAAATTGCCTAGGGAAGTGTGGGATTCCATGATGCAAGCAGAACTCACAAAATGTACGTTGTCCATTAGGAGCAGGAGTGAGATGGATCACCCCATCTGCTGATAGGTGTGTGTGTGGGGCGGGGGGGAGATTTTTCATCACATGTCCAGCTCTGGCTCAAATTTCTCCTTTGACCAAGTTTTTGACAATTTGGTTAAATTTCAACTAAATATTATTTGAATAAACTACTCCCTTGTAACTCAGGGCATTGGAGTTTGTCAGCCTTCTCTGGCTGTCTTTGCTGGAAATAGCTTTAATGGGAGCTATTTTCCAAGGCCAGGACAAAGTTTTCCGGGGAAACCCTGGGGTCTTGAGAAAGGGCAGGATTAGGCATGGTAAATGGGAGTCAAGTCTTTATTTACAAAGCTGTGTGGGCCCGAATGGGGCTAGTCAAGTATCTCAAACCACTCCAACTTGACTCCTCTCCACATAGGCTCAAGGGGACAGACTGTGGGCCCTGGTCTTGGTTGGTGTCTTTTATTGCAGCTGGGAGACTGATTCAAAGAGACTCCAAATTCCCTAAGGCTACAACAAAGCGCTGTCCCTCATCCTGCACAGCACAACGTACCAACACTTACTCACTCCCAACCACCTGTTGGGCAGACACAGTGCATACTACACTCTCATTTCACCAGAGAGAAAACTGAGTCTCAGAGCGGGAAAGCATCTTGTCTGAAGCCACACAGCTAGGAAACAGCAGAGAAGGCAGCCTTCTGAGATCCTTCTCAGAACTGTCTCCACCAAGCCACAGGTGCCGTCTTTCTCATTTTCATCCTAAACGCAAAGCAGAGTTTGTATTTAATGAAGTATGTATACTCAGAATTTGGCAATTTCTCTTTTAGCTTGTCACTAGCAAGTTCGACTACTAGACCAGAGAATTCCGCGGAAAACTCAGTGCCTGGCACTTTGTAGGTGCTTAATAACCATTTATTGAATGAATGAATGAATGAGCTTTTAGCACTGCCTCAAAAGCCCCCACGCTGCAGCAGCGCCCCTGGCCTTTCCTATTAGCTCACCTCAGGCCCAGACTGAATGGAAGCAGGAGCTGCAGGGGAGGAGCAGGCTTCTTTGCTCTCAGGGCCCAGCGCCGCCCCAGTCTCCATCGCTTCTCAGCCACTGAGCCTCACTTGGCTGGTGCTCTCAGTTCTGTGCTGAGTGCCAGCCCCCGCCTGCTCCACAGCACTGAACCTCAAAGGCAGCAAGTGGTTTCTGACCTTGTCTTCTGCTTCCACACACAAGTGGCACACACTACCCTGCCCTGTCTCTAAACCACCCCTTCCTCTCACCCTCAGGAGTGCATATCAGGACCAAGTGATAGGTGTCACACAATCATAGAAAGAAGCTTGAATCCATGCTATAAGAGAAAAGGAAATTATCAATGAACTTGTGTACTTAGTACACAAGCCTGACCCGTGACACCCCTGGGAAGGCTCTGCTGTTGAGATTGAATGCTGTTGCTGGAGGCCTCCCTGAGTATCCTGGGATCTGTCCAGGGTGCTCGCTTTCCCATCTTCTCCGTCTCCTTTGGAAAGCCCCCACTTGACCAGCAAGTTGACTACCATCCTCTCCGTTCAAGTCTCCATCAGGGATCACTACATCCTGGCATTGATCCTGGCATTCAGAAGCCCCTCTGGCACTCAAGTGAGCATAACAAGACGGTCTTGCATTGTACCTTGAACCATTCGCTGAGCAAACTGCCACTTTTACAGTTTATTGCTGTCAGTCATCTTCAGTGACTCTTGGGGAGGGTCCTGGCCTCAACTTTCCATTCTAAATCTCTTCAATGGGCATAAGAAATAGGCATTGCCATCGATTGAAAAGAGTGCAGAATTTGTAGTCAGATTTCATGGATTCCTGGCTACACAATCCCAGCTTCCCTGACAGCAATTTTCTCATCTGTAGAATAAGAAGCAATTTACTTATTCACTCATTCAACAAGTATTTATTAAGCATCCATGTTGTCTCAAATGGCAAGATTCCATTCTTTTTTATGGCTGAGGGTGCATTTATCTTTTCGAGTTAGTGTTCTCATTTTCTTTGGATAAATACCCAAAAGTGGAATTGCTGGATCATATGGTAGTTCTATTTTTAAGTTTTTGAGGACACGCTGTACTGTTTTTCATAGTAGCTGCACCAATTTACCTTCTCACCAACAGCACAAAAGTGTTCCCTTTTCTCTGCATTCTTGACAATACTTATTATTTCTTGTCTTTTTTGATAATAGCCATTCTGACAGGTGTGAGGTGATATCCCATTGTGGTTTTGATTTACATTTCCCTGATGATTAGTGATGTTGAGCACCTTTTCATGTACCTGTTGGCCATCTGTATGTCTTGTTTGGAAAAATGTCTACTCAGATCCTCTGCCCATTTTTTAATCTGATTGTTTCTCTGCTATTGAGTTGTATGAGTTCTTTATATGTTTTTGATATTAACTCCTCATCAGATATATGATTTGTAAACATTTTATCCCATTCAGTAGGTTGCCTTTTCATTTTGTTGATGGTCTCCTTTGCTATGCAGAAGCTTTTTAGTTTGATGTAGTCCCACTTGTTTATTTTTGCTTTTGTTACCTTTGCTTTTGATGTCAAATCCAAAAAATTATTGCCAAGACTGATTTCAAGAAGCTTACTGCCTATGTTTTCTTCTAAGAATTTTATGTTGTTAGGTCTTATGGTCAAGTCTTTAATCCATTTTGAGTTAGGTTTTGTCTATGGTGTAAGATAGCGGTCCAGTTTCATTCTTTTGCATGTGGTCGTCCAGTTTTCCCAACACCGTTTTGAAGAGACTATCCTTTCCCTACTGTATATTCTTGGCTCTGTTGTTATAAATTCATTGACCATGTATGTGTGGGTTTATTTTCGGGCTCTCTGTTATGCTCCATTGATCTTTCTGTCTGTTTTTATGCCAGCAAAATACTGTTTTGATCATTATACTTTTGTAATATAGCTTGAAATCAGGAAGTGCAATGTCTCCAGTGTTGTTCTTTCTCAAGATTGCTTTGGCTATTTGGGGTCTTTTGTGGTTCCATACAAATTTTAGGATTGTTTGTTCTATTTCTGTGAAAAATGCCATTGAAATTTTGATAGGTATTGCATTGAATTCGCACATTGCTCTAGGTGGTATGGACATTTTAACAATATTAATTCTTCCAATCAATGAGCACAGAATATCCTTCCATTTGTGTCCTCTTCAATTTGTGTCATCAGTGTCTTATAGTTTTCAGTGTACAGGTCTTTCACCTCCTTGGTTGAATTAATTCCTAGGTATTGGCAATTTGTATCTTGTCTTTTCTTCTTCTTTATCAGTCTGACTGGAGGTTTATCAATTTTATTGATCTTTTCAAATAATCAGCTTTTGGTCTCTTGGATTTTTCTCTATTGTTTTTGTTTTCTATTGATTTCTACTCTGATCTTTATGATGTCCTAACTTCTGCTTACTTTGCTTTTCTTTTTCTAGTTTCTTAAGGTGGGTGCTGAGGTCATTGATTTGAAATCTTTTTTTTTCTCACTGTTTATTGTTATAAATTTTCCCCTAAAATTCTTTAGAGGCATCTCTTAAATTTTGATATGTTTTCATTTTCGTTCAGTTTAAGATATTTTCTAATTTCCCTCTTGATTTCTTCTTTGACCCATAGATTATTTAGTTTCCAAATATCTGGAGTATTTTCCAGATACTTTTCTGTTATTGATTTCTAATTCAATTCTATTATGGACAAGAAATATACTTTGCATGACTTGAATGCTTTTAAACTTATGAGACTTGTTTTAAGGTCCAGAGTATGGTCTATTTTGGTATTAATTTTCCTTTTACATTTGACAATAATTTGTTTTCAGTTTTTGTTAGGTATAGTGTTTCAGTCATGGCAAATTTGTTGAAGGGTTTTTTCAAATCTGTTCTATCTTTTTTGATTTTCTATTTGTTGTATCTGTTGTTGAGACGGGGTATTGAAATCTCTTTCTATAATTTGGAATTTGTCTAGATCTCCTTGCAAGTCTATCATTTTTTACCTCATGTGTTCCAAGGCACTGTTATTGGGTGCATAAACGTTAGGTTTATCACGCCCTCTTGATGAATTGACTCTTTTATCTTTATGAAATTGCCTCTATCCCTGGTAATAGTCTTTGCTCTGAAATCTACTTTGTCTGATATAACCACTTTAGGTTTTTTAAAAATTAGTGTTAATATGATATCTAATTTCCCGTCCTTTTATTTTGAAATAATGTGGCTTTATATTTAAAGTGCACCGCTGTAAGTACCAAGCAGTTGGGTCTTACTTTTTTACCCAATCTGAAAATATTTGCCTTTTAGTTACAGTATTTAGACCATCAACATTTTTAAAAACAGCTTTATTGAGATATAGTTAACATACCATGAAATTGACCCATTAAAAATGTATAATTAATTTTTTTTAGTATAGTTACAGGGTTGTGCAACCATCACCACAATCTAATATTAGAACATTTTCATCCCATCAAAAGGAAACCCCGCGCCCATCAACAGTCACTCCCTATTCCCCCATACTCCTCTCCCAGCCCCAGGCAACTACTAATCTACTTTCTGTCTCTACAGATTTGCCCAGTCTGGACATTTCATATAAATGGTATATTGCACAATATGTGATCTTTTGTAACTGGCTTATTTCACTTAGCATAATGTTTACAAGTTTCATTATGCTGTATGAATGCACATACATCAACACGTATCAGTACTTCATTCTTTTTTATTGCCAAATAATACTCCTGTGTATGAATACGCCACATTATTTATCCATTCATGAGTAGGTGAAAATTTGGGTTTTCCCACTTTTGGCTATTATGAATAATGCTATTATGAACCTTTGTGTACAAGACTTTGTGTAGATGTAATGTTTTCATTTCTCTTGAGTATATACCTAAGAGTGGAACTGCTGGCTCATTTGGTAACTCTATGTAGAGCTGGGTATTTGGTAACCTTTTGAGGAACTGCCGAAGTGTTTTCCAAAACAGTGGTACCCTTTTATATTCCTGCTGGTAGTGTATGAGGGTTCCAATTTTGCCATATCCTCACCAACACTTTTGTGATTGCCTGTCCTTTTTATTCTAGCCATTTTAGTGGGTATGAAGCGGTACATCCTTGTGGTTTTGATTTGTATTTCCCTAATGAGATTGAGCATCTTGTGATGTGCTTATTGGCTATTTGATTATTTTCTTCGGAGAAAAGTCTCTTCAAACCTTTTGCCTGTTTTTAAATTGGGTTATTTATCCTCTTGTTGTTGAGTTGAAAGAGGTCTTTACATATTCTGGATACAAGATCCTTTTCACATATATGATTTGCAAACATTTTCTCTCATTTTGTGAGTTGTCTTTTTACTTTCTTGCTAGTGTCCTTTGAAGCATAAAAACTTTTAATATTGATTAAGTCCACTTCATCAGTATTTCTTTTATTGTTTTTGCTTTTGGTGTTGTATCTAGAAACCATTGCCTAAATCACTAGACCATTAACTTTTAAAGTGTTCATTGATATGGCTAGGTTTAAATCTATCATCTTGCTATCTGTTTAGTATTTGTCCCATTTGTTCTTTATTCTCTTTTGTTTCTTTTTGTCTTCTTTTGGATTAATTACATATTTTATGTTTCCAGTTTTATCTCCTTTGTTGGCTTATTAGTTACAAGATCTTTATTATTTTTGTGACTGCTTTAGGGTTTAGACTATACATTTTTAACCTATTACATGCTACCTTGAAGTGATATTATACCATTTCATGTATAATGTAAGACCCTTAAAATATTATAATTTCATTTCTCCCCTCTTGTCTTTGTGCTACTGTTGCCACGCATTTTACTTTTACATATGTCACAAAAGATGAGCTGTGGCACAGTAGTCTAGTGCTTGGGGTTTGCTGAGCCTCTTGGATTTGCATGTTTACAGTTTGAATAAATTTGAAATACTTTGGTTGTTATTTCTCTAAACTTTTTTCTGTACCTCCTTTTCTCTTCTCTCCTTTGGTGACTCCAAACACACCTCTATTAGGCTGCTTGAAGTCTCCCCGCTCACTGATGCTTTATTTATTTTTAAATTCTGTTTTTCTCCTCTGTGTTTTTCATCTTGTATAGTTTTTATTGTTGTGTCCTCAAGTTCTCTAATCTTGTCTTATAAAATATCTAATCTGCTTTTAATTTCATCCAGTGTATTTTTCATCTCAGACATTGCATCTCTGAAAGTTCAATCTGGGTTTATAAAAAATCTTTCATATTTCTACTTAGCAAGGTGAATGTATGGAATACAAAAGTATAGGGGCCGGCCCCGTGGCTTAGTGGTTAAGTGCAAGAACTCCGCTACTGGCGACCTGGGTTCGGATCCCGGGCGTGCACCAACACACTGCTTCTCCGGACATGCTGAGGCCACGTCCCACATACAGCAACTAGAAGGATGTGCAACTATGACATACAACTATCTACTGGGGCTTTGGGGAAAAAAAGAGGAGGGTTGGCAATAGATGTTAGCTCAGAGCTAGTCTTCCTCAACAAAAAGAGGAGGATTAGCAAGGATGTTAGCTCAGGGCTGATCTTCCTCATAAAAAAAAAAAAAGTATAATAACTGTTTTAATGTCCTTTCTTCTAATTCTGACATCTATGTGAGTTAGAGAAGGTACAGTTGATTGAGTTTTCTCCTTATTATGGGTTGTTTTCTCCTGTCTCTGCGTGCTCGGTAATTTTTGATTGGATGCCATCCATTGTAAATTTTACCCTGTGGAGTGGTTGATATTTCTGTATTCCCATTAATACTCTTGACCTTTGTTCTGGAATGCAGTTTCATTACTTCAAAACAATTTGATCCTGTTGGGTCTTGCTCTTAAGATTTGATAGGCAGGACTGGAGCAGTGCTCTGACGAGAGATAATTATTCCCCAGTACTGAGACAAGATCTTTCAGTGACACGTAGTCAATGCCCCATAAATCATGTGGGAGGAACAGGCACTATTCCTGGGCCTGTGTGAGCACCAGGCGCTATTACCTGTAATTCATTTGCTTGGTTCTTTCCTTGGCTTTGGGTAGTGTCCTTGCTGATCAGTTCCCTGGTGTCTACTTGAAGGGCATCCTCCACAGATCTCTGGGGTTCTCTGCCCATGCCGCTCTCTCCTTTCCATACTGCAAACTCCAGCTGACTTAATCTTCCTGGACTTTCAGCTCTGTCTCCTCAACTCAACTCAGGGAATATACCATGGTCTGCCTGGTTTTCCCCTACCTGAGCCATAGCCTAGAAACGTTCTCAAGGCAATAAGCTGGAGCAATAGTAAGGCTGATATAAATTATTTCCAGTCTCTCAGATATCAGTTTCCTTCAATGTATGCTGTCTAGTGTCTTGAAAACTGTTTCATATATTTTTATGAGTTTTTTGGTTGTTTCAGGCAGGAAGGTTAATCGTGGCCAGAAACATAAGTGCCATCTTTCTTCTTTTAATTGTTGATGATCATATAATCTTTCAATAACAACATTTTAATCCCTTCCCTTCCAATCTTTGTACCTATCATTTCTTTTTCTTGCCTTATAATCTTGGCCAGGACCTCCAGAACTGTGATAGCAATAATGATAATAGTCGGTTACCTTGCCTTATTTCTAATTTTAAAGTTTTCTTAAGTTTTTAAGTATGATGGTTGATGTAAGTTTTAACCAATAAACTTAACTTGCTTCAGTCTGTTTCCTTTGAGTTCAATGAATCTCCTTAGCACAAACGTATGCCAAATCTTTTATTTTAGGTGCTGGGCATAGAAAGATGCAGGTGGTAAAGTCTTTGAAAGAGAGTTCATAGCTTAGTAGGGAAAGCAGAAAAGCAAGTCAGCTGTTCCAAATGCAGTGTGTTACATGCTGAACAAAAGGTACAGACACAGAGATAAAGGTCATATGATTTGCCTGAAGGAAAGGGTACAGGGAAAAGTCAGGGAGGACTTCACAGAGGTGGTCAAGGTTATGAGTAGGAGTTCAACAGTTTGACCACAGGCAGAAGGAAAAGTAGAGAGGTGTGAAAGCAAATAGTCGATGTGACTAGAGCAGTGAGTGTTTGAGGGAAGGATGGGAGTGGTGAGAAGTGAGACTGGGAAAGCAGACTTGGGTCGGGTCTTGATGGCTGTTGGATACACTTGGACTTTCATTCCGGAGGGTACCTACTGTCTGAGTTGAGTAGAGGTGGATCTATGAATCATATTTATCTAGATCTGGGTCTTAAAACTCTGGGGGTATGTTGTCTACTCTTACTGTTTTATGGTTTTCAGTGTCAACCAGATGAAGTGATAAAAGAAGTCTAGTGGGATAAGAGGACTTGGGTAGGGGGCAGTGAAGAGGGTCATTTTAGCAATCCTGCTTGATAGCCCAGGGTCCCCAGTTTTTGGATTTCATAAACCAGTAACATTTTCAAAAGAATTTGGGTTACAAAGATGTCAAAATATAACAATAATAATAAGTACCATAGGCTATCATGTCAAACTGTACATAACCAAAAAAACAAACAAAAACAGGAAAAAATATAATCTCAGACAGAACAGTTGGTAACCTTATTCTGGTATGTTACTTCTCCCAGTCACCAAGTAATAGTGGGATTTTCCAGCTGGGAATGAGAAGAGGAGGACAGCAGGCTGATGAGGGAAATAAATATCTTGGGCAGGTAAATCCTCTGATGTGTCCTCCACAGACTCACCCTCCTTCTACCTAGGGCCTCGCCCTCCAGGCTGGGAGGAATGAGACTGTGGTTGGGAGCTCTGTGCCATCACACATGTCCCAGTGGGTGGCTCACAGCTTCAATGGCTCTGAGTTTGCTCTTCCAATCTAAGAACTTTGTTGGCCCTGTGACCATTGACCAGCTGGCCATGAGCTAAAGATTTAATTAATCTCATTGAGATTAGGGTAGCAGCAGGAGCCAATGGCTCCTTTGATTAGGCTCAAAATGGTCTGAATTTAGCACTCAATCCAGAGGCCTCTGATGGCCCCAGATAATAGTCAGAGCTGCACCTTGGCTCCCATCTGGATGAAAGGTATTCTCGGACAAAGGTGGCTAAGGAACTTTGGACCTCACAAATGCACAGATTGCCCCGCCCCTTCCCAGGGAATCTGAGCCCACACACCACAGCCATTATCAAAATCATTACTTATCTAGAAAGGCCATTCTTTGTAGGAGATAATGGAGAAGGGTAGAGCTGGGGCCACTTCCCCAGGCTGATAATGTTTACCATCACAATAGTCAGTGTAAATGCAGTAAATGCAACTGATTAAATGCAACTGTTTTGAGATGTTCTAGTTTCTTATAGCTCTAGATGTCCTTGGTCCCTCAGGCTTAGCTACCAGCATCTTGGTCAAGGTGGGGGAGATTTGTCTCCTGTTTGTATCTGCCAAATTAGTGACCAGCTCTTCGATCTCATAAAAGCAGTATGAAGTGGCTGTTCAGTGTGTGCCAGGAGACCACCCAGAGGCTGGAATTCCAGATTGAGTCCTGCCCTCTCTTGCCAAAGAGAGCCTGCCCACAGCATCCAGAAGCCAGATCAGCCTTGAACAACAGAGCTGAAAGGGATATGTTCTTTGAGAACATTCATGCCAAGAGATTGCAACCAAGAATCTATGGGACCCTGAAGGGTCCAAGAATACTCCAAATTGTGTGGAAAGTATCATATTGCATTTTTCTGATATTTCATTAGAGTCTCAACCTTCACCTCCCAAAAAGTTCAAGAAGCTACAACCTAACGTGATCCCTTGTTAACGTTAGGAAACAGAGAAGTGAAGTGATTGGCTCAAAGTCCCACAGCTAGAAAGGAGTGGAGCTGGAACAGAACTTGGGGGTCGGCTCCATCCTACTCTCTACCTGTGCTTGGAGCCAGCAGAAGTCCCCAAAGTGGTCCTGTATGAGGTTAAACATTCAGATGTCTGAGCCCATCACAGATCTGCTGAGTTCAGAATCAGTGAGAGTGGGGCCTAAGTGTTTAGCAAGCTCCCCTAGGGTTTTTGGGCACCCTTCCCAGAATTAAAAAACATTCAAAAAAGGTAAAGTGATGAAACAATTGAAACCACTTTCAATTCTTTTAGCTATTTTTTTTCTGGTTCTTTTCTCCACATTTCTAAATAACACATTTTTATGATCTTTCTCTTTTACTTCCTCCTTTCCTCTCTCATTGCTTTTTTTTTTTTTTTTTAAAGATTTTATTTATTTTATTTTTTCCCCCCAAAGCCCCAGTGGATAGTTGTATGTCGTAGCTGCACATCCTTCTAGTTGCTGTATGCGGGACTCGGCCTCAGGATGAATGGAGAAGCGGTGCCTCGATGCGCACCCGGGATCCGAACCCGGGCCACCAGCATCGCAGCGCGCGCACTTAACCACCAAGCCACAGGGCCGGCCCTCTCATTGCTTTTTAAGCTCCAGATATTATCAGCTGATTTATTATCAGGTGATTGGGATGGAAGATTAGGACCATGGGACTTATTTGGTGGTTTTCAGGTGCCCAGCTGGGCACACCTCTGCCATCTCTGTAGTCAGGGAATGCTCCAGAGGCACAATTGACCTACCCCATTTCACCTGCTACAGCAAGTCCAACTTCTCCTCACCTGGGGGCACTGGAGAGCTGGTCCATGTCGATATTCCCAGCTGCCTTCGCAGCTGCTCTGAGCCCACAGGAAGAATCCCTCCTAAACTTTCTCTATAGGAACATGTGCATAAGAAAGAGGATTTTTGCATTCTCCTGAGCTGATATGCCAACCTGCTGCCTCTCTGCTGCCCCTCTCCTCGACTCCAGTGTCTGCTTCCTTCCTTTACCTGCACTCTTTTCACTCTATATCATCCCCCAACTCATGAGAAGTTGATGGAACAGTCCATAATTTTCATCTTTTGTTCTTTCACTTGTGTTCGCTTTTTAAAAAGCCAGTCCTCTATTCAGGCACTCCGTTGTGTAATATCCTCTGCTCCCCCCACTTGACTGGAAGTGTCTGGCTGAGAGCACCATATTCATCTTTGACGCTCCACCCTAATGCAGTGCTTTGCACCTAGCAAATGCTTAATACATGTTTGTTGAATGAATAACTTTGCCTTACAAAAGATCCTCTGGTGTTCTTTAAAGTATAATTTCCCTAAAGTTATGAAGAGCAGAGATAGTACTATCTTGGTTAATAAGAAATGAGAATTGTAATCTCATTGAAAGAAGATTACTGGGAAAGGAGCCAAGTGACCTTGGAGATGAGACTCACAGCTCTGCTTTTTGCATCTGTAAAATACGGGGGAAGGTCCAACCTGTCTTCTGATTCTAACATATAAACATTTTAGACACTTACTGCTCAACAGAGAAGCTTGGGCAACAGGAAAAGTGACAGAAGATGATGCCCACTGGAAATCATGAAAACAATTAAGTATAACGTCACCAATGTGTATACCTGGTACCTGGCCAGGAAGTAGGGGGACACAGTAAGAAAAGATAATTCCCATGGCAAAATTCCAGTTTTACCAATTTTCTAGGAAAACGTTGGGCAGTAATTTCCAATCTACCATGGAGAGCAATACCCTAGTATTTGCTTGATTTTTCAATCCTTTTGGGTGTGAGAGATCAAAATCAGCCACCTTGAAATATGTCTCTTTATCTTGATTATTTTCTCTGATGGACATTTGACCTCCCCAACTACCTGCCTAAAGGAATTTAACTCTGGGTGTGGACAGACTGGCAGGGTCCTCGCTAAGCCCATTCTTACCAAAGTTCTGTTTACCAAACATTTACATTTGTAAAGGCATCTCCCACTGTGTACTGGGAAGAGGGGGGATGGCCTTATCTCTGGAAACTCTTATCAGGACGGAAGGAGAGGACTTAAATCTGCAACCCTTGATTGCTGTGCTTTCCCTTAATCCCCCAGAGCTGTCTCCCCTCCACCCCACATCCCCCTCTGTCTGCCTGAACATGCTATTTAAGGTGAAAACCTTTGACATTTGTCAAGAAACTCAGTTTCCCTGGTTTCTCCCATGTATACATGTTATTAAACTTGGTATTATTTTCTCCTGCTAACCTGTCTTGTTGATTATTTGGCCAGCCATAGGAACCTTAAGAGAAAGGGCAGAGGGAGATTCTCCCTCTTCCCTAACATGGGCACATGAATATATACACCATATGCAATTTGAAGAATTAAAGTAAAATTTTAAAAAATTGAAAATCCTATTGCCATACCCATAAATCCCTCCTTCCGCCGCCACCCCTGCCTGCACCCCCGCCCCAGGATAAAGCAAAACCAGAACTGGGGCGGACTTTGCAATAAAGCAGCTGCAGCCAACCTTTTGACTGAATACTGCCATCTAGTGGCAGTGAGTGTAAAACACCTTAGTTTACGCCAAAAGGAGAAATCAAAGTGTTGAAACTCAGGGTGGTGGGACCAAGTAGGAGAGAAGGGAGAGAAACACTGTATCAGCCAAATTCCTGCCTGGTGTCAGTGGGTAAAAAGAAGCCCTCTTCTCTTCCACCTATAGCTGCAAACCCGAGGCACCAAGGTTGGACAGGGACCACCTCCTCCTGGAAGCCTTGGCAGCGTCTCCCGGGTCTCCTGAGTCCCAGCTCTCTGTGCTGAGCCAGGCCTGGACTGGCTTGCCTTAGAGCACTTGTCAGCTGGGCTGTGTGTGCCTGTCTGTCCCTCTCCCTCTGCTTCCCAGACCATGGGATCCTGACGGCAGGGTTCCTGTTTCACGTCTAGAGCCTGGCCTAGTGCCTGGTACTTTATAGGTGCACGATATATATGGAATATATTTAATTATATGTCATATATATTATACATAATTATATATAAATTATATATAATATATGGAATACAAATGAACAGCAGAGTGAATGCCCATCATTTCAATAATGTCAACTCCAAGAGAATGAGATGTCTACTCCTCTTAAGTCATTTTCTAAATGCGGTGGATGCTGTGACACTCTGCCCAGATGATCCTTCAGGAAGAAGGAACTTCTCCAGCTGCTGGGAACTGCTGAGAGAAGGGCTTCAGCTCTTAGCCTTCTGTGGGGGTTGTATCAGCTAAAGACACTGTATCAGCCTTGACCAAGGTCACTCCTCCTTCTGGGGCAGTCGTATCCAATGACTGACCAACGTGGGAGTGTAAAGGAATCACGTCCAATTCCTGAAGATGCTGTAATGTTTCTAAGGTCGGCCCCCAGGGGCCTAGTGTGTCTTCATCTGTCTCCTTCCCCAAGCTCTGAGTAACTTGCCCCATTTCTGCACCAGGGGAAACACTCCTCTCTCTCCTCCCCTCCCACAGCTCGGGATACACCTTGAGTGTCCCTGCTCCTTCTCCTACTCCTTTCAGGCAGGCTCAGCTGAGTATCGCAGATTTTTGAAATGCAGCCTTCATTTTAAACTGTTCGCCTTGCTTCTGTGTCTCCATGTGACTTGCATTGTTTCCTGGCCCCGGTACCTTCCTTCTGTTCCTTGGCAGGTGTGTTCCTGACTCCACTTGTGGAATCCCTCTGTGAGAGAGAGAGTCAACAATTCTAAGTCTCCCCCAAAGCATTCGGACAAATACTGCCCACCTTCCCTCTCTGACTGTAATTCTACTTTGGAAGAAGCTGCTAGACCAGGGTGGGCAAACTTTCTGTAAAGGGCCAGATAATAAACATATTAGGCTTTGCAGGCCATATGGTCTATGTTGCAACGATTCCAGTCTGCTGTTGTACTACAAAAGCAGCCCTGGGCAGTACTCACATGAATGGGCACAGCTGGGTTCCAGCAACACGTTAGCTACAAAAACAGGCAGTGGCCCATAGTTTGCTGACCCCTGTTCTAGACAGTCAGCATGGGCTCCCAGCCTGGGCTTGATCTATGGCTGTTCTGCCTGACTCATGTTTTCTTTACCTTCCAATGACCCCTGCTCCCATGTTGTCTCAGGCTTGTTCTCTGTGACCCAGACCTGTGTCATCCATGTGGCCTGTACAATACCTGTGTCATGTTGAATCTCACCTATAGTTTTCTCCTCACCTGAAACAATAAAGTCTATGCTGACCTTACCCTATTTTGTCTCTCAAATTTGTTGAAAGCCACATGTAACCACATTCAGAGTAGCATTAGTCATTAAAAGGAGTTACCTGATTGTTCTTATTCCTGGCCAGGGTTGTGGTAAGAACCTCGGGACCTGAGGACACCAGGAGGAAGGAAAGGCATCAGGGTAGAGAGGGGGGCAAGCATGTCCATCACTGCGGTAATGTCTTGCTCCTTAGGCAAAAATTTTATCGAGCATGTGCTATATGACAGGCAGTGTTCTAAGCACTGGGGATAAATCAGAGAAGAAGTGGAACTATTCCCTGCTCTCCTGGGAGCTTCCGTTATGGTGAGAAGAAACCAACAACCCTCTACAGTGTCTGTAGTGATCACAAAAGAATAAAGCAGAGTAGAAGGATAACTAAACATTGTTCTAAATTGAGTGATTATGGAAGCCCTTTCTAATTAAGAGATCTTGGAACAGAAACCTGACTGCACAAGAGGGAAGACCTCTGTGAGAAGAGAGTTCCAGGCAGAGAGAAAACTGAGTGCAAAGACCTGAGGTGGCGCTATGTTTGTCAGGTGGAGGAACAGTCGGGCGCCATTGTGGCGGAGCGGAGTCAGCAAAGAGGAGAGTATAGGGCGTTAAGTTAGATTCTAATACTCCTCTGTTTCTGACTGCCTGTGAAAAGGAGCTGTTGTTCCAGTAATTTCCTAAAACGTGAATCCAGGCCCGTTGTCATGGGCGATGCCACACTCTGTATTAAGAACTTGTGATTTCACTGGCCCATTCCTGAGCCTCTGTGTTGGCCATTTTTAGGTGTCTGAACAAAGGCCATTTACAGACATCATATTGATAGCATTATATTGAGTCAATCTTCCTTTACCACCCATGAGAGAGCATCCATAAATAGCTCCCTCTCTACCACTCCACAAACCCTTTACTATTTCTCTAGCTGCCGTTTCCTGCCCTTATTCAAGGCAGCTTGTTAGCTCATTGCACTTCTAGAGTTTTTTTATTACAATGATAAAATGCAAAATTTCTTTAAATATGTCCACAGACCACTTGAATCAAAATCACCTGTGGGCCCTTGTTAAAAATAAAGATTCCTGGGCCCCTCCCACTGACTTTCTGAATCAGAATCTTGGAGATTGAGCCCCGGAATCTGCAGTTTAAATAAACTTCCTAAGTACTTGCTATTCAAAAGTGTGGTCCTCAGACTAGCAGTATTGGTCTCGTCTGGGAACTTGTTAAAAATGCAGAATCTCAGGACCTACCCCAGATCTACTGAATTAGAATCAGCATTTAACAAAGTCCTTAGGTGAAGCTTTTGCCTATTAAATTTTGAGAAGCATAGGCCTAGATGATTTTTTTGTGTGTGTGTGAGGAAGACTGGCCCTGATCTAACATCCATTGCCAATCTTCCTCTTTTTGCTGAGGAAGATTAGCGCTGAGCTAACATCTGTGCCCATCTTCCTCTATTTTGTATATGGGATGCCGCAACAGCATGGCTTGATGAGTGGTACATCGATCTGTGCCCAGGATCCAAACCTGCGAACCCCGGACCACCAAAGCAGAGCACACAAACTTAACCACTACACCACCGGGCTGGCCCCTAGATGATTTTTATACACCATGTAATGTGAGAACCACTGATCTAATGTCATCAAAAGATGAGACAAAGTATTCTTAGAATAGGGTCTACACTCCAACCGGGCCACGGCAAATGGTTGCTTGGGTCACCCAGAGGAAAAAGAAAGTTACACGGGCTGCAGGTTCCCTTTCTGCATTAAAGACCACTTCAGTCTATGCAGATTTTCTAGTTCTCAATATATTCAACTGCAAAAGCATGTTCTCATTCTGAAGCTTGAAACTTCCTTGATGACCATTGTTTTCCAGGGATGTATACTGTAGGGGGGGAAGACAGCTCCTCTACCCTCTAGGTCCTTCTGGCTGGTCTAAGAATTAAATTGACATGAGACAGAATAATAGGAGAAAATCAAAAAAGCTTTATAACATGTATACATGGGAAAAACCCAGGAAAGCTGAGTAACTCAGCCAGAATGGCTGAAGCTGCCACCTTAACTACCATCTTTAGCTAAAGACGAAGGAGGATATTGGGGGTAGTGGTTTGGGGCTTCAAAGGGCAGGAAGGCATGGAAATGGAAAGGCAAATGTTTGGTAGACAGAACTTTGATAAGAATGGGCTTAGCAAGTACCCTAAGAGTCTACTGGTACCCAGAGTTATCTATGGTGATGGCCTGTCCTGGGGACAGCCCTTTTGTCTTAAATTCTTTTAGGCAGTTAGGGGGAAGGTCAAAGTTTCTTTCAGAATCTTTTGTTCTTAAAAATAATCTAGCCAAAGAGACACACTTGGGATGGCCAATTCTGCTCCCCTACAATATCATGGCCATCAATTATGGAATTTCATATTACTATCCAATCAAATTTGCAGGCTGGCCTTTGCTAAATGAGTTACCAATGACATTGAGGTGGCTGACAATTTAAGTAAGTCAATTTTGTTTTCTATGCATTTTATTCATTCATTCAATAAGCATGTATTGAGTGTGGCCAATAATCGCTCTAGGTGCTGGGGAGAGAGCGGTGGATACAACAAAGCAGTCCATGCTCTCATAGAGCTTCCATTAGAACAAAGAGTGGAGAACAACCGCCAACAAGCACAGAAATCTGACAGCAGTAAGTGCCATGCAGACAATAAAACGGGGCAATATGATAGTGACTGGGGAAGGGTGGGCTCTTAGGGTGCTCTAAGGCCATTCTGAAGTGACACAAAGGTATCTATTGTCTCACTTCTAGAGCAAAGAGGTGGCTGTCACCCCTACCCAAACCAACACTTATTAAGAGCTTAAGTGGGTGGTACTGGGCCTGGGGGTTCTAGGCAGTGATGACTGGGGCAAGGTCCAGCTCCCACGCAGCTGACATTCTGGTGGGTGGGTGGACAATAAATACAACAAAAAGCAAGCAAGATAACTTTAGAACCTGGTAAGTGCTATAATGAAAATAAGAAAGGTAGTTTGAATTTAGCAGGTGCTTAATAATATTCTCAATTACTATTAAAAAAACTTGCATTTCTTAACAAATCCAAATATGATTGTTGATCTAACTATGAACTAAGTATATGTTACCATATCGTGACATGTACAATTGATTTTTAAGGAATGCTGTTACATTTACTACTTGCATAATTGCAGACTTCGTTCTAGTTATATCATGGCATGTGAATGCAGCTAAGCAAATTACAGTGGTTATAGATTTTCCCAGAGTTAATCTATATTTGGTTAAATGTATTGGAGTATAAGAGTTTTTTTTTAGGTTTGAACATGTTCCCAATCTGTTCTTAATTTTCTGCCATTTAGTTTTACAAGATGCAATATTGGTACACAATACAAATGGCAGAATGTGGTGCCATTCATTTCTAAAATGACACAAAACCTCTTGTACAATAATTAAGTCAGGCCATATATAAAATTCATTTTTTGTTCATTTCTTTTGAAATAGAAGTTTATGATCACAATTTGACCTAAAAGAAATAAAACAAATGTGTTAGTGCCCAAACCACAAGAAGCAAAGACAAAAAAGCAGAGACTTCCAAGTTTAAAAAGAAACTCTTATTTGTTTAATTATTGATATGGAAATAAATTGATGTATTTATTAAATCTGAAAAAAAAGAAAAGAAAAGAAAAGTAGTTTGATAGAGAGAAACAGGGAAGGGGCATGGTCAGAGAAGTTTCTCTGAGAAGGTAACATTAGTGCCCATACCTCAGTTGTGAGAAAAAGCCAGTCATGGAAGAGACTGGGGAACAGCATTTTGTCAGAGGGAACAGCAATGCCCAGAGATATGAAAAAGTTTGGCTTATTGTAAAAAGGAAGAAAGTCAAGTGCTGCTTGATCATCTCAGTGGGTGAGGGTTGGAGTGTTTCAAGGTGGGGTTGGAGAAATCTCTAAGGGCCACATGGGCTCAGAACTGAATTCTAATAGTGACGAGAACTACTGAGGAGTTGATGACCGATGTGCTGCTAGGAGAACGGATGGTGGGGTGGAAGGGTAGAGGCAGAAGGGAGGATGGTGGGTAGGAGGTGGATATGGTGGGAAGTGGACCAGGGAGATACATTGCATGAGTGCACCCCATGCAGCGTGCTGATGGACTGGATATGGGGGCTAGGGGAAACGGGAGAGTCGAGAGTGCTTACTTAGGAGCTCGGGCAGCTGAGCTGACAGTAGTGCCATTCACCAAGCCAGGGAAGAGTCGGGGGAGAATGAAAAGCTCTGTGTAGGGCGTGTTGCGCTGAAGATGAATGGGAGCCTCTTTCCATACTCCGGTTTTGTAATGGTTATGTATCTCCCTTGTCGCGATCCGCCCCTACTTTTCTTTGCTTCTCTTTCATCCGGTCTGTCAGTTTCTGATAGAAGACACGTCGCAGTTAGGATGTTGTTTGGCTCCTAGCAAGAGAACCCCTGAGAAACCAAGGTTTAAACAGCCAGTCCAGGGCTAATTCAGCTGCTCAAGGAAGCCACCAATGTCCCAGGCACCTTCTATCTCTCTGCTCCTCCATCCTGAGTTTTTGGCTTTCCTCCTTGTGGTACAAGGTGGCTGCTGAGCCTCTAGGTGTTGGGAGAAAATCTCCATGAGTATTTCATAGTCCTGCACGGTCCCGGCTTTCAGAGCAAAGGCACGTTTGAATAGCAAAGGCCTTAGAAACTGGGAAATAGTGTCTCCCTAAAGGAAAAGACCTCTGGATACATTTGGAGAGTTAAAGCCCTTTCCTCCATCCTGCAGACATTTCCTACATTCCAAGGTAATAAAGCTAGTGGATGCCTTTCCTCTCTCCCCTTGAGGAGATTTGTTTCATGAGCAATCTCTCCCTCTGTAGGGAAGAATGGGTAGATGAGACAGCAGCCTATAAGACTCTTAATTTTGGGGTACCTCTACTATGACGCAAACCCCGCTGTAAGGGCAGGTAACATCTGGTTCTCATCGCGTCCTCCCCTGGGGACTGGGGATTGGGGAACTGGTGCTAAGAAGCTGCTCTGGCTGCTTTTGCTATAAATAATGAATTGTTTCTCTGATCCAGAAAACCTCATGTCTCCTGTCAGTAAATATACATATAAACCGTGACAGGCTTAACTTGTTAGCTTACAAGTAGGGTAACATCTTGGACCCTTCACAATTTCTGACTTAACACCAGGTAACTAATCTGAGTCTACCAGCTGAGTCTATTCCTTATAAAAGCTGTCTTGGGACCTTTCCCAGAATCTTTGGATTATATCTGATTGGCCAGAGCTTGGTCCCTTGGCCACCCATAAAGGCAAAGAAGTTTGAGGGTCCATGCGAGTTTTCTAACTGCACACTTTGCCACCTCAGACTAAATTAGAGTTCGGTACCAAGGAATGAGGTGAGAATGGATGTTGGTCAAGCATTTAATAGTGGTCTGTCCCACGATGTTTGTAATTCCGCTCTTACACTGCCACCTTCCCCAGGTTTTCACCATTTTTTATCAATGGAAAAATATTTTCTAAGTTCCAAACACCTTACAGTTATGGCAGGAAAGAAAATTGGATACGGAATTGGGAGACATGGATTTGAATCCCAGCTGTGTTGTTTACTAATGTTGTGCCCTTAGGAGTCATGATCTTGCTGAGTCTCAGCTCCTGAAAATTGAAATGATGATTAAAAAGCACCCACCCCCCCGACATGGTGACTGGGAGGAAAAATGTGCTAACATATGTGAAGATTCTTAGTAAATGTGAGTCCCGGCTGAGAGAGTGGAAGAGGAAAGGCAGGTCCAGCACTTGTCAGGCAGTGTGGAGCCAGGTCACCTCCTAGAACAAAGCAAGAGTCTGCTCAGGTGACATGATGTGTCCAAGTCCACATAAGGTTGGCACAAGACCTCATGTCCTGACAGCCAATGTCAATATACCCATGACTGCTGAATGTACAAGCAATTCACAATTATTACCACTACATGGAAATGTGCAGAACACACAGGGTCTGTCTGGACAACGGTCTCGAGGTAACAGAACATAAGTCTAGGCTTTCACTTGATTCTGCTTCAGGGGAGATAATTGGGTAGGTATGTTTTCCTATTTGCATGAACAAAAGTACCCTTGAACTTGGCACAGATGCTTTCATGCACACAGAGCAATGCTTAGCATGGACCAGGGGAAGGAAAAAGACATGACTGAGAACCAGCAGCCAGTCCTTGCAACAAACATCTCTTATAAACGCCCACTCTGCTCAGATGGAAAAAAGCAGCCCTTGAAGTAACAATAACAACAAAACTATTTGTCCCCTTCTCAAACGTATTCTTCAGGTTTCTCAAAAATCATCGGATATTGGAGATAGTGTCTCCCTAAAGGGAGAGACCAGATCTCAAGATGTTAAAGGGCACCTGCTTTGTATTAATTATGCAGTCTTCACTGCCATTCCAAATAAATTCAGCAATGGAAGAATTTATTTGGAATAATAGGAAAGAGTGAATAATTAATGCATATTAGAAGCTTCCAGCAATGGAAGAGGCTTGGTTATTCTTTTCTAAGTTTTTATAAATGATTTCTTAAGTTGTTTCCTGATGAATTAAATTACGTCTGAATCTGAACCATTCTCTGATTGCTCTGTACTCCCAGGAGGAGCAGCATCCCTCCTTCCAGGACTCAGTCCGCCCCTTCAGGCCTTCAAAGCTTTTCTCTCTGGGCAGCTCTTTTGGATAATAGGCCCTGACTCCTAGTCAATCAGTTTTTATATTTTTTGCAATTTTTTTTATTACAACATAATTCACATAGCATAAAACTCACCCTATAAGGTGTACAATTCAATGGTTTTTAGTATATTCACAAATTTGTGCAACCATCACCACTACCTAATTCCAGAACATTTTAATCACCCCCTCCCCCACAAAGAAACCCTGTCATTAGCAGTTACTCCTTATTTCTCTGTCATTCAGCCCCTTGCAACCACTAAATCTACTTTCCGTCTCTATGGATTTGCCTGTTCTGAATATTTCATATATATAGAATCATAAAATATGCAGGCTTTTGTGTCTGGCTTCTTTCACTTAGCATAATGTTTTCAAGGTTCATCCATGTGACAGCATGTATCAGTACTTCCCTCCTTTTATGGTTAAATAATATTCCATTCTATGGATGTACCACATTTTGTTTATCCATTCATCAGTTAATGGATATTTGGGTTGTTTCCATTTTTTTTCGCTATTATGAATAATCCTGCTGTGAACATTAGTGTACAAGATTTTGTATGAAGATATGCTTTCCATTCTTTTGGGTATGCACCTAGGAATGGAATTGCTGGGTCTTCTGATAACTCTATGCTTAACATTTTAAGGGCCTGCCAAATGGTTTTCCAAAGTGGCTTCACCAGTTTACATTCCCACCAGCAATGGGTTCTGGTGTGTGTATGAGGATTCCAATTACTCACATCCTCACCAACACAGTCTTTTTGATTCTAGCCATCCTAATAGGTGTGAAGTGGTATCTCACTATAGTCTTGATGTATTTCCCTAATGATTAATGCTGTTGAGCATCTTTTTATGTGTTTATAGGCCATTTGTATATCTTCTTTGGAGAAATATCTACTTAAATCCTTTGCCCACTTTTAAATTAGGTTGTCTTTTTATTACCCAGTTTTAAGAGCTTTTTATATATTCTGAATACTTGACTCTTATCAAATATATGATTTGCAAATATTTTCTTCCATTCTGTAGGCTGTCTTTTCACTTTCTTACTAGTGTCTTTTGCTGCATAAAAATTTGTAATTGTTATGAAGTCCAATTTGTCTATTTTTTCTTTAGTTGCATGTGATTTTGTTGTCATATCTAAGAAACTGTTGCCTAATCCATAGTCACAAAGAATTACACCCATATTTTCTTCTAAGATTTTTATAGTTTTAGTTCTTAGATTTAGGTCTTTGATGAATTTTGAGCTAATTTTTGCACATGGAGTGAAATAGAGGTCCAAATTCACTCATTTGCATGTGGATGTCCAGTTGTCCCGTCATCATTTGTGGAAAGACTATTCTTTCCCCACTGAATGGTCTTGGTACTCTTGTTAAAAATCAATTGACCAGGGCCGGCCCCGTGGCTTAGCAGTTAAGTGTGTGCACTCCGATACTGGCGGCCCGGGTTCGGATCCCCAGCGCACACCGACGCACCGCTTCTCCGGCCATGCTGAGGCCGCATCCCACACACAGCAACTAGAAGGATGTGCAGCTATGACATACAACTATCTACTGGGGCTTTGGGGAAAAAAAAATCAATTGACCATATGTGTATAAATTTATTTCTGGACTCTCAATTCTGTTCCATTAATCTGTGTGTCTATCCTTATGCCAGTACCGCACTGTCTTGATTACTATAGCTTTGTACTAAGTTTTAAACTCAGGAAATGAAAATCCTTCAACTTTGCTCTTCCTTTACAAGATTATTTTGGCTATTCTGGGTCCCTTGCATTTCCATATAAATTTTGGGATCAGCTTGTCCTTTTCTGCAAAAAAGACAGTTGAAATGATGCCTGTCAATTTTTGCTTGATAATTTGAGACTCTTTATTTGGAACCCGTAGTTACAGAGTCAAGAACTCAGAGTGATCTGAGGGTGGTTCCGAGAACTTGAGCTTAAATATCACCCCGTCTCCTCAAACAACCACCACACACATTAAGTGAAATGATGGATCTGCAATTTAGGAGGTAAAAAATGCTCAGAGACAACAGGCGTATCCTGACTCTGAATGTCATCTTGTCTCCCCTCTGCCTCACTGTCCTTGCCCAGTGTGGACTCTAGAAAAAGCCTGAGTGTTGGCCCATGCCCTGCACAAATGGCTGGAGGGCTTCCGGCAGGTCATTCTGTCCTCCAGCAGTCCAGGACCTGTGTACTTTTTAATCCTGAGGAGGGCTCTGGTCCCTAACTCCTACATCCCAGCGCATGGAGGTCATGGTAACTTCCCTGCATGCACAGTCTTATTTATAGATGCCTCCCTTAAGAGGGCTTTGAAGGGGCACACAGAAGAATCAGCACAGTAAGGACCCTGGGGCTCTGCTTTGCAGATCATTGGCTTCAAAGCCAGAGACAGCTAAGTCCTCTAATCCATAAGGTCAAAACGCAAAAACAAAAATAAAATAAAAGCAATTTTTAATATTATACAAACTAAATGTTGATCCAGTGTAGAATTCTCAGAGAACTCCGTATTCTCACCGCTCCTGCTTGGCAATCAGAATTCTGTCTTCATCAGAGGCCATGCAGAAATTTTTATTTTCTGTAGCTGTGCTGTTCCAAATGTCCAGGGCAACAAACACTGTTGCATCTTATGGCAATTTTGCCACAGGCCTCAGTTTCCCTGGCCTTTGAGTGATTAAGTATACTTGATGCAGGGGATAGAAACCCTTTGAGGGTCCCTGCTTGGCCTCTATCCCTCCCTGAGAATGGCCCCCCTGGCATCTGTGTGAACTCCATGACAACAATCCATTAGCTGAGCAGTGACCAGTCAGACTCTCTCTTTCCAGAATTTGAGACTCACCTAGACTGGAGTCAGTCAACGGCAGGTGCATGGACTTGTGTGGATACATCAAATGGGCACCGTGTGTAGGCCAAAGTTTGGAGAGCATGTCACTTGAGGAAGCAGAGACCACAGGTTTAGGAGAATGCCATAAATAGGAGGAAGAACGGAGGAGAACCCGCAACAGCAGAGGGCAGCTGTCTGCGCACTCTGTCCCCACGAGGCCCAGCCCAGAGGCACCGACTGATCCTTAGGCAGCGTGTGTTGGGTCCTGCACCTCAAACCTTGCCACCAAAGCAGGGTGGGACCAGGAGGCTGAAGGTGAATCCAGGGGCATTTGGCCATATCTGGAAGGCATTTTTTCCAAGTGTCTTGCTTTTTTTCTTCAAAATAGATTGGGGAGGCATTTTACTCTAAAATAGATCTATGCTTAATAGAAAGTGTTTTTCTACAAAGAATTTTGAGCTAAAACCATGCCATGTATCCCGTGCATTCTGAACTCCTGACGTACTAGCCCTGGTTTGAGAAACAAGGAGTCTGTCCAGAGTCTGATTTCGGAAATGAGAAGCACGAAGCCCTAAGATAAAGGCCTTTCTTCTTTCCACCTTGCTGTCAGTTTTCTACTCTGAAAAATAAGGTTAAATGGTACTTCCAGGGCTGCAATGAAGATCGAGAGACTGAATAAAGCGCTTAGCAAAGTGCCTTAAAAACACGCCAAGTGAGAAAGTGAGGAATAAATGATTTCTCTCTCATTATCATTCCCTGTCGCTCCCTCCTCCGCCTCTTCCCAGGCCGCTTTCTTCCGCCCTGAACCTCACTGCCCGAGGCCTCTCTCACTCCCCGCCCCGGAAGCCTGAACCCCGCCCGCCGAGCCGAGCGCGCACGTCGGGAGCGGACAGCCCCGCCGCGCGCCCCGCAGCCGCCGGCGCGCCGGACCCGGTAACCGCGCCCGGAGGGCGGCCCCTCCGAGGCCAGCCGATTCCGGGGCGGGCGCTGGGGTTCCGCTGCCCGCTCGCCGCGGCCACCGCCCCCCGCGAGCCGGCGCCCCAGCGGCCGAGCCTTCCCGCGGGCCGTCCCTGGGTCCCCTCCCGGCGATCGCGGCGCCCTCCCCAGGGTAATCGCGGTTTCGGTCAGCTCTGGCTTCAGCGTGACAGTGTCGGCCTCTTTGCCCTCTTTCTGTAACCTCTAGTTCGGCGGGCGCTCGGACTTGGAGGAACCTGGGAGGGTTGAGGTTTTCCGATGCTTTGCACCTTCTGCAGGGTTTCTGCAGTTCTCGGAGAGCCCCCAAACTGGGAAGTCTGCGGTGTTTTCAGAGGCTGGGAGTGGAGCTTTATCCTGCAGACCTTTTCAAAACCTTGTTGGCCCGGGGCCCGGCTAGCGGAGGACTGGTGCCCAATGACCTTAGAGAGGCAGGGGCCTGCCTTGGGCCTGTTGGGGTCTCCACCCGGAGGGGCGCAGGCTGCGATCTATGATCAGCGGCGGGGGTTTAGACGCTGGGGTCCAAGTCTCCACCCTGCCCCATCCCTTCTCAGAAAATCTCTTCACCTCACAAATCTCTTCTCACGGAGGAGCCCTTTCTGAAATGTTTCCCTACCTTGGGGTTGTCTCCTGTTTCCCTTGTTATTTATCCAAGTTATTGGTCAGAGTTTTTCTGACCTGTCTCCACTCTGGAATAGCGTCCAGAGGAGTCACAAAGGCAAATTATAAAACCTTATATCCACAGATCGCTCAGTCCGGTTCCCATGGGATGCTTGGAGCCCCCATACAACGGTCCAACAAAAGTGCTTGATTTTCGTCCTCCCTCCTGGGGCAAATGCTTCTGCTTCTGGGCTTCTCTGTTTGGTTTACTTTACACTGAACCCCGTGATGGTTATTCTCTGTAGCTCGGCCCTACTGGCCTGAGAATGTAGCCCCTTGGGGTCATTGGACAGAACAGGAGCTGTCCTTCCCCAGTGAAGATCAGTGTGCTGATCAGTGCTGTTCCCAGCACTGATCTGATGTGCGCAGAGCCCAGTGTCAGGCCCTCTCCTTCGTTCCTGGGCCAGTTTGTCCACATCCTTCTTAAAATGGGGAGCCCACAACAGAGCCTAGTGCCCAGGTGTGATGTGGTCCACCTCACCCAGGGAAGGGCATTCTGCAGATGTTTTCTTTTCCTATTCCTTATGGCCCTGCCTGCCCCTACCCCTGCCCTCATGGCTGCGGCAGCTTTGGCAGCTCAGTTGTCTCCTTTCTTTTGGTCTGGTCCCATGAAGTGGCCAGGCAGGATCTCCCTCTTGTTACTCCAGGATCTTGGGCAGTTTTGCATGGGCTCTAAGCCTTGCCACAGAATTACAGAAATTCCTCCCCTTATTGAAGGCACTCCTAGCCCCTGGCCCGCTACTCTGGTTCTGTTCTGTGAAACATTGGGCCTGCTTGGCTTACCTGCTGCAGTTGGCTTTTGAAGTTACCCTGATTTCATTTCTTTGACATGCACCCCATACCGGGTGACCAGATGTCCCAGGTTGCCTGAGACAGCATACTTATTAATAGTATCCACTTTCACTTTCGAAAGATTCATGACTGGGATGATCAAACTTGTCTCTGTTGTCAACTTAGGAAAGAGAGGCAATTGCAAAACAAAAGGAGAAAATTTATTTGTGGTCTTAGAATTGCAATTTGGGGCACACAGGTTCTGGCAGCAGCCAGAAAAGTGTCCTCTTGAGGAATAACAGTCAGGAGTTTTTATTAGCAAAAAGGAGAGCCTGGAACAGATACCTCAGTTGTTTGTTAGGGAGGGTAAATTTATGTTACAGTTCACTGGCTTACTCAAGGACATCTTGTTGACACCAGAAAAAGTGTATTTTTGCACAATCTTTCAGAAAATCCTTTCTCAGCACTAACTCCCTTTTGGCAAGTCAGCAAGGTCAGCACAATTTCATATTTTTAACAAGATGTAGTCCGGGGTACAAAATGGAGTCGATGTTGTCAACTTGTTTCACTGTCTCTAAGTGGGGTGCACTTGTATTTGTAGGCCTAGAAGTGGCACGTGGCAGCCCACGTAGGACTCGCAATGGGTTCAGAGGTGTTAGAGCCACGGTCTAGGAAATCAGATTTCCTCTAGGTCAAGGCTAGCTCATACCCTTTCTTATAGGTGGAAAGCTTCAGGTGACTTTGCCCCCAGAGGGCAGGGGGTCCCCTCTGGGGCACAGAAACAAGTCCAGGCTGGTTCTGAGAACTGTGTCTAGTCAAATTCATCCTGAGAGGTGCTTTAAAATCAGAGCCCTGAATTCACAGCCATGATCCAGAGAAAGGTGTTCAGAGCTCAAGCCCAGCTGCTTGACATGGCACCTGGCTCCTGGGAACCTACCTGTTGCGGAAGTCTGACCAAAGTTAGGCTTGCGGTGCCCTTTGACCCTTCCCCCACCCGCGTCAGAGAGCTCTGACTCCACACAGGGCCAAGTAGCCAGGTCTAGACAGTATTACGGGTAGTGTGTCAGCGCTTCTAACTATTCTTCTAGGATTAGGCTGAAGGCAGGGCACTGGTTTTCAACTGGGATGACCAACTGTCCTAGTTTGTCTGGGACTGAGGGTTTACCTGGGGCAGGGGACTTTTAGTTTTAAAACTAGGAAAGTCTTGGGCAAACTGGGATGAGTTGGTCACCCTATTCTTAACCCTGGCTGCACATTAGACTCACATGAGGAGACTCTCTTTCAGAGATTCTAATTTAATTGACCCAGATAGAGTCCCAGATAGGAGTATTTTTTTAAAGGTCCCAAGGGGAGTCTAACAAACTGCCAGAGTTGAGAACCACTAGGTTATAGGCAACATTGTTAGATAACCATGGAAGGTGGTTATTTTTTGAGCAGAAGTAGACCCAAACATCTCTCAAAAAGGTATATGACCAAGTGTGACGGTCTACTCATTATTAAGAGGGATATCAAAATGGTGGTTGCCTATTATTGCTATTATCTTTCCCCACACCAGGCCTTCTTTCTCACCAGTAAGGACCAAGATTTTTCCTTTCTGGCTTGCTCTGGTAGCCCCTCTCCCAAGGTAATAGGTGAGTGGAATTGCCTCATTTTGATTGGAGGGGTCATGATTTGCACAGTCCCAGATAAAGCTGACACAAGTGATGGTTCAAGAGCTAGCTGAGGGAGCTGTGTATACATCAGCTTTGCCTGAGGGATGCTGGAGCTTGGAGACCAGGTGCCTCTGGGACTGTCCCCTCTGCAGGCCTCCAGGATCATGTGGTACATCGGCACTCGGGGGATGACCCCACGAGTTGACTTTGAGGGGGCCCTGTTCTCTGGCTATGCACCCGATGGGGGCCTCTTCATGCCTGAGGAACTCCCGCAGCTGGGCAGAGAGACCCTGTGTCAGTGGAGTGTGCTCTCCTACCCTAGCCTGGTGAAGGAGCTGTGTGCCCTCTTCATTGGCCCTGAGCTCATTCCAAGAGATGACTTAAATGGTGAGCACCACCCCCCCACTTCCACCCCCTACCCATCCCAGCCTGGCCCCCCAGAGAGTCGCAAATTCATCACTCAATCCTTAGGAGATTGAGTGGAGATCTTTAGTCTGCAGATCTTTAGTCACATTTCCCAAACTTTGGGTCTTTTTCCAGACTCTAGACTTCCAGAATTGGAAATATCCCCAAAGAGTTCATCTATTCCAGCTCCCACCTCCAGCGAGATGAATACCAAAATGATCTGCAGAGAAATTTTTTCCTTTAATTTATTTTTAAAACACCTTTCAAGACGAGCAGCTTGAATGTTGGGATTTTTCTTCCTGCATATTAAGCACCCTTAGACTGCTGTTTTATTTCCTTGAGTTGTAATTCCAGAAGAGACTTTGAGAGTGTCCTGGACCAGCTTGTCTCAAACTGTCATGTGCCTGTGGATTCCCCCAGGGAGCTCTGTAAAATGCAGATTCTGATTCCATAGAGCTGAAGTGGGCCTGAGAATTCTGCACTCCTGTCAAGTGTCCAGATGATACTAGTGCTTGTGGTCCATGGACCAAATATATGATATAACCCATAACGTAATGGTGAGAGTTTGGGGCCGGGAAGGAGAGGAGGACCACTCAAAATGTCTGATGTCATTACCTGGGTGCTTATTAGAATTCTCAGACTCCCTCAGACCTACTGAACTAGAATCTGCATTTTAAGATCCCAGGTGACTGGTTTGCAAATTCAAGTTTGAGAAGCGCTGCTCTAGACTGCCCTGCCTTGGGTAGGATTGTATGTAAACCATCCCAAGGTTCTGGAATCACAGATGTGAGACTGAGTAATGCCAAAAACAAACAAACCAAAAACAATATCGTGTCTTTAGGAAGGAAAATTAGAAGAGATGAGACATTGGTCTGTTTGTCACATAACTTTAACTGAACCTCCATTGTAATACATGCTCACAAGAAATCCAAATGAGGAAGTTTATAAAGTGAAAAATGAAAGTCTTACAGCACCAATTCTGCTCTCTGCGGGAATCACTATGAGGACTCTATGAACAGTTTGGTGCATGTCTTTCCAGACTTTTTTCTAGGATTATACAATTACATTCATACACAGTGTCATTTAGAATAAAAATTTCTGGTCTTTTTATCTGGTAACTAGAGATAGAGACATCAAATTCAAAAGTATAAAGAGACTGAAAGAGAACTTTAGGGAAAATATAATGTGCTTCACCTACTGTCCAACCCCCTCCCCTTGCAGATCTGATTGACCGAGCCTTCAGCAGATTCCGCCACAGAGAGGTGGTCCATCTGTCCAGGTTGAGGAAAGGGCTGAACGTGTTGGAGCTGTGGCATGGGGTCACGTATGCATTTAAGGACCTGTCCCTGAGCTGCACAGCACAGTTCCTGCAGTACTTCCTGGAGAAGAAGGAGAAGCATGTCACCGTGGTTGTAGGTGTGTATTGTGGGCGTGAACTCTGGAGCCCCTTAGTGTCCCGGTATCCACCTGCAGAATGCCCTCTGTTGATGTCTCTCAGGGAGTGTGTTACTGGTTCTTCTAGAGCAGGGTTCTTAACCTTTTCTTGTGCCATGGGCCCCTTTGACAGTCTGGTGGAGGCCATGGAACCTTCTCAGAATAATATTTTTAAAATAAATATATAAAATACATAAGATTATGTGGTACCAAGTTCACAGATGCTCTGAATTCTATCCATGGGTCTCTTGGAGGTTCATGGGCCCCAGATTAAGTACTAGGTTCCTACCCTCCAAGTATTTAAAAGTAGATGTTGCTCATTTGGCAACAATGCTTGAGGGGCCATTTCTTTCGTTTTCCATCTCCCTTGTTCTAAAGGGAAGGGTTCTTCTTTCTTCTCATTGAGGAACATCTGGGGACACAGGGAGTGCTGCCATTGAGAGTGTTCAAGGGGCAAAGAACGTGGACATCATCGTTCTGCTGCCCAAGGGTCGCTGCACGAAGATTCAGGAGCTGCAGATGACAACAGTGCTAAAGGAGAACGTCCATGTGTTTGGAGGTGAGTTCTGGGACAGAGGCTCCAGGGACAACATGACCCTGCCTTGAGTGGGTCTGTTTTGGGAGATGGGCTGCGACAAAACTGGTCAGTTGACTCGCTGACCATCCTTCCTCCTCCTCTTTCTCTCTGCATCTCTTCCTTCATCAGTCATGTTTTGAGGTTGGTATATGCCTTGGGTTAGCTCTGGGCAGGCTCTTGGCTACACAGTCTCATAAACTATTGGAGATGACAGGTGCATAAACCAATACTGACAGTACAACCTAGGAAGTGCGAATTTAAAACTACACCCCAAAGAATGCCACCTCCATGCAAGTTCAACCTGCTGGTGCCGCGTTTACAGGCAGCCACCCAGAGCCATAGCCTGAGCCAAGTGACTTGGGTTTTGTCCCAGGGCACTGAAATTTAGAAGGCACAAACATGCTAAACAATTATTTTAAGAGAATTACATATTGACAGCTCATGCCCTCCCTTACACTGTAGAAATGACTAAGCCATGCACCTGGTTAGCAGGTCTAAGTATTTAAAGTAGGAAGCTGCTCAGTGGCACTCATTGCTAGTGACAGCCCTTCCTGAGCCACATCATGAATCGTAGCCTTTCATGCTTAGAGAAAAGCAAAAAACCATCTTCTTTAATGCCAGGCCATCTATTCCAGATGGATTTAATCATTGTGGAGATCAAGACTGGAGAAAGGGTGAGTCTGAGTGGAGCCACACATTTTTATTTCTACCTTTCATACTGCATAAGACTTCAGGTAGCCCCAAGGTAGGGGCCTTGGTCAGGTTTTTGTACACTGTAGCCTTGGGCAAGCTGTCTAGGAGGCCTGGCTTGGTTTGGTCACTCATCTGGCAGGATAGCAAATGTGGTGGCAGAAGACATTTCTTTTGCAACTGGCCTGGCCTCCTGGTATAATCCTGTAGAGGATGTTTTTATGTAATGCCAGTTTTGTCAAGGAGCAAAAGCACAGTGAAAACAAACTATAGCCATGGGAGTAGCACGGGTATCCTTTGTCCATTTGTTCAAGAGCAGGCAACAAGCACCCCCTGTGCTCTTTTCTTTAGCAAGCACACGCATATTCCAGTGCAAAGTTCATGCTTTAGCTAATGCAAGTGTTGGCAAAATCTTACACATTAGTCTTGGTCATTGCCCATATTTGGCTGCATTTTTCTGCAGTCATTGCAAGATTTTATGCACAAAATTCAGGCTCCTGAGGGTCCCTGTTATACCCCAAGCACTAAAATGGCTAGTTATGGATCTAGGACCGTCTTTTCCTAGAATCAAAGCAGAGAATAATTTTCTGTACCTCTGTCCTGCCACCTACTCCCTTCTCCCTTTGTACAAGAATATTGGAAGGCTTTTTACCTAAGGGCGTGCATGGAAGCTCCATTCCTGACTATGAGTTGAAGAATGGTGCCCATTTGCAAAATAGTGGCAGAAAAGTGGATGGCGATGGGTGCAGTTTGTCAGAAATGTGTTATTGCTGAAGCCAAAGGGGTATTGCTGTTTCTCACGTGTTCTGAGCTTCAAGAAAGTAAGGTAGGAGACTCTAAAGAAATTAGTTTTTATTTTTAAACAGCACTGTTCAAGTGCTTCCTTTCCTTTCTAGAATCTTCTGATTTGGTTTCAAGTAGGACATATGTTAGTTCAGGAGCTAATAGTGAATATGTGTTTTTACTTAGACTGGTGAGCTCAGAGAGTAGGGATGGGCCACCTGAATTGTTGTGTGTTGGACGCTGTTTTATAAAATCATTAATTTCCATATACATTGTATCCTTGGTTCTTCTTAAGCACAGAATAATCCACACATATTAGTTATATATTATTTGGGATGTTTTTTAGGTGGAAGTAATAGAAAATCCAACTCAGACCAGCTTGAACAAGAATATTTTCCAGCTTATGTAACTGAAAGTCCAGAGGTGGGGTGGGCTCCCAATTGGTTGACAACAGTGCCTTCAGGGACCCAGGTTCTTTGCGTTCTCTGCTCAGCCTTCCCCAATTCTAAGGCTCATTCCTCTTGTGGCATATGATGGTTACTTGAGGTAACCAAGTCTCCCTCTTCCTGTGGTTCTCTCTTAAAAGCAGTGACTCTTTTCCTGGAAACCCAGCAAACATCCCCCCATGTGTGTGGATCTAGAGTCAGTCCCCAGTGTCGCTGCTGTTACACGGTGGTGCGGGTGGAATGGTTAACAACGTCAGTGCCTACTCTGGCACTTCCCCCAGTAAATCTTACTCCCTCTCCTCCAAGTTTGGATCCGGTGGAGAAATAGACCCAGGTTTAAGAGAAGAGATGAATATTGGCTTGGTTGCTGGTTGAGCTGGATTGGAGAATACAACTTGGATTAGTAGCCAATTCACCCATAAATTTACCCAGCAATTCACCCATAAATTAAGCTGTGTACATACCCAGCTCGGGGAGGAGAAGTCCTGCCCATGTGGGCTTACCTACCATGGAGGAGCAGGGAGCAGAACACCCACCGTTTTGACCTAAATGAGGGAAGAAGGGCAGAACACGTGGCAACAGTGACTCTTTCCGCCCTAACCCCTGATAGAGGACCGTGGATTAAAGGACCAACCTCCCACTGTGTCACAATCAGATAAACCATTTCTCCTTCTTCCCAGAGAGTGGGGGAGGTGGGCCTGGAGTACAAAGAGGAATTCTTTTCCCAATATCCCAGTAGGTTGACATTTTATATTATATAATGGTAGAAAAAATGGAAATATGACCACAAGAATATGAGTCATGGTTTCTATCCTCGAGGAGCTTAATTTTGAGTCTAGAAAGCCAGGCCAAGACACGAGAGTGAAGAAACCAAAGCCGAGCGAAGGTCCCAGCAGGATGGGCTCAGTCTGGGAGGGCCTTGTTGCGGGCAAGTGCTGACCGCCTGGGAGTTCTTCGTGCTCCTGATAGCTGCCTCTCCTCTCTCCCCTAACAGTGGAGGGAAACAGCGATGAGCTTGACGAACCCATCAAGGCCGTGTTTGCTGACGTGGCTTTTGTCAAGAAGCACAATCTGATGAGTCTGAATTCAATCAACTGGTCCCGGGTCCTCGTGCAAATGGCCCACCACTTCTTTGCTTACTTCCAGTGTGCACCATCCTTAGACACGCACCCACTGCCCACCGTGGAGGTGGTTGTGCCAACGGGGGCCGCTGGTAACCTTGCAGGTAGGGAGACCTTGGGTGGAAATGGGCTTTCCAGAAAAACACCTGTGGCCCCAGTCCTTCCAGGTGCCCTTTGGCTGCAACTGTGAGAAGATTGAGTCCTAATTCTGAAGGTGATGGGAAACTACACAGAAGAGGCTCCCAGAAAACTGCCCCCTAACGCCCTGTGGGGACATCCCGGCCTCTTGCTGCAGGGAAAGAATGATGGGGGTTAACTCCGATGTGCTCCGGCCGCCTGACCTGACGTGCTCGCTCAGCAGAGTGTGGAGAGATGAAGTCACGGTTCAGCGCCGTGCCAGCTGGCAGTGCCCCCTTCCAGAAAGACAGACTTTACTCCCAGCCTTGCCAGCGCCTGCTATGAGGGCAAGTGGCTCACCTGGCACAATGTATCCCCACTCCTAGACACAGAGACCGTGTGAGGTGGCAAGAGCTCTGGGGTTCTGGCCCCAGTTCTGTCATTTCATAGCCGAATGGCTGTGAGGCAGGCCCTTAGGCTCAGCTCCTCAGCTGTAAAAGAGAGATTACATCGCTTATCATATCTCTCAGGACTGCTGTGAGGCGCAAATCAGATTATGTATGTAGATGACCTTTGTAAGGGTAAAGTGCTGTACACCCACGTGACATTAAAATCATTATCTATAGTAGTAATTAACATTTATCAAGCACTCATTTATCAACCATCAGGCACTGCTCTAAGTGCTTTTCACCTCTTTAGCTCATTTGATCCTCCCATGTGCCTATGAGGAGGACAATACTATTATTTCCATTTTATAGTGAGGAAACTGAGGCACAGAGAAGTTAGTTGGCTTGCCCTGGTTACACACTGGTCAGTGGCAGAGCCAGGATTACAGCCCAGGCAGGCTGCTCCAGAGCCTGCACCCTGGCCCCTCGCTAGGCTGCCACTTCATGGGCAGTACTGTTTCTCATGGTTCTGTTGGTGGCATTGCTTCTGCTGGACGCCAGGGATGGCTTAGGTGAGACCAGGAAAGCATCTTAGTGGTCGGGAGTCTTCCTGACTTCTTCCAGTAACACAGGGATGGAAAGAACGGTGAGCTGGCAGTTAGGCAAGGACGACTCACCCTTTTTCACCACCAGTGCAGTGAAGCCCACGACGTTCCCCACTTGCATCAACCCCCAGTGAATGATGCCGCCTGGAGTCGTGCAGCCTGCACCTGCCCCATTGCCAACCACAGTGCCTGGCACAAAATAAACATTTGCAGAGGGTGCTCCTGTGTATCCCTGCTCCATCAGGAACTAGCTGTTGACCGTAAGTCCCTGGACCCTTCTGAGCCTCCATTTCTCCTCTGTCATATGAGGATATCATGATGTTTACGTGAGGATCAAGTAAAATAAGAATGTGAAAGTCCTTTGCAAAGTCAAGAGTGATATCTGGGTGGTGTGGTTATCCCTAACTCCCCTTAGCTACTCACCAGAGATAAACCATTCATGGAAGTATGTACAACCTTCCTAAACTACATTACCTTTTTGGGCTCTCCATCTCTCAGGTCAGGGTGAGGAATTTCTTGTTTGTTCCATGCAAACAGGAACTGCTGTTAAGGTGGACCAAGGGTGCTGCTCTGTCCTCCCTTGGTGCCTCTCCAGGAGATGCAGTCTGAAGGCACTGGTTCTAGGACACCGAGTCAGGGGACAAGAGCATGTGCTCTGGACTTAGACCTAGTTTCAGTCCTTATTCTGCCACATAGCCGGCTTTGGATGGGTCATTTCAACTTCCCAGAGCCTTCATTTTCTCGTCTGCAAATGGCAGCCGGTGTGCGTGTCAGTACCTGGCAAGGGGTGGCATAGAGAACAGCATCAGGGGATGGCAACATTCTCCTCCTCCTCTTTCTCCTTTTTTTTTTTGTGTAACACCTTTATTGCTGTATAATTCGCATACCATACTATTCATCCATTTAAAGTATGTAATTCAATGGTTTTTAGTATATTCACAGATTCGTGCAACCATCAGCTACAATAAATTTTAGAACATTTTCATCACCCTAAAAGGAAACCCATTCCCATCAGCAGTCACATCCCATTTCCCCTCATCCCCACCCCCCTCAATTCTAGACAACCACTGATCTACTTTGTCTCTACAGATTTGCCTGTTCTGGACATTTCATATAAATGTAATCATACAATATGTGGTCCCTTGTGTCTAGCTTCTTTCACTTAGTGTAATGTTTTCAAGGTTCATCCATGTTCTAGCATGTATCAATACTTCATTCCTTTTTATGGCTGAATAATATTCCATTGTTGGTATATACCACCTTTTGTTTATCCATTCATCAATTAATGGACATTTGGATTGTTTCAGTTTTTTAGCTATTATAAATAATGCTGCTATGAACATTTGTGTATGAGTTTTTGTGTTTCAAAATGTTTTCATTTCTCTTAAGTATGTATACCTGGGAATAGAATTTCTGGGTCATATGGTAACCCTATGCTCAACTTTTTGAATAACTGCCAGAGTGTTTTTCAAAGCAGCTGCACCATTTTACATTCCATCAGAAATGTATGAGGGTTCCAATTTCTCCAAATCCTCACCGACAGTTGTTATTATCTGGCTTTTTTATTCTAGCCATCCTAGCAGGTATGAAGTGGTATGTCATTGTGATTTTGGTTTGTATTTTCCTGATGACTAATGATATTGAGTATCTTTTGTGTGCTCACTGGCCATTTGTATATCTTCTTTGGAGAAATGTTTATTCAAGTCCTTTGCCCATTTTTTAATTGAGTTATTTGTATTTTTATTGTTGAGTTGTAAGACTTCTTTATATATTTGGGATACAAGTCCCTTATCAGATATATGATTTATAAATATTTTTTCCCATTCTGTGGCCTGCCTTTTCATTTTCTTGATAGTGTCTTTTGAAACACAAAAGCTTCAAAAAGCACAAAAATTTCTTTTTTTTTTTTTTGTGAGGAAGATCAGCCCTGAGCTAACATCCATGCTAATCCTCCTCTTTTTGCTGAGGAAGACTGGCCCTGAGCTAACATCTGTTGCCAATCCTCCTCCTTTTTTTCCCCAAAGCCCCAGTAGATAGTTGTATGTTATAGTTGCACATCCTTCTAGTTGCTGTATGTGGGATGCGGCCTCAGCATGGCCCGACAAGCGGTGCGTCGGTGCGCGCCCGGGATCTGAACCCGGGCCACCAGTAGCGGAGCGCGCGCACTTAACCGCTAAGCCACGGGGCTGGCCCCAGCACAAAACTTTCTTAATTTTGATGAAGTCTATTTATCTATTTTTTCTTTTGTGGCTTGTGCTTTTGGTGTCATGTCTAAGAAACTATTGTTCTTTTCCTCTCCTGTCTTAAGCTGGGTGCATTGCTCAGAAAATGGGCCTGCCCATCCGCCTGGTCGTGGCAGTGAACCGCAATGACATCATCCACAGGACTGTCCAGTGGGGAGACTTCTCTCTGTCCAAGGCCGTCAAGCCAACCTTGGCATCAGCTATGGACATTCAGGTGGAACCTGTGGGGAGCTGTGCAGGTCTGGCCCAGGTGTTGGTTGGGTGGGGATGGACAAGGGCTGAGCCAGGACCCTGCCTTTCTGCCCAGGTGCCCTACAACATGGAGAGGATCTTCTGGCTGCTATCCGGCTCTGACAGCCAGGTGACAAGGGCCCTCATGGAGCAGTTTGAAAGGACCCAAAGTGTGAGTCTACCCAAGGAACTGCACAGCAAGGTCAGTCACCACCCACACACTGTGGGGAAAGGAAAGGGTGCAGCCACAAGACTAGACTTGGGGTTTGAAAATCTGTTCAAGGGAAGGCCACATGTTTCTTGAGCACCTGCTATGAGCCTGGCACTTTTGCAGTCCCTTTATATGGAGTCATTTATTGAATGAGGAGAGGCAGTAGAGAGTATTGGCTTAGAGTCAGACGGGGCTCAACTCCAAGCCAGCTGTGAGACCCTGGACCAGTTTCTTAAACTCTGTGCCTCAATTTCCTCATCTGCATAATGGGGATAATAAGAATGCATACCTCATAGCATTGTTGAAGGTTTAAGTCAAATAATACTCATGAAGCACTTTGTATACTACCTGGCAATATAGGGCTTGATATGTTAACTATTATCATTTTTATTTATTATTGCTGTTGATTTCCAATAATAGCAACAACTGGAAGCCACTTTGCCCATCCAATATAAGCAGAGACCATTGTCCTGTTAGCTCTTTTTTTTGCAAAAGGAGTAAGAGAAATTTTATTTCCTCAGAGTGGTAGGAATCTAGTTGAGAGGGATTGCTTTTATTTTAATGCAACCTGGTGATGGTCACTTATTTTATGTAAAACAAACAAAGCAAAAAAGGATTTCATATGTTGAAGTTGCCTTTAATATTCTCTACCACATTCCCACCAAGTGGTCATTCCAGACTATGCATATCTCCAGTGACCAGGACCTCACTACCTCACATCGGCTTTTAATCATTACAGAGTTCTTGGTGTTGAGCTAGAACTGGCTCCTTCTAGCTTGCACACTGCTGAGCAGTCTGATTCCTATATTTGAAGAGAATCTTCGTTTACTCACTAGGGCTTCCTGGTTCCTTTAGCTGTCACTTATGAGACATAATTTTGAATGGTCAATGTCCATCTTAAAGAGTTGTTCCTGGAACTGGATACAGTTCTCTGGGCTTCGCTACCATGCAGACTGGAGTGGAATTTCTGTCTTCTGGAACGTATGCTTCTTTTGCTGCAACCTGTCTTAGTCACTTTGGACTGCTAGAACAAAGCACCGTAGACTGGGTGGCTTACAAACAACACCAATTTATTTCTTACAGTTCTGGGGGCTGGAAGTCTGAGATCAGGTTGGCATGGTTGGGTTCTGGTGAGGGCCCTCTTCTAATCCCTTAACATTAACCTGGGATTAGAGTTTCAACATATGATTTTGAGGGGACATCAACATTCAGACCATAACACAACCAAAGATCAACTTATTTGGTTAATGGTTTCTTTTGACATCTGCATTCCTTCTCCTCATGTAAAATGAGGTGCTCCATGAAGACAGACACTGTATCCCCCTAGCCAGGAACTATGCTGGTGAGATCTCCAACTGTGCTGGAGATACAAAGATAAATAAAATACATTCATTGTCTTCTCTGAACCCTAACGGGACAGGTAACTATATAAACGATTTATAATCGAGTATGTGCAGGGTGTTTGGCACATTGTAAGCATGCCATGGATTTTCAGAGAATGATCAAATAAACCATGCACACCCAGGGGGCGCCGAGAACGGAGTCTTCCTCTGTCTGAGGGTGGTGGGGAGTTTTCCTAGAGGAGGTGCTACGTGAGCTGGGTGGGACCTGACAGGAAGGTGTTCTCACACCCACAGGAAGCGGGCACACCATCAACAAAGCACCGGGAATGTTTGAATTCCCTTAACCTTCTGTGTTTCCTCAGGTTGTTGAACAAGACTATATACTAATTTGCTGATTCATGAGCTAAATATTAACTAAATTTATTGACCTGAAATTCAAACTTGTCCTTCCCCCAAGTTGAGTGAATCAGCTTAAACCTGGGAAACCAGATTTTTCTCTGAGCTGAACCTGAGCCGTTCAATCTAAACATTTCATTTGAGTCTCTGGTGTTTATGTGGTTATGTTATATGGTGGATTTTTGTCACCTTTTCCCCGGTTCCCCCCAACCCCGGTTCCCACTCCTCTGACCCTTGGACCTGTCAGCTTTCAGAGGCAGTCACATCTGAGTCAGTGTCGGATGAGGCCATCACCCAGACCATGGGCCGCTGCTGGGAAGAGAACCAGTACTTGCTGTGCCCTCACTCGGCCGTGGCCGTGAGCTACCATTACCAGCAGACTGACAGGCAGCAGCCCAGGTATGGGTTGGGGGCGCCTGGGTCACTGGGGGATGCTTTGGCTTTCAGAGGCCTTCCTCTTCCTCAAGCAGGGGAAACAGGAATGTGAACAAATGGCCTTAATAAGCATGATGGGTGCTGTGGAACTGTGCCCCAAGAACTGTGGTCCCAGAAGAGGGTGTGCGATAGATGTCTGGGGGCCCCACTGCGAGACATGGTGTGGGCCTCCAACGGGGAGGAGCAATTTGCCCTGCAGAGTCATTGTAGAAGTGAGTTCAAGGTACAAACATCTGTCTCTCTCTCCTCCATGACCCACCCTACCCCTAACCTTCCCCTGTTCCTGCTCCTCCCTCCTCCCCTTCTCCTTTCTGTACCTGCCCCTCTATCTATTGTTTCCTGCCCTCCTGTTCCCACCTGCTCCACCCCCCACAGCCCTCCTCGGTGTTGTCTGGCCCCCGCCTCTGCAGCCAAGTTCCCAGAAGCTGTCCTGGCTGCCGGGCTGATCCTGGAGACTCCCTCAGAGATCCTAGCCCTAGAGCAGAAGGAGACACGTTGCACCCCAATGCGGAGGGGTGACGACTGGACGCTGATGCTTCGGGACACAATTGAGGACCTAAGCCAGCAGTGGAGGGGTCCCTTCCTGAATGCCCGGGAATAGCCAGGCTGGAGTTGGCTTCTTTTAGGCTTCAGATCCCAGGGAGGCGTGCCCTTGGAACGGCCCTGTATACCTTCTCCCCATTAAGAATTGGTGTAGGACATTCTCAGGAGGCTGCTCAGTGGGGTCTGGAGCCAGCTGGTTTTGCTCCGCTCCATGGCTGCTCTGTGCATTCACCGCGGCGATGTTGTGCCTGGTCATCGGTGATGCCGGGTGGGGGTGTGGATGAATGCTGGAGGTGCGCCCCCACTGCTGCACGGTGCAGGAGCATCACTGCTGCATCTGAGAGTTTCAGGGACTGCAAATGAAGAGCCTTGGGCACAGAGTCGACCTCAGACCCTGAACTTGTGCTGGTGGGGCCACTCACTCCATTAACGCAGGCCTGGGGCTCATGGTCTCTGAGCCTTGGTTTATCTGGTCCCCAAGCCAGATCCACAAGTCTTGGCCTGCCTTGTCAGAGGCTTCCGCTCTGTTAAAATGTTGTGAATCCCTGCAATAAAAGTACATGTTCAGTGTGATGGTGACTCTGCATGGCCTGTGGGCAGAGAATGGTGGCTGCTGAGTAGTGATGGTGGTGCTGCAGTGTGTGCCCCATCCACCAGCTGCTCCAGACTGGGCCAGCATTGAGGGGGCAGCAGAGCAGGCAGTTGGGCAGGTGGCATGGGTGGTGGTGGTGCACAGGGTTGAGGTGTGGTGGGATCGCCAGATCCAGGCCTTTGGAAAGCATGCGCCTCAAGGTGTAAACTGAGTCAAGTTGCCATGTTGCTCATATATCGGGTTCACCTGCTTTATTAAACCAGGGCATATGTCATGGGCAGTGAGAAGCAATGATCCCTCCTTGACCGCTAAATAAAGTCCAAATGCCTACATTTCCATAGGTACCTCCGTAATCACGCTGCCCCAGAGAAATCAAGTTGTTCTTTCCTCTGAAAACATGACTCACGCTGTCCTCTCGCCCTCGACCCTGCGCTTGCCTCTGGGTGACTGTCCTTTGATGAGGCCACAAATCCCATCTCACAGGCTACTTAAGTCTTGGTTCCTGTGTCCCTCATCAGTCCAGCTGGAAATAATGATTCCTGTTTCTGAACTCTGGCAGAACTTCAACTGTAGCTTTCTTAAAGCGTGTATTTCCTTCTACCCTGTTTTATGTTTATCCACATTAGACATTATCTCCCCTTCTCTACGCTTCTTGACAATAAGAACCATTGTTTAACATGACAGGCTGAAACTTTTTGGATTTGCCTCTATTGATAAAAAATTTTTAACATGTTTTCCCAATGTATGTATACTAAATTATGTATAAACTACACAAACCATATGCTAAAATAGGAATGAAGGAATAATAATGAAACCTACATTTGTCTTTTCTCCACATATTCCAGTGGATTGTCTTGCGGGCCCATCTTTGGCAGTCCTGGCTGGGCACAGTGCCTGGTGCGTTCCATAACCAGCTGGGAACCAGGGCGCAGCTCCCCTGTGAGTGCATATACTGTGCAGTGGTTCTCAAAGTGTGGCCCTTGGGTCTCATCAAAGCGCACACTCCAGGCCCCTACCGCAGACCTTCAGACGCAGCTCTCTGGGCACGGGCTGGGCATCTGCGGTTCTTGCAAATTCCCCAAGCGAGTCTTCTATGCTAATTTGGGAAATTCTGGCCAGGGACTTCAAGTTTACAAATAATTTTCTTCCCCAGTGAGGTGTGCTTTATTTTCACAAGGGCATGCTGTATTCCTCCTACTGTTTTCATGATCCAGCTCTGCACTGTCCAGTCAGAAGCCAGTAGCCATATGTGACTGTTGAGCACTTGAAATGTGAATAGTATGACTAAGGAACTGAATTTTTAGTTTTGTTTAATTTTAATTAATTTACATTTAAATTTCAAAACTGTTACTTGATTCAGTTATTGGAAAATTTTTAAGTATGGTTGGAAAAATGCCGGTATGTGAATCTGCTTTTTCAGCTGTAAATTTTATGAGGTACATAAAATACAGATCAGTATTTCCAATGAAAATTTAGTGTTCTAACTGAGATATGCCACAACTATAAAATACATATTAGATCTCAAAGACTTTGACTGAAAAAAAATCTAAAATATCTTGATAATTTTATATTGATTACATATTGAAAGGATAATATTTTGATGTATTGGGTTAAATAAAATATATTATCAAAATTAATTCCATCTGTTTCCTTTTCCTTTTATAAGGACATTTAAAGTTATATGTGTGGCTCACATGTTGTATTCCTATGGACATCAGTGACCTAGAGCTTAGCCTTGGCTTTGTGTACACATGAACACACCGTAGAGAGTTGTGGGTGTAGTTATATTACTGGGTTCAAATCCTGTGTGGATTGAGGGGGGTTTTAGAAAAACATTGACATGTGAATGTCAACACAAGCCTCCTGCCCTCGCCTCTGGAAGGTGAGGCTGGCACAGTGTGGAGAGAGTTTGAGGGCCACTAGAGGACACTGTTGCCACCACTCTGAAGGCTGCTGTGAAAGGACCCAGTGGGCTTCTGCCTCCGGAGCCCCCTTCCCCTGCCCTGAGGTCCAAAGGTCACCCAGTTTGATCCCCACATCAGAACATGCCAGCCCCGCATCCCCGTGGGGCCCAGGGACTGAGGGAGAGACCAGAGGGCACCCTCTTACTAGAAAACTAGACATTGAAGCATGGCGTTCGGTACAGAGAGAGAAGGGCAGGGATGCTGGACACACAGGAGCACAGAAGGAGCACCCCTAAAAGAGTGACTATGACCGTTATAGACCGCAGCACTTGACAGCTTCTGAGATCCTTTCATATCCACAATAGCAAACATGATGAAGCCCCCAGGGTCCTTCTATCCATTTGGCACAATAGGCTCGATGCTCTGGGGTCACAATACGTTTAGAGGCCCATGAAAATGTTTCAATTTCTTCTAAAAGAAATTAAAAGAAAAAATGAATATAATCCAGTTTGGATTATATTCATATTTATACCAACACAGTAGTACAATAGAATTTTAAATATTTTTTTGTGGAGGAAGAGGCCCATGAAATCAAAAGTGCCCAGGGCCAACAGAAGTCCTAATGCAGCCCTGATAGCACCCACTATGTGCCAGGTCATACTTTACAAAAATTAACGAATTTAATCCTGATAGCATCCTGTGAAGTAGGCGTAACTATTGTCTGCATTTTAGAGGTGAGGAACCGGCGGCCCTAAGAGGTGAGGGAACTTGTCAGGGTGGCAGCGCTAGGGAGCAGAGAGGCTGGGACTTGAACCCAGGTGTGTGGCTTCAAGTTTGGTGTGCAGTGTTCATCACACCACATCATACGTAGCTGGTCGCCTTCTGCTGTGTCTGTCACTCTCCATCCTTCCCCAGGCCCTGTTCCTGCTTCTCCGTCCCCCTTCCTCTCCCTTCCATGGATGGATTTGGAGGCAGGGCTGTGCTTCTCCAGGAGGCCCACCAGGGGCTGCTACAGCCCTGCTTTCCAGCTCTCTGTCCCGGCACTGCTCTGGCACCCAGGGCCTGCCGCGGGCAGGTAGAACCCCTAGTTCCTTATCCTTTGGCTGCCATATTTCTGAGGGCCTAAAGGCAGCTTTGGGGTCACAGGGGTCACAAAAACCCCCACCTTCTGGATGGTTCAGAGACCTATCCGGCTCTGAGAGGCCACCACACCTGTGAGGGGGGGCCCAGAATAAAGCCACTGGACACAGCACAGATAGATGTGAGACATGAACTACAGGATATTCTGGCCACAGGGAATCTTGGGCTGAGTGGAGGAGAAGGACAGGAGCGAGACAAAGTCTGAAGCAGCCCCCACCTGTGTAAACATACACACAGGCACATACACACACACACAGACAGACACACACACACACACATATAGACACTTACACATGCACACACATCAGGTTACAATCAGGTTGAAGTTGTCCTTTCTGAGTCATCTACCTGGTGGTGTGATCACAAACAAGCCATTTCATCGCCGTGAGCCTCAGTTTCCATATCTGCTAATTACAATACTCACTCACTGGTTTGTTTTGAGGATTACATGAGATAATGTATTTCCAAGTGCTAGGTAAATGCTAAAATGCCGTACAAATAGTTCTTATTATTAACACAATTATAGTCTGCACCGAACAATTTAGTACTTTTAAGCTATCTTGTATCTTTTACTAATTGCTTCCCGAATTAGTCTTATCTTGCCTGCAAGTATGCCTTTTCCTCGAGAACAAAGTTCTTTTGTGGCCCCGCGGTGCTGGCACAGCTCTGGGCACTGGGTTGGAGCTGCTCTGGCCCAGCCAATGTGCCCAGCAACAGGCTCTGAGAGGGTCATGGGGGCTGAATGTCATGGGTTAGTCAGGAGGGGCTCTGCTGGGCCAGTTAACAAGCCTTGTTAGTGTGCCATGATGATGATGGAATGATTCCCTTTCTTGAGCACTAATGATGGGCTGAGCCCTTTGTAAAGCACTTTCCGGACATTGACTTCTTTAGTCCTCACGAGAACTGTGTGAGAAAGTACTATTAGGATCTCCATTCTAGAGATGAGGAAATGAAGCTCAGAGAGGTAAGTAACTTGCCCAAGGCCACCCAGCCAGTGAATGGTAGAAGAGAGATGTGAGGCTGGGTGTAGGGTCTGCAACCTTAACTTCTGTGCTAGACCAGGAGAGGCGCTTTGGGCTCGATGGCCTCCAAGTCCTCTTCAAATCAGTCTGCAGTCCTCTGAAGGCTAGATGGAGAGAAGGCCGTGTCTGAGGGTGGAGGAGAAGAGAAGAGGGCCCATCATTAGGAGAAAGGCCAGATGTTCTGCGAGAGAGCACAGAGCCAGCACCTTTGCAGGGAGCTTTCCTCTGGCTCAGCCCCCTGCTTGGAACTGGGTTCCTCACTGGGAATGGCTGGGGGCAGGTGTCTGCTGAGCAGAGTGGGGGTTGTCCTGGGAGGAGAGTGAGGTGAGAGTAGTTCTATGGGATTTGCAGCTGTTGGCAGGGAGGCTCGGCCTGGTGGGGCCCACTGGAAAGACTCAGACTCAGATGCATGATGCTGGGGAGCCTTTGTTGAGTTGTCTGTGTCCCCAAATAAACAAAGGGTGAGCAACACAGGGAGGGCGGGGCCGTTAGCCTCCTGGAAAGAGGAGAGGACCGACTTCTCTCTGTCCTGCTCACTGCCTTTGCCCAAGAAAGCATCTTCCCAGACCCACCCTCTTAGGCCCCACCCATCAATTCATCTATCCCACAACCTGGGTGCCTCCCAGGGTCCAGGAGCCCGGCAAATGCTGAGAGTCAGTGTGGGGACTTCCTACCAAGTGCTGGGCACTGTGTTGGGAACCAAGGGATAGAGAAAAAGTAGGAAAAGATGGGGCTGAGGTTGACTTATGTAGAAAGACAAAAGTTTGTGACAACACTCCAGGGGCTGCCCCAAGGCTGTGAGCGGCTGGTTCTAGAATGCAGATGCCCAGGCAGCCCTCCTGCAGCCCTGTCTTCCCAGTCCCACTCCCGCACTGACCTGCAGTGTTGCAGTGATTGGTTTAGGGGCCTGCTCCCCTACTACTTAAACATTCCTTAAAGGCTGCTGTGGAATACCCCATAAGCCAGGACCTAGCCCCCAAACCTAGTCTTCCCTGGGTGTGGCCTCAGTGAAAGTCTGGTTGGGACAGGGCGCAGAGGAGGAAAGATGACTGGGCAGGAGAGGGTGGCGGTGGGGGTGAAGAAGTCTGGGCTAGGTCTCCAAGGGTCTGCGGGGTACCAAGGGGAGCCTCCCGGATTCAGGATTGTTTCCTTCTCCTCCTCTATGGTTTGGTCATCACAAAGATTTTTCATAAGAAGGCAGAGGGACCTCCTGCCGCAGCAGGAGCGTCTGCGCGGTTGGGGAGGCAGCCTTCTCTACTTGGAAGGAATGCTCAGCAGCTGAGTAACCAAGGTCAAGGCTCTGTAACAGGCGCAATGCTGAGAGCTGAGGCAGGGCTCCGGGTCGGTCAGGCCAGGGTGAAAACCTCTGGAGACTCCCCTTGGTTTGGCCACTAGAGGGACCCACCGAGCGTCACCTCTCGTGCCTCGCCTTCATCTCCTCGCCGCTTGGATCCCTGTCTTCTTTCCACCATCCCTTATCCAGACCTCGTCCCCAAGCAGGGACAGCGCTTCTTGTAAAATGGACTCAATTTCGGTCTCGAGGGTTCAGAAGGGTTGGGGCCCAGCTCTGTGCCGCGATCCTGCAAATAAAGGTCACTTCGCCCTCTTCTCCCAAACCTCCAGGCAAAAACGCCCTCGAGTCTTCTCCAAGCCCAGGATGAGCCCAGCTATTGATTCACACGGCCAGCAGAGGGCAGCAGAACACACCCAAAGTCCCTCTCCCTCCAGAGGTGACTGACCCCCCCCCCCAGCCCCACCCCCACCCCCGACAGGCGTGCAGGTCTGACTTTGTTCTCCGGAATTAGAGCCCCTGAAGGTCAGCGAGGGGACGGCCCCAAAGATTTCTTTAGTTCATTGTTTCTCAAATTCAATACTGGGACCTCCCGCCTTTAAAAGTAAAAAAAAAAAAATCACAGATGCTTTCAATGTTGTCTTAACTTTTGTTTTGTCATAATGCTGCTCAACCACGTAGAAACATAAAACTCCCTATGAACTCCTTATACTGATAACTCCCATACAAGGATAAACAGAAATAAAAATTCAAATTAAATGAGAACAAATCTACAAACACAATCAATAAAATTCGAAGTAATCTCATTAATACATGTGATACGTCACGAGCTGCGCTCAAAGCTCTGGTGCCCAATGACTGGCCCGCCACTCAGACTTGGTGGGTGTTGCTGCTTGTTGAGTGTGTTTATCTTCTGTTCGCGGTGGAATCACTTCACCCTCACTCTCTTTTCATATCCTAGCCACAGGGAAACATCCCAAGCCCAGCACATTGTGATGTCTTATAGCCTTTACTTGGCACCAGCTCATTGTATATTTGTCACATCCACCTGCCTCTCCACACTGGCTTGTGACAATTCAGATAGTATTGTTGCTTGCAATTGTAAATGCAAATACAAATGCAGAGACTGACATTATGCAATAAGACAATGTTAAGGTGGCCGGACAGATGATCCAGAAAATGTCTTTAAAAAAAAATTATCAAGATGAAATCACACACGCAAAAACACACTATTGACTGAGAATCTTAAACAGCAAGAATGCATGTCAGGAGCCCCATTTGACAAACACCATCTTCCCCAACCCTTGCTTTTTACAGAGGAGCAAATGGGCTCAGAGAGGAGTATTGGCTTAGCTAAGGTCACACAGCGAATCAAGTGTGCAGCTTGAGAACTTTGGGACTCTCTCACTCTGCACAGGAGCCCTCCCGTCAGCACACTCAGGCAGCCTGGTACAGGCGGGGCCCAGGGAAAGGAGACCTGGGGCTTCTCTTAGGGATTAGCCATTGCAGTTTGGGTAGTTGCCTGCAGGTTTCAAGCAGTCATCCTTCGAAGCTTGGAACATGAAAGAAATTGGATATACACGCCACTGCCCCAGATGGGAAGAACTTGTCTAAAGCCCTTCCAGATTCCAGGGTCTGAAAAGAAGGCCCAGTGTGCATCTTTCTGCATATTCTCATTTTCTGAGATGTACACATATGTATGAGCTTATTAAGTCTTTCAGGTATAGTGGCCTTATTGGATACTATTTTTAGCTCCTGGGGAAGATAGACCATCTTTGCCCCAACTCTAGGGGCAGGTTTTTAATTTGAGATCTATTAACTCCCAAAGCGTCCATGGATAGAATTTGGGGATTATGAGAACCTGAATGGAAAAAAAGCGTCTTTATTTTCCCTAGCCTGTAACTGAAAGTTAGCACTTCCTTAAAATATAAATCTTGGCAACAGACCAATGAACACTTTGCCAGAGAGAGAAATCACAGACACTTCACAGGACCTTACAGCACTTGTAAGTATCTTGAAATATCAGTAATGCTCATCACTACTTTGAATTAATATTAGATCTGATGCTATATTATATTATTTAATTATCCATAAAGAACATATATTTCTATATTACAAATATTTTTAAATATTTTTATAACTGTCTTTCAGTATAATTGGTTTCCTTTCTTATCCCATGTATTTTATTTTTTGCCTTTGAAAATATTATTCCAGGCTGTCAAAGGAGTTCACACACACAAGAAAAGTACCCTTCATCTGGGAGAAACAAATCTGTGAAGAGTTACCATTTCTTGTGCATCAGCTATAAATTGGGCACATCCTGGGGTCTGTATGTACATTGTCTCTAAATCTTGCAACATTGAAAGGGACGTTATTATCCCCCTTTTATACAGGAGGAAACTGAGGCTCAGAAAGATGCCTGATATTACACACTCCACAAAACATGGTAAGTATGTCAAGTACTATAATACAGATGGGGACAAAATGAGGGTAGCAGTGTCTGTTTTTGTTCACTACTGTATCCCCCATGCCTGGCACCTTGGAGATGCTCAGTAGATGTTTGTTGAATGACTAAATGAGAAAACATGAAGTAGCTTTGCCAGGGGTGGGATAGGAAATACTTCAAAGGCAAAATGAGGGTTGGGCTGAGCCCTGGGACTTGGGGAAGTGCAGACTGGTGTAAACCAATCATGGTACTCCATTCCCCATGCCGGTTTCAGAAAGGGCCTGTCACCTGGCTTTGGCCCATGAGATGCAAGGGAAAGCTCATCCAGGACTGGCTTTGCTTCTTGACATTGGAATGGGAGGTGGGGACACTTGGAGCCACTGCAGCCACCTTGCCCCCATGAGGATGGCAGAGCAGAGAAGGGGCAAGGCCTTCAGCTCCCGGTGATGCTGTGAACCTCTGAGCTGAGCAGCCCTCAGTTTCCACCTCTGGACTTCTCGTCAGGGGAAATAACAAGGCTAGCTACATTTAAATCTATGTTAGTTGAGTTTTCTGTACCTTGCGGTTAAAGGTGCTCTAGTGATAGAGTGTGTGTGAAGAGGGAGGAAGGGGCTGTATCAGGACGTGCTATTCCAAGGAGCTTGTGGTTTATCCCTAAAGGAGATGGTGTGAGTGGGTGGGGTGGGGGATTAAATGATTGGAAGAAGGGACAGAAATTGTGTGATTTGTGTTGCAGAAAGAATACTCTGGAGGCAATGTGGAGGATGGGATAGTACAAAATCGTTAATAAATTAAATGGTAAAATAGTGCAAATATGGTAAATAAGCAGACTGGAGTGAGGCCTTAGTCTGCTCTCAGCTTGATGAAAAAGAGAAATGGAATAAGTAAGCATGTTAAAATTGGAAATTTATTGTAGAACTCAACTTGCGGGGGACACTTTTGAGTGGGTCCAACCTCACAGACCTCACAGAGGACAGGCTGCTGGGGATGATGCTCAGAATGGTGATGGTGAGGCCCTGTCAACACCAGCAGGGCCATCAGCATCATCAAAGAAAGGACCAGTCTGCCTGGTGCCATTTTAGTACCAGGAATCTTCCTTTCTAGTGCATATGATTCTTTGAAAATTGATAATCTTTCTGTGATTTAAGTAGTTACTCTCAATGAGCCAGAACATCTCTTTTTTCCTAGATAAAAGAAAGCTTGCTGTGTTTGGGGATGTGGGTGTGTGCTGTATGTAATTGGCTCAAGGGGTTGGGGCCGATGGGCCTAGGCACTGAGGCCTGTCCTGGGAACAGAGATGGTGCTTGCGGTGGACAGAGGAGTGGCCTGGGAGTCAGGAGGGCCCCGCTTCTGCTCCATCTAGCTGGGTGCTTTTAGACATACCTCATCCCCTCTCAAGTCTGCAGTGCCTTCATCTGTGAATAGTCGGGTTGGCTCCATACTCTCTGCATTCCTTTCTGGTCCCCTCACCCCTGGACTCCGATAACCTTCCTCTGGGCTGCATCTTTTATTTGCACTGGTCCATCAGAGGAGGGGATGGGATTCCTCAGAATAAAACATGTTGTTCTCAGTCTCAGGTTTGGTGTCAGTGGCCAGTTGAACATTCATTATTTATAAAGCCCTGCTACGTGCTCGGTACCATGCTAGCATGAGGAGGCATCCTGAAGAAGAAGGTAGCCCCTGCTTTCCAGTAGTTGCCAGAAGATCTGTGTACGTGCACACACACACACGCACACACACACGCACACACACACACAGACATGAAGTAGTGAGAGCACTAGGTAATTTCCTGTGGTTCTGAGAAGAGAGAAATCACTGGTTCAGTGTTGGGCAGTTGGTGATAGCTTCCTAGACGGAGTGAGTCAAGTACATTGCCAAAGGGTGGTGGGTTTTGGCTAAGGGAATACTTATCAGCTGTTATGGACTGAATTATACCCCCTAAATATTCATATGTTGATATCCTAAACCCCAGCACCTGAGATGTAACTGGATTTGGGGATAGAGTCTTTAAAGAGGTAATTAAGGGGCCGCCCAGTGGCACAAGCGGTTAAGTGCCAGGGCTCCACTGCAGCGGACCGGCGTTCGGATCCTGGGCGTGCACCGATGCACCGCTTGGCAAGCCATGCTGTGGCGGCGTCCCATATAAAGTAAAGGAAGATGGGCACGGATGTTAGCCCAGGGTCAGTCTTCCTCAAGAAAAATGGGGAGGATTGGCATTGGATGTTAGCTCAGGGCTAGTCCTCCTCACATAAAAAATAAATAAATAAAGAGGTAATTAAAATGCGGTCATTAAGGTGGGCCCTGATGCAACATGATTGGTGCCTTTATAAGAAGAGGAGATTAGGACACAGACAGAAGGAAGACGATGTGAAGACACAGAGAGAAGATGGCCACCTTCAAGCCACGGATACAGATGCTATAAGCCAGGCATGGTTTTAGGTGCAGGGATATAAGAGATAAAGAACCTGCTCCTCTGGAGCTTTCATTTTGGGGAAGGTGGAGAGCAGGCAGTAGAGAATAAATAAATAAATAAGCAAAGTAATTCCAGACTGTGACAAGGGTGTGAAGGAAAATAAACAGAGGGGTGAAAATGGGATGCAGACAGGAGGGGGGCAGGGCCAGCTTTAGGTGGGGCGGTCAGGGTCTCTGAGGAGCTCCACCCCAGGGAGGAGGACTAGATAGCCAAGCTCGAGAGCGTTCCAGGGGAAGTCACAACCCAGAGCAGGGGCTTCGGGATGGGACGTGCTTGGGTGTTTGAGAATGCCCAAGGGGCTAAGTGTGGTTGTGGCAGGGTGTGCCTGGGGACAGTGGGGTGAGATGAGCTCCTGAGCCTGGCAGGGATCCTGTCATGCAGACCCTTGTAGGCCCAAGAGAGGCATGGAACAAAGTGGTTTAATTTGCATGTTTAAAAGATCAGTTTGTGTCATATGATCCAGCAATTCCACTTCTGGGTATATACCCCCCAAAATTGAAAGTAGAGACTTGAATAGATATTTGCACCCTCGTTTTCATAGCAGTATTATCCACAATAGCCAAAAGGTGGAAGCAACCCAAGTATCCATCAACAGAAGAATGGATAAACAAAAAGTGGTATATCCCTATAATGGAATATTATCCAGTCTTAAAAAGGAAGGAAATTTTGACACATCCTACAATGTGGATGAACTTTGGAGACATTAGGCTAAGTGAAAGAGCCAGACACAATAGGACAGATATCATATGATTCTACTTCCATGAGGTACCTAGAATAGGCAAATGCATAGAGACACAAAGAGAACAGTAGTTGTGGAGGTGGAGGATGGGGTCGGGGGAGGGGAGAATGGGGAGTTAGTGTTTAATGTGTACAGAGTTTCAGTTTGGGATAATGAAAACATTCTGAAGATGGATGGTGGTGATGGTTGTACAACATTGTGAATGTACTTAATGCCACTGAACTGGACACTTAAAAATGGTCAAAACGATAAATTTTGTTTTATGTGTATTTTACCACAATTAAAAAAAAGGATCAGTCTGATGGCAGCTTAGGCAGGGAGGGAGGAGTAAACTGGAAAAAAATGGGCAGGCCTGGCCACATCCCCATTGCTTTGAGCCGTATCAGGCTGGCTCCAGGATTTCCATCCAAGAACTTTTCCAAATCCCAGCAGCATGGATGTTGAGCCTGCAGCAGAAGCCAGGACTTGGGACTCTCAGTCCAACGCTCCCCACATGGGAATTACACTGTGACCTTGTGTTTGGTTGTCATTTTGTTACTGAGGTGAGGAGGCTGCGGGGTGGAGGCCTGGGGCTGCCAGCTCCTGCCCAGACCCCTTGCAACCTCCCCGGAATGGAGCATCTTGATCCGCAGCAGACAACTCCTGCAGGCTCCTTCCTGCACCGGCCCCTGGCGCTGCCTGGGCAGGCCCACACGGGGGAATCACCCTGCCCTGAAAAAAAACGGCGGGAGAGGGAGAAAAGCAGCACAATTAAAATCTTAGTGTATGAATAATTACATTTTAAAAATCCCCACATTTTTTTTACATCAAAAGGAATTCGGTAATCAGAGGTTTAATTTGCAGATTTAGTGGCATTTGGCAGGTTAAAAGTAGGTGCTGTGAAGTGAGTAAGCGTGGGATTTGGGGCTGGAAGCAAAGAATGGGGGAATCTGCTCAGCCAGAAATCCGGGCTTTGAGCTGCCTCTGAGCTTTGCGGCCTCACTTCCTCTGCCCACAGCCCCTCTCAGAGGGCGCTACCCTTGGGGGGAGGAGAGGAGTGGTGGAGAGGGAGAAGGAGAAAGCCCTCCAGCCCTGTGCCCTCACTTCCTCCTCCTCCTTTTTCAAAGTAGCTATATTGTTTTTTTGTCTTCTGATTATTTGCTCATTGCAAAAAAAAAAAAAAAAAAAGTCCTGAAAATATAGAAAAGCAAAAAAAGAAAGTAAAGATCAGCTGTAATTTCACTGCCTGCAGGTAGGAGCACCTTTTCCTTCTCTCTAAGGTAATGTTGATAAAATCCCTTTGCCGACTGGATTGGCCTTCACAAATGTGCAGTTTTGTTATTCTTACCTCTCTGTACTTTTCCTTTCCTTCTTCTTTTCTGGAGTCTCTCTTTCCTTCTCCATGAAAAACAAAACAAACAAAGCAAAACAAAGCAGGAACTTTGACATATGAAGGTCAGAAAGGGAGATTTTGGCCCAAGAACATTTCCGAAAATGATGCTGGCAGAGCAGCCTCATGGAACTCAGAGCAGAGCAGTCCTGGCTGGGAGAGGGTGGTACAGAGAAGGGTAGTTCTAGGTGGCCCTTCCTGTGGAAGGGGAAGAAGCAGGAGTGGGCAGTGTTTATTCCCCATATCAACCAGTCCTTGGATGCGGGCTAGCCCCAGGAAGGGGGACCTTGGATCAAGTGACTCCTCCGCTGAGACTGTTACCACACAGTGTTAGGGCTCAGGGCTGTCTGCTGGAGAACTCCCAGGAGCTGGGGGCTGGGGTGGGGGGTACACCCTTCAGTCCTGAACGGGGTGTGTGTGTGTGTCTATGTGTGTGTGTGTGAGAGAGAGAGAGAGCGAGAGAGAGGACTGCTGGAGCTCACCAAGGCAAAAATCTAAAACCAGTACAAGGCAGCTGCTCCTGGAGAAACTTTGCCAGTTACTGGGCAGTTTCAAGACGCACCCGTGAAGACAAACATAGGAAGGAGACAATGACTTGGCTGTCCTGCAGCTCATGGAGACAAGACCAAAGCCAAGGGACAATCTGGTAGTTTGGGGGAACAGGACAGGCACTTTCAGGAGACGTGAAGGTGAAATCCAGAGCAGTAACAAAGCAAGACTTTCCTGAGGAGGCCGAAGCTGCCGGCCTCAGAGCACTGCCCTCAGCACCCATGGGTGGAATGTTTCCCCTCGCAGACTCTGCAGATATCTAGCAAACCATTAATTTAGCGTGACTGTTTCATCCCCCAAGAAACTGAGGTTCTACCTTTGTAGTAAAACCAGAGAATGGAGACAGAGAGACTGAGGAACTTGCCCCAGGGCTCACAGGTAGCAACTGGCGGAAAGGAGGTTCAAACCCAGGTCCCTCCGACTCCAAGGCCCACACAGATCCACCAGCTCTTGTGACCTCATTTCTCCAATTTACGTCATCATGACCTACTTTTCAAAAGAGTAGTGAACTGAAAGGACAGCAAGACGATTAAAAGGCAATATTGTGCTTGGATCACACCAGACAGAAGAACATGGTCTCACAGATTAACTAATTGTAGCAAGAAATTATCAAAAGGAGATTTGCATTTTTGATTTCCAATAGAATTGCCAAATTCTATAAATTAAAACAACTTAATTTCATTAATAGTTAAATAGATCAAGATTTTAAATATATATATTTTATATTTTTTATTATAAAGTATGACCCCCTCAAAAATTTTTTTAATTGAAACAATTCTTTTTGAATTGTTTGAAAACTACTGTTTCACTTAATACGAGGAGCAAGGTGGCTGGTTTGATCTTTGTTATCAGGTTCAACATCAAGTCTATTTCTATATACTATATCTGTTACCAGTACAATGTAGCAAAGGAGAAAATATCAACTGCCCATTTTGCAATGTTTGTGTTGTGTTTTATTGTAGTTATTATTACTATTATTGGCAATTAATGATTTTGGACAGCTCATCTCCCAACTTTTTAGAAACTCTCTTCATCTGAAGGCTGCTTAATTTTGTGGTTGTGTGATTCAAACCCAGCTTGGGAGTACATGATTCTGCTTTTTATTTCAAACTTCCTTCTTCTGGATCCATGAAGATTGATATGGGGTAGTAGATATATTTAGGATACAAGAAATATTGAATCACGTATATATTTGATCTTATACATCTGAACATACAACATGGCTGATGATGATCATTGAAGAATCACACAACACAGGGGTCAATTGTTAAATACCTCACATCAGTGAAGGCTCTATTAGATGTCACATGTGTGTGATTAGGTAACGCTTTTTGCCGTTCTTCAGTAAGGCGCATCATTTTTAAAAAGCAGATTATCACATAATAATATCTATGGCACCTATAAAAATGTGTCCAATATTTTTCTTAAGTAGATATTTTAAATATTTTTTAGAGCAAAAATATGGCTAATAGAGCTTTGAGCTTTGTCGGTGAAACATCTATTAACATCCCACAGCACACAGGCTGCACCTTAGCTCCCACAATAATTTGGTAAAATCATGCAATTTGACCCCACGTGCAAAAAAGTAGCAAATACTCTGGATAGCTTAGTAAAAGACATGCGCTCTAGACATGTATTCTAGAGAAAAACCATAAAAGATTCAGGGACCTGCTATATTGATAAAGATTTTTAAGGGTCCAGTGGTTTGAGCCATGGTCAGTCTACCCCTCCAAAATAAAGGGCAACTTATCTCACCTTAAGACTCCTACTACTGAGAAAGAAACATAACACTTGGTAGACTTCTTTGGGTTTTGGAAGCTACACATTCCATACTCAGGAATCCCACTATGATCCATTTATCAGGTGATGCAGAAGACTGCTAGCTTTGAGTGGGGCCCAGAGCAAAGGCAGGCTCTACAGCAGGTCCAGACTATAGTACAAGCAGTCCTGCTCCATGGCGCATACAACCTGGGAGATCTCACAGCATCGGACATGTCTGTGGTAGAGAAAGATGTCAGGTGGAGCTTCTGCACACCCCAACAAGAGAGTGACTATACAACTCTTAGGGTTCTAGAACAAAGCAAAGGCACTTGCAGCAGAGAACTATGTACCATTATTGCAAAAACAGCTCCTAACATGTTACTGGGTCCTTGTAAAAGGTTAGCTTCTGACCATGGAAAGTCAAGTGGCCATGGGGCCATGGGCTAGATGCTGTTAGAGCCACGAAGTCTCAAGCCTGGGGAGGGGAGCAGCAGAAATCTATCATAAAATGAAAGTGATACATTGGGAATTAGGCTTAAGCAGTGCCAGGGGGTCAAGTGAGCTCCACAAACGGATGGCCCAGATACCCATATCACATACCACTCCTTGCTCCAACACATCTCCTTCAGCTCACACTTACGGTCTTATGCAGTGGGGAGGGTGCTCCCTATGACCAGCTGACAAAGCAGGAAAAGACCTGAGTATGGCTCATAGCTGGGTCAGCTTGGTGGTAGGTGCAAGCCTAAAGTGGACTGCTGATAAGCCACAGCCTCTCTCAGGGGTGGCCCTGAAAGGCAGCAGTAAGGAGACCTACCAATGGATACTTGGTCATCCTCTTTGTGTAGACAGAGATGTTGCCTGAGGAAAAAGTCAACATAGACTTCTGGGCTGTGGTGAACTCCTGGGCTTGGCTGAATTGTCAGGGGCCTGGAAGGAGCAAAATTGGAAGATAAAGGACAAGGAAGTTTGGAGAAGAGGTCTGTGGATATACTTATAGGAGTGGGACCAAGTGTGAGAATCTCTGTATTGACCCATTAACGCCTATCAGAAAGCACCCACTGTAGAAGAGGGGAATAAACAACAGAGTGATTAGGGCTACTCAGCCAATAGGTGTCAGCCCACTTCTGTCCTCAGGTGCCCCCCGCACCCCGCATTTGCACACTGGCTCCTGAACAGATTAACCCTGGTGGCAGAGATGGAGGTCATGCATGGGCCCGATGGCAGGGACTCCATCACACCAGGGGGCTTTCCTACTTTCCATAAATAACTGTGTGACCTAAAACCGATCAAACCTCTAGATCCAAATACTAGTTTACGGGAAATACAGAGGAAGGAAGAGAGAAGAACATGTTAAATCACACCAGAGGGATGCAATCAGCAAAACTCAAACTACAGGGGGAACTCCACGGGATGCCTGGATTTGTTCAATAAATAAATTACAAGATGACAGAGAGCACAGATTAAGAGTATTTTAAAAATTAACAAATTGCAAATTGTGTTCCTTACTTGGATTGTGATATTTTTTTAAAAAATGGGAATAATTTTGACATTAACCAAACAATTGGAAATGTGAACACCAAACAGATATTCGATGATATTAAAGAATTATATGTAATTTTTAAATATGATAATGGTATTGTGATTATATTTTAAAAAGAGAGAGTGAAGAGTCCTAACTTTTTAAAGATATATACTGAAATATTTATGGATGAAATGATATGATGGCTGAGATTTGTTTCAAATAAACCCAGAAGGAGACAGGGATGAGGTATAATTTAGTTAAAACTGGCCATGGGTTGATGGTTATTGGGGTTGGATAATGGATAGTTGGGGGTTTGTCATACCCTTCTGCCCACTTTTGTATAGTAGAAATTCTCCACTTAAAAATAAAAAACAAAAAACATTGCACAATCCAGACCTGTTTCCTTACCTATAAAATAAAGATAAAAGAGACATCTTTCGACCTCCCTCAGGGAATGTTGTGAGAGTAAACTAAGATAATAGATATGGGGAAAAAATTGAAAAGTTAAAATTACTAAGCAAATTAAAATTAAATAATATCATAGACGAAAGTGTAAGCAGGGCTTGATTGGAGTCAATGTGTAAAGATGGGAAGAACTCCCCCTATTCCCAGCACTAGAAAGACTCTCTGAGATTTTTCAGACTGGGCTCCAGGACTCGCTAGGGGTCCTCAGAGTCCCTACAGAGGCCTCAGTGGGAGGCCTGGGAGGAGGGGGCTCCTGTCTCTAAAGCAGTTCTGCTTTGATCTGTCTGTTATAATGGGCCCAGGACCAGATTAAGACTTTAAAGTCCTCATATACTGAGAAGATTGTGATGCCACCATCGCTACATACAACTTGTTTTTAATTACTGACATTAAAGTCACTCATTTCTAGTTTTGCTGATGGAAAAATTCTAGCTGTTGTTTATTCAAATGGAACTTTTCTCTCTCCCTCTTCCTACTTTATTGGTGTTCTGAGCGTATGCTTAGTATGCCTTTTGGATAATCACAGCATTGACTGAGGTTTCACAGAACATTTCATTTAAAAAGGAAGTTTCGTTGTTTAAACTTTTGATCAAATCTAATGTCTGTTTAAATCCTCTCTCCAATAGCTCACCAAGCATTTATCCAATTTTGCCTTACACACCTCCCGTTCTGGAGACTTACTATCCCCTGAGTGACCCTGGCACATCTTCAGATTATTATTAGAAAGTATTATTTTGAGGCCAAACATGTCACCTTCTAGCTTCCACCATTGGTTCTTCCTTTGCCCTCAGGGCTACACTGAACAAGTTTAATCCTCTTCCACTGTCTGCCTAGGCTCAGCCAGGCGCTTGGGCAGAGTTCTTGGAGTCAGCCTGTCTCCTCTCTCTCCTATCCTGACTTCTCAGTCTCCCCAGATAGTAATAATAATAATAGCCACAATTAACTGAATTCACCATGTGCCAGGTGCCAAAGTCACATAGCTGGAGGATTTTAGAGCCAAATGCTAGTTTGTCTGGTTCTGGGGTCTATGGTTTTAGCTTCTACGTTATGATTTACCCTACGTTATGATTTTATGAGGTTGTATGAAACAACCTCAAAGTGCTATCTCCTCAGAACATTTGGGGACAATTGGTATCGGAAAAAATTTTCAAGTACCCTACAGCCTTTAACAATGGAGTATTGTGCAGAGCTTGAAATATTGAATCAGGAAGTCTTCACTTGTCAATCAGAGGCCTTGCCCCTGAGTCAGATAGTTGTGGTGAATCTGTTCTGTTTCTCTTTTAAAGAGGCATGTCTTAGGTGTGTGGGCAGGGCACCATAATGGCTTACTATGGCCTTGTGGCAGCAAGGAAGAATCGTTGGATCTGCCGAGTGCTCTCTGGATCATCATTGGTACCCGCAGAGATCTCCCTGACCACCTGTAGGAAGTTCGTGGCTGAAGTATGGGATGGTGTCATTGGCGCCTCATTAAATCCAAGAGAGGTGGGGCATCTGGTTGGCTAGCTTTGGTCCCATGCCAGTTCTCTGGCCATAAGGAAGGCTGAGTAAGCAATTTCATGGGTTTCTGCTTCCTTAGTATGAGATGGGCTCTTCTTCTCACCGAGATTCATAAGATGGGAAATTCTCCCAACATATGAAGAGAGATCAAATGAGATTAACCAAAAAGTGTCCACACCTCCATAGTTATGATATTCCCTAGGTCTTACCATTTAAAGAATCAACACATACTTACCAAGTCCAAGGTCCCTGTAAGGCATAGCGCACGGGAAGGTGACTGTCACATTTAGTTGAAACCTCAGATTTTGAAGGTTTTTCAGTTCCTGCATGCACCAAGCCTTAACTGGGCTCTTTATTTACAAAACCAGAGCTCACATTGGGGGTGAGAAAGGATTAAAGTGACTTGCCTTATCCTCTCAGATTTAGAATGGCCAGCTAAAATCCCCTCATCCTACCTCAAGGGCTTACACAGGGCTGTCAAGATGGTATTTCTAAAACATAAAATTGTGTCACTTACACAGCTCAGAGAGTATTGATGAATCTCCATTACTCAGAGACTAACTCATTGATTCATTCATTCACTGAAAGTGTATTAGTGCCTATTATGTGCCAGGTACAGTGTTATACACTTGGGATGGAAAGATAAAAGCCATGAGCCAGCCCCCAAGGAGCTCAGGGTTTAGCCAAGGAGATGGATATGAACACGATTACATCTGGAGACATGGGAACAACACATAGCAGTGTGTCCTTGGTGCCTCTTGCTGAAATGCCCTCCCCAGCATGGCAACCTCAGCCCCCCACTGCCATCCCTGTATCCCGTACGTCCTGTGCTTCCTTCAAATCTAATCCGGATTCCTCCCTGGGAGATCTTAGATGTTCCTCTCTGTGTTCTCAATGATGGAATCTCCTGGAAAGCAGTATGGGGCAGGGGAGGCGGGGCCCACGGCATTTTTACTGCGTGTTTCCTGCAATGCCCTGTAGAACATGCTCTTAGCATCTAATGGGATGACCTCTCTGATTTCTCTTCCAAAAAAATTAACATGTGTTTGGTGATGCCTTTAAGGAAGATGAAAACACATTTTCATTTCTCAGTACCTGAATGTGATGGGATTGCCTCCAAAGTTGCATTCTCCATGTGTCCTGCACCTGGGAGGCACTTGGAGACCATCTGTGGGGTTTGTTTGGAGGCTCATCTCTCATCTCACTCAGGCCTTCATCTAGGTAGGGCTCTCCAAGTGGGGGGCTCCCTAAGCTAGCTGGGGGCTTAGGGAGAGCTTTGCTGCTTGGAGGATGCTTCGCCTTCATCAACTCTAAGTCAGGAATCTGGGCCCAGAAGATAAAATGGTTTTCTGCCTGATGGAACTTGCCACTTCTCAGATTGGCCAGAGAGCTTTGGTTTCCGGCCAAGTCCATGGTGGGCTTCCTGCTTTGATGTGGTTTTGCAAGGAAAACATCCGCAAATGAGCACAACCAACAGAGTCTCTTTTCTCTCTTAGTCCACCTTGAGTTTTTTAAAAGCAGTGCTAATTAGCCTCTTGGAGTTGGTTGGGGCTGGAAGGCTGCAACCTCTCTAGAGGAGAGGATGGGTACAGGTTTCAAACTCTGAATACCAGCATAAGTTTACGTTAATTTAGGATTTCCAAACAGTTACTCAAACATATGTCATTGATGGAAAAGGGGAAGTGGGGAAATTTGGAATCAGGAGACCTGAGTCCTGAATCACTCATGCTCTACGTCTTAGTTAAGGAGTATAATTTTTGTATCTGAGCCTCGGTTTTCTCATCCATAAAATGGAGATAGCAATCAAAGTACCACCTCAGTACTAATAGTCTCCAATGAAATAATGCCTGTGAAAGCCCTGTATGATCTGTAAAGCACTATCTACATTACGTATCAATCAGGGAGAAATACCAATCCCAAAATAAGACAAAAGAATTGTTCATTGAAATTAGATGCAAAAATTTCCCTCAATTTTTTTTTCTTTTTTGGTGAGGAAGATTGGCCCTGAGATAACATCTGTTGCCAATCTTCCTATTTTTGCTTAAGGAAGATGGTCCCTTAGCTAACATCTGTGCCAATCTTCCTCTACTTTGTATGTGGGACACCGCCACAGCTTGGCTTGATGAGCAGTGTGTATGTCCACGCCCAGGATCCGAACCCACAAACCCCAGGCCACCAAAGCAGAGCGAGTGAATATAACCACTATGCCACTGGGCTGGCTCATCACTCAATTATTTTTAAAAAGGGTTTTAGTTGAATTCAATATGCTTTATATTATAATGGTAATAACAATACTGTCTATAGAAATATATTTAATATTAAAAACATTTTAACTTGTCTTTTTTTTGATTATGCAAAACATTTTCTTAACTTTTTATTTTGAAACAATTGTAGATTCACCGAAGCTTGCAAAAACATGTATAGAGAGGTCTCTACACCCTTCACTCAGCCCCCCCAATGTGAACATTTCGCATACCTGTAGTATACTTATAATCAAAATCAGGAAACTGACGTTGGCATAATCCACAGAACTTCAGATTTCACGAGTTTTACAAACACTCATTTGTGTATGTGAGTATATTGTTCTGTGCAATTTTATCACACATGTAGCTTTGTGTAACCACCTCCACACTGAAGATCTAGAGCTGTTCCATCACTACAGGGCTCCCTTGCTGCCCCTTTGCAGACTCACACCCTCTCCCCCACTCCAATCTGTAACTCCTGGCAACCACTAATCTGTTCTCTATCACTGTAGTTTTGATATTTCAAGAATGCGAACTATATAAATGGAATCATACAGTACATAACCTTTTGAAATTGGCTTTTTTTTTCACTGAGCTTAATTCCCTTGAGATCGCGTGCAAGTTGTTTCATGTATCAATAGTTTGTACCTTCTCATTGGTGAGTAGTATTGATGGTATGGATGTACCACACTTTGTTTAACTATGCACCCATTGAAGGACATTTGGGTGGCAATTATTCCTTATAAAGGAAAAGGAGCATTTATTGGTTCATTCAATAAGTATTGATGGAGTGGCCCCATGTGCCAGGTCCTATGGTAGGCGTTGGTGATATAGCAGTAAATGAGAGGAATATGATAAACTGACACACAAAGAAGATGGTTGCAGGGGCTGATAAGGGATATGAAGGAACTAACAGACTGGCAGAGCAGAGTGCATGTGACTCCACATCGGAGGTTGGTGGAGGTCCTCGGAAGAGGAAGCAACATTTGGCCGGCCCCGTGGCTTGGTGGTTAAGTGCGCGCGCTCCGATGCTGGTGGCCCGGGTTCGGATCCCGGGCGCGCACCGAGGCACCACTTCTCCGTCCATCCTGAGGCCGAGTCCCACATACAGCAACTAGAAGGATGTGCAGCTATGACATACAACTATCTACTGGGGCTTTGAGGGGAAAAATAAATAAATAAAATCTTTAAATCAAGACCTGAATGAGGAGGACCCAACCCTTTGAAAAACCCCGGGGAAATGGCCTACTAGGTAGAGGGAATAGCACGTGCAAATACCCTGAGGGTGGCACGTGCCTGGTAGCTACCGGAACAAAGAAGAGGCCAGGGAGGCTACAGCCAAGATGAAGACAGGAGTAGGAGTGGCCAGATCAGGTGGGCCTCTAGGCTGCAGGGAGGAGTTTGGATTTTATTCTAAGGATATGAAGCAGGAGGAGGCATGGTGCCATTAATGTTTTAAAAGATTACTCTAGAGTCTAGAGACAAACTCTATTTTAAGCCCCTGGGTATAATTTCACTGAGTAACTATCATTTATTATTCACAAACCCTTGCACAAGAATTGAATGCTAAGAGCCTTTGGTGCAACTTACATTATGGGCTGCCCTCCTCCCAGTTGAAGGGGAGTCCCTGAAGGATAGACAGGGCCAAATATTTTCTTCAGCTCCCAAGCCAGCGGCTCAGCAAGTACAGGTTCATACAGAAGAAGAATCTGCAAATCCTTTCTTTATAGGGCTTCACTTGGACTCCATGAGAACTTGCTGCCCTCCTCCCCCATCCCACTGTGCACCTGGCCCCCACCACCTACTCCCCCGTCAATGGCAGGGGTGAGAGGAGGAGGAGGGGATAAGATGGAGGAGTGGGGAGATACTTTACTGGGCCTCAGGGAGCTCCAGGTCTGCCTGAGGACTTGGTGGCTGGGTTAGGGCAGAGAGAGAGAGAACAGGAAAAGACCAATGTGGGCTGATGGAGACAGGAAGGGGATGGACCTGAAGGTCCCCCAGCCTTGGTAGTGGGGAGCAGTCACTTTGCCCCTCTGGCCCTGGGCGTCCTCATCAGTGGCCTGTATGTTCTGGTCAAAGGATGCTTTCCAGCTCTAGGACAAGTCAGTTAGGGATAAATATGCATTTCTCCATGCCTAACCTACCAGAGTGAAAATGAAGAGAGAATTGAGGTTCAGCAAATGCAGAGAATATCTCCCTTCTTCAAAACAGAGTTTGGGATAGAGTCTCTAGACTGAACGATCTCTAAAAGCCCAGCAGCAGAAATTGACCAAACGTAGAGAAGTAAGGCCTCCAACTCTGGAGGAACTCATATGAAGAAAACTTGATATGCAAAAATTTAATTTTTCTAACTGATAAATTAGGGTGGGGGTTGGAAAACTATGGCCCACAGGCCGAATCTGGCCCACTGCCTGTTTTTGTATGGCCCCCAAACTAAGAATGGTTTTTACATTTTTAAATAGTTGGGGGAAGAAAATCAAAAGATGAATAATACTTTGTGATATGTAAAAATTGTATGAAATTCAAATTTCAGTGTCCATAAATAAAGGTGTGTTTGGAACATATTCATTTGTTTACATCCTGTCTATAGCTGATTTTTTGCGACAATGGAGATGAGAAGTTGTGACAGAAACTGTCTGACCTACAAGCCTAAAATGTGTATTTTCTAGCCTTTTATGGAGATTTGCTGCCCTCTGTGTGGACAGACTCTAAATGCCCCATGATTCCTGCTTCCTGGTATTCATGCCTTTGTGGAATCTCTCCCTTTGAGTGAGGCTGGAACCTGGGACTTAATTCTGACCAATAGATACAGCAAAGGCTGTTATTCCATGATAACTTGACATAGGATTGTGACTTCCGTCTTGCTAGCCGACTCTCTCCCTTTGCAGTTTTGGCAAACCCAGCTGCTGTGTCATCAGCTGCCCCATGGAGGAGCCCATGTGGCAAGAAACTGAGGGTGGGCTCTGGACAAGAGCTGGCAAGAAACTGAAGCCCTCAGGCCAAAAACCTGCAAGAAATGACATCCTACCAACCACACACAAGCTTCAAAGTGGACCCTTCCCAGGTCGAGGCTCAGAGACCCAGCTCTGGCTGACACTTTGCTTATAGGCTTGTGAGAGACCCGGAAGTAGAGGGCCCAGCTAAGCCATGCCTGAACTCCTGACCGACAGAAACTGTGAGATAATAAATGTGTGTGCTTTAGGTTGCTAAGTCTGTGCTACTACTGTTTTGCAGCAATACATAACTACGGCATTGGGATTCAGGTTTCCTCTGAATATGAAGAGTTCAGTGGGATTCCCTTCACACAGACAAGATTTCTACACAGCTCTTCAGGAGCAAAGCAGAGAAGTGAAGCCAGGCTATGGCAGCATTGGGTGTTGCTGGAGGATCAGGTAGATGAAGATTCTTCATCAAAGATCATGTTCATCAGACCCTAGGATAGTCAGAGGAGATTCCTGAAGACTACCTCATTTGAATGGATCACTGAAAAGCCTGTTATTAAGGGTGTTACTAAGCTGGCGGGACTAGAACAATGTGAATCCCCTAGAAGTGCTTAGGGTCCTGGGGTTCTGCAGCTCAGAGGCACACTGGCTGCTTGGTTCCAAATCGCTGCAAGGGCATTGCCCTGGTGAGCCTAGCAGGAGGTGCTGAGACTTGAGGAATCCCTGTGGCCTCTATTTTAAGTCTTAGCCTGGAGACAGGATTATGCAGTCTACACCGTAGCTGCTCTCACCTGTTCCCCGGTGGCTATCCCTTAATCGTGAAGAACCCCCTCCACACCCCAGCCTCGACCAGACAGTCCTACCACCTCAGAACCATCTATGGCAAGAAAGCAGAGCCCAGAGAAACTGAAGAGGGCAAGAAGTGGGGAGTTCTGGCTTCTACATAGACGTTAAAGAGCATCACCCAAACATCTGGATACAAAGAATGATTTGATTATGAAATTTAAGACAATAAAATTAAAGAGGCAGTAGATATTTTTAAAAGAAAAGTTCAAAATCTTTGTCAATCCCCAAATTAGTAATCAACACTGTGGGATTTGGGGGGAGAGTTGTCATGGGGTCAAGTCGTGCAGGATGTTGGGTGGGTGGCCAGGCTCACCGCTCAGCAGTGACCCCTATAGGCTTCCCCTTCCAGATTGGCCTCAAAGCCCTGCCATCCACCTTCTAGCCTCTGCAGAGAGGGAGGCTTTGCCCCAGAATCAGGAGGACTGATCTGCCAGGGTTTCTGACAACTAGAGGAAATCATGAAAGTTAATTTTTGGAACAGTATGTGTCTTTTTGTTTTAAAACTCCTGAGGCAACATCATCAGGGAAAACCATCTTTATGGTGAATGTGAGTTAGAATCTAAATGGAATTGTCATTCATTCCTTCAACAGATCTTTACCAAAATGTTCATTGAGTATCTACTGCGCTCCAGGCACTGTCTTAAATGCTGGAGATACAGAGTAGACAGGATGGGCTTGCTTCCTGCACTAACTCAGCTTGTTTCAAATTACACAGCTTTTGTTATTATGACTGTCACTGTCATTATGTTATAACTAATAGTGCAGGTCCTCAATAACTGTCTTTTCTGTCCTCCCCTTAAAATTCAAACATATGTTAGAAAGAGTCTACCATGAGCCCCATTAACCACAGAGCTTGTGAGCTCCCACCTGCCATGTAGTCAGATTATTCATGGATACAAGAGAGTCTTCTCGGCAGACTGTAAACTGCTATTGCTGAGGATGTGGTAGGTACTTCAGTGAAGACCACGTTAGCATACACTTGACTGGAACTCTGAAATTTTCTTACTTTGAAATCAACTAAAAGCATTTTCTAGCAATGGGATATATATATTCCTCTTTGGGATATATATATTTTTCAAATAAAAATGTATCTTTATCATGAAACAGAAGTCTGTAATGCAAAGAGTGAAAGACTTCTATGATCCTTTTAAACTTTCTGTGTTCATTGTTAAAAAAAGGAAAAATTAGAGAAGGGCAGAGTAAACCTCCCCTTTACTCAATAACCCCCCTCACCTCCCCACACACAAATAAAAGATAACCACTGTTGATAGCTGGTGTGGGTCCTTTCCAGCTTTTATGCACATCTAAACATATATATTTCTGAAATAAAAGTGGGATATTATACCCACTTAAAAAAATGCATTTCTCTCCTACTCAACACTACATGGCTCAGCCAAACGGCATATACATTACTCCTGTGAATATAGGTGGAGTCACCTACTCTGTTTTGAAAGTTGTGTAGAATTCCATTAATAGCTGTTCCACAATTTTTAACCAATTCTCCACTGATGGACAGATTGCAAACAATCATTTGCCAAGAACGCTGTGGTGAGCCCCCTTGTACACAAATGTGTGCATTCTTTTATGAGTATTCCTGTAAGATAAATTATTAGAAGTGGATTTTTTTTAACCTGGCATTGATTCTGATAATGAGTTGTAGTAGAAAGAGCACTAACCATGGATATGGGAGCACCCAATATAACGACAAGTCCCACCACTCACTCTTGGACTAGTCACTCGACCTCTCTGAGCTTCAGTCTCCTCATCCATGAAATGAGGATACTAAACCCCATTGGCCTATTTCATGGAGTGCTGCAGAGATCAATTAAAATAAAAAACGCAGGAGTGCTTTGAAGGAAATGAAGCACTAAATAGGTGGGGGAATGGGTGGTGGTGTTATTACTATTTTCCCTTAGGTGTGTAAGCAGGGGAGGGGTTATAAAATTCCTTACATAAATTTAATTAACTTTAATTTTTAAACTATGCCAGAATATTCTGAGAGTAAGGTGGGGAGTAGTTATAGGTGCCAGGGCTGTGGACTCAAAACAAACACGAGTCTTTGCTGGTGGAGAGTCTGGAGCTTGTCTGTAAATATCCAGAGGGCTCTCAGCCTAGACTTACCCTGGGGCCTCAGAGGCCGAGGTGAGACGAAAGGCTCCAGGTCCCAGGAGGCTGGTTCTGAAGTCCTCTATAGAGAATTTATTACAGTCCTGTGCTGCTTAACAACGGGGATACATTCTGAGAAATGCATCATTAGGTGATTTTGTCGCTGTGTGAGCATCATAGTACGTACTTACACAAACCTAGATGGTATAGCCTACTACACACCTAGGCTGTATGCTACTAATCTTATGGGAGCACCGTTGTAGATGTGGTCCATCATTGACTGAAACGTCGTTATGCGGCACATGACTGTAATAATCAGAGCCATCCAACTTGCAAGAGTTGATTCCAAAAGGGGAGATCTTGTCACTGGAAGTATTCAAGGAGAGGCAGATGAACCCCCGCAGGGATCACACAGAGAGGTTTCCCACAGGAAAACTGCCACCAGGAGCACTTAGATGGAACTTCGTCAATGAGAGGCCGTCAGTCTCAGTCCAAAGGTGGGCTGAGGGCTCTGGCTGGCACCTGTGCACTGGCTGGGTCCCCGACCTCGTCATCCCTTGGAATCCCTTTGTCATTTATCCCCCACTCTATGGGCTCTATTCCTTAAAGATTTTGCATATCACCAAATAAACCACTTTTATTATGAAATGGTGAAGCTCCGTTCATTTTTATTTATCAAATCAGAGACAATCAGAGCTTCTTCTTCTTATAAAATAACGAGGGTTGCCACTCTCAACTTATATGGTTATAGCCTCGAACGATGACACTTAATTTGGAGAAGCTGATTGACTCATCAAAGGACGAGTCAGTAGCTGGGAAGGTGTTGAGCCGGGACCAGAACTCAGGCGATCTGAACCTGCATCCTCCCTCCTAAAGCAGAGAGTTGGATCCCTCTCCGAGGCCCCTTGTGATGGCCCCACAATCCAGCTTCATAAGCCCCTCTTATGAACTCTAGTTCTAGAACAAAGGGCCCTGCACTTGCTGTGAGGAGCTGGGGTTCAAATCCCAACCCTACTGCTTTCTACTTGTGCAACCTTCTGGAAAATGGGAGCAATGACACGGTGCTCTCAGAGCAGCTTTGAGAAGCAAATGAGACCAAAATGCTCTGTAATTATGTAAAGGAGAAGTTTTTATTCTGTGATTGAATATCACAGAATGGCATGCAGTTCAGCATCAGCAGGACTGCCTTTTCCTGGAGGCTGGGAACTACTAATTGTGAGGGGCAGCCTCTGCAGGTAGAAGACCAGGCTCCCTACCCTGGATCCTGATCTGTCCAGGAGGAAGTGATTAGGGGCTTGATCCTTCCTGCTGCCTCTTCTAGGAGCCTCAGGAGCAAAACTGGCCATGGGGGAGCCAGCCCTGATGGCCTAGTGGTTAAGTTCGGCATGCTCTACTTCAGCGGCCCTAGTTCAGTTCACAAGTGCAGAACCACACCACTCGTCTGTGAGTAGCCATGCTGTGGTGGCTGCTCATGTAGAAGAACCAGAAGGACTTACAACTGGAATATACAACTATGTACTGGGGCTTTGGGGAGGATAAAAAAAGAGAGGAAGATTGGCAACAGATGTTAGCTCAGGGTAAATCTTTCCCAGCAAAAAAAAAAAAAAAAAAAAAAGAAAGAAAAAAATATGGCCATAGAGGAGAGGCAAATAATCCAGGACCAAGAACGCTGCACTTCCTTGATTTGGAAACTCAGTTTGTTTGTTTGTTTGTTTTTTTGTGAGGAAGATTCACTCTGAGCTGACATCTGCTACCAATCTTTCTCTTTTTTTCCTTGAGAAAGATTAGCCCTGAGCTAACATCCATGCCAATCTTCCTCCACTTTGTATGTGGTTTGCTGCCACAGCACGGCTTGATGAGTGGTATAGGTCCATGCCAGGGATCTGAACCCATGAACCCAGGCTGCCGAAGCGGAGCACGCCAGACTTAACCACTATGCCACCAGGCCAGCCCCTGGAAACTCATATTTTAATGTCTCTGAAATGTTACAATAGATGAGGGCATTGGGTGTAGTCTCTCTTTTATGTTGCACAGTCCATGGAATGTTTCCATCAGTGCCCGCACAGCCCTCACAGCCCTTCTCCACAGAGAGCCCAGGGAGTCCTCCAATCAAGTGGATAAACTCTGAGCCACATCATTTCTCTTTACAGGAAACTGAGGCCCAGAGAAAGTGAATGACAAGTCCAGAGTCATGGAGCTGCAGTGGGCAACAGCAGGGCCTCGAGACCCTGTGTCCTCCCTCACATTCCTGAGGTTGCAGTGCCCTACTCACTGTGAGCAAAGGGAGGGCTGCCAGACACTGCCCCTTCAGGGGTTCTTGGGGGTTCAGACCTCAGGCAGTTAGGTTAGTCTTTGGAGCCTCTTCGTAGTCCTCTCAACGAACCACAGTGATAATATCTGCCAGCTGTCTCCGGCGCTCGCTATGTGCCAGGCACTCAACCTTGGAGGTGGAGGCACAGTCATCTCATTATGCAGATAAGGAGCATAAGGCTCAGACCATGGATGTAACTTGGCCAAGGTCACACAGCTAGGAAGGGGTGGAGTCAGGATTTGAACCTGGTGCTTGTCAGAAAAAGTCATCAGAGAAAAGGGCAATGATATGCATCATCCTATCAGTTGGTCTGAGGGTGAAATGGCTGAGGTCTGGAGAGGAGCTTTGTGAATGAAAGGGGTCATACCACCCCGCTGAGTGTCCTGCTGTCAGGCCTATGCTCAGCTCCTCCAACCTGGGAGCCCACACACACTCAGCCAGGGCACCCGAGTCCGGCCCTAGAGAGCCACATGCCTTTAAGACCAGCGCTTCTCAAACCTGAGCACTCATCAGAAAGACCTGCAGGACTCAATGCAGGAATGCCTGGGTCCCACTCCCAGAGTTTCTGTTCAGGAAGCCTGGGTGGGCCCAAGAATCTGCCTTTCTAACAAGGTCCCAGGTGAAGCTGGGGCTGCCGGCTGGACTACACTTTGAGAACCACTGCACTCGTCATGCTTCTCCCCCAGACTCACACCTCAGCTGCAGCCGGGCTAAGAGAGGGGGATTTAAACAAGCACTGGTCTCAGCAAGTGAGATGAGAAAGGACTCCAAAGTCAGACAAACTGGGTTTTGATTTTACTGTTGGCTTTTCAGTTTCCATGTAACCTATGTTAAGTCACCTAAACTCTCTGAGCCTCAGAGAATTCTCTAGAAAATGTAGATGCTAAGACCTACTTCATAGAATTGCTGAGATTATAACTATATACCCACCTGGTACATAGTAGGAGCTCAATTAACAACAGTTACCCTGTGTCTGGCACACAGTAGTTTCTCTTTTGTTTCTGCTTCTCCACTAGGCGCCTCTGCACTCTGGGGCCAGGATACTCAAAACCCCAGGGGCTGACTGTGTTCTTTAAGAATGCATCCTAAATGGAGCACCAGCTTGATTAAGAGGCCCGCACTCCAGCGACTGCCCCGATCCCAGAGCCTCCAGCAGACAACACAGTCAGGAAGAGCACGGAGGCAGCAGAGAAAACGCCAGAGGAGATGGGCTCAGGTGAGGGAGGAGGGAAACTGCCTGCAGTTCAACCCTGTAGTGCCCCAGGTGCAGCGCACCCTAATCCTTGACAGCTGTAGGCCTCAGGCTTTGTCACGGGGCAGCAAGCAGCTGGCTCCTGGGTCCCTACCTGCCACAGGAGGGCGGTGCCACCTGGTGCACAGGTGCTGGGGCTGCAGGGTTTTGATCTTGCACAGGGCCTGGCAGCTGGCAGGTGGGGCCACCAGCATCTGCTCAGTGGACTGGGTCATGCCTGGCCTCACCTGCTCACCTGCTCACTTCACCTCTGCCTTCATTCTCTCTGTCCTGAGGGCTGGTAGAAGGTCCTCAGTGGCAGGCTGGCTGCCTCCTGCCCAAGCTCTGAGAGAGATGCATGGAGCGTGTTGCCAATGTGCCCACATCCTCGGCCAGTGCATGTCCTTTAATGCAGCTCAGAGTTTCAATCCTACAGGGGCCACCCCACAGGCCTGTGCAAGATCCTCCCCTCCCGTATCAGTCAGGCTTCAGGCACAGAAGCAGAATCCTGGGATTTGTTACAGGATTTGACTGGATGCAATTGTGGGAGCTGGTTCAGCAGTCTCTGGAAGCCTTGTCTTCTCTGATACTAGGGCTTGAAGTCTGCAGAGCAGATAGTTGGGTAAGGAAGATGGATTCAAGGTGGAGAACATCAAAGGTGGGCTGGATGCCACACACCCGAGCTGGAACGCATGTCAGGTTCTGTATATTTTGCTATTGCTGCCATAACAAAATACAACAGACTGGGTAACTTAACCAACAGAAATTTACTTCTCACAGCTCTGGAGGCTGGACATCCAAGAGCAAGGTGTTGGCAGGTTTGGTTTCTCCTGAGGCCTCTCTCTTTGGCATACAGATGGTCACCTTCTGGCTGTGTCCTCACGTGACCTTTCCTCTGTGCACACGTATCCCTGGTGTCTCTTCCTCCTCTTATAAGGACACTAGTCATATTGGATTAGGGCCCCACCCTTATGACCTCATCTAATCTTAATTACCTTCTTAAAGGCCCGTCTCCAAACACAGCCAAATTGTAAGTTAGGGCTTCAATATACAAATTTGGGGGGGAGACACAATTCAGCCCATAACAAGCCCTTACTGCCCCCCCGCCATGATGCAGCTGTCTTGGAGGAGAAGCTACTGCTCTTTGTCATGAAGCTGAACATGACCCGCTCCAGAGTTGGAGAAGCTGCAAGAAGACTGAGGGGAGGTGGAGCAGCTGCAGGCCTGGCTGCTGGCCCATGCCAACAAAGTGAGCCGGCACAGGAGCAACAGCACGTGTGAGAGGCAAGGACGCCTGCTGCCCCTGCAGCTCCACACGTCACGGCTGCTGCTCCTCTTTGGCCCTCCAGACCTCATGCAGACTTTTCCTTGTGGTCTACCCTAACCAGAGACATAGGAAAGGGAATTTTGGGAAATATAGTTCCCCTACCAAGTTGACACATCACAAAGCCATCACAGTCCATCCCTTGTCAGTTTGGCACCCATATATACCTCTTTAAACCACACTTAGCAAATAAAGCCAATAGCAAAATCATACTTTCATCTAGCATGATATGATTATTCTACACACAACCGATGTCATGCCAAGCTCTTCCTCCAAAGAAGGATACAGAGTCTCTTCCCCTTTCTGGATGATGTTTATTCTTCTAGCTGATTCACAAGCCCCCTTTGATATCCTGAGATATAAGGATAAATACTGTTAACTCGAAAATACTGAGATATAAGGTTAACTACTGTTAACACATCTTATGTTAGATGGTAGAGGAAGGGGAGAGAGGTGAAAAAATTAGTTAATAGATACACAAACTTATTTGTATCAAGAAAGAGGAAGAAATGCTCACAAATATTATAGTCCTTTGTTTCTGCAACGGCCTTGTGGTAGCCGGTATTCATAATTCTCTTCTTCCACTGGCCGTTCCATATTCCATCTGCCGTCTGCAAGCACCTTGGTTGGTCCAGGTTCCTTACCTGGTGGGGTGACTTGAACCTTTCTTTCTGAAGAGCCTGGCCATTAGCAGTCCTGCCTGAATCAGGCTGCTGTAGTTTTCCACTGAATTTTATCACAGCATATGCGAGTGCTGAGAGGAGCCCCTGCATTCCACACATATTCCTCCTGACCTCCATTGTGTGGCTGCAGCCTGATTTTCTCTTGAGAGTCAGGATCAGTCACCCCAAACAGTACAGTGACCTCTGTGCCTGTTGGTTCACGTGTAAGGAGCCAAAGTAGCCAGGTGGCAGTCCCAACTTCCACTTCAGTGGAACCCCTGCCATGTCCCCTGTGGAAGTGTCCTCCCTTGGGGACTAAGACCTCTTGATCAGCGGGGTCCAAAGTTGTGGAGGCGGGAAGCAAAACACTAGCTATGGATCAGCAGGGAGAATAGTGAGAGGCACCGCTCCTGTTCCCACTCCTTGATGCCCCTGCCTGTGAATCCTGGCTGTGGGACAAACAGCAGCATATGGGTCACTGATTTAGAGCACACGTCATACCCCAGAGGACACTGCCGTAGCTACGGGGTTTGAGAACCCTGCCTTTCATCTCAGAGTTATCTGGGAGGAGGATCTCTCTGCTGTCTGTCTGTCTCTCTCTCTGGACACACATCTTCTTTAGTCAAATATTGGGTGAGCCTCCCGGTGCACAGCAGTGTCGCCTCACACCTGAGCACCACTCTCCAGCCTCAGTCCATCCACACTGCCACCCTGTGACAGAGGAAGGAAAGGAAACTCACCCCTGTTTTTCTTTTTGTTTTGTTTTATTTTGTTTGTTACTTTGTTTTATAAACAAAAGAGTTCACTGAGGTGCCTGAAGTCACCTAGCCAGCTGTGGGAGAATCTTGCCCGCAGGATCTCTGACCCTAACTCAGTGGTACCTTTCTAGCCAGCAATGAATTTCACTGTATCCAGAACTTTCACTACCAATAACTACAACAATATTCTCTGAGGACCATCTGGGTGCTAGACCGTGACAGCCTCTGATCACTAGGCTTTGCACTAACAATCATCTCCTCTTCCAAGGGCTTCCCTCAGCCTGATGAATCACGAACTGGGTTTTCTTCCTGGCCCAGTCTGTGGAGTAGTGGAAGGGGTGTGGGATTTGAGCACCCCAGATTACCATGGGGGAACTTCTGGGAAATGCTTCACATCTCTGAGACTGGATTTTTGTCTATAAAAATGGCAGAAATAGTGCTTTCTGCATTAAAGGGTTGGGAAAAAGATTAAGGGATATGGTGTATGTAAAAGAGTTTTGTAAAATTCCAGCTTTTTCATTATCAGCGTGACTATTTCTCATCAGCATTAAACGCTTGCATTGTAAGGGTTGAAATCTCTGCCTCGCATGGTGTGTGGGGGCTGCAGAAGGCAGTCACAGTGGTTGGCAGCCTCCCGAGAGGGGCCTCCTTGGTGAGGTGATGGGCAAGTTGTAGGAGACCAATGGGATCTCGGTTCACCTGTGCTGCCAACAATGAGAGGAGAGAGGCAAGGGGAGCATTTATGGAACACCTATGGTGTACCAGGCCCTGTCTGCAGTCTCTAACACTTGTCTTATAACATCTCCCATTCAGACATTTCTTCCACAATACATGGTTTTGCCCGGCACCTGCTCTAGGTCGGGGGGTGGGGGGTGGGGGGTGTGGAGGTTGGTCAATGCCAGTTCGAATAAATCGCAGATGCTGGGAACAAAATGACAAGCACCACAGGACCCATTCCAAATCCCATGTAACACATACTTTAATGAGGGAAACAGACATTACACAGCAGAGCATGGCGGACGCTGTCTTTCATTCAGGTCTTGGCCTCTCGCTGCCTTCAGAGGCCTGCGGTGGCCTTCTCCCTCTCCTCCCCATTCTCTGGAACCAGTCCTTCTCTTGCCCATTACTTTCCTCTGTAGACTTGTCATTATCGGAAATGATTTTATTTACTTGTTTAATGGGCTTAGAGGCTCTTGTCTGTCTCCCCGGACCTGCTGGAACACAGGCTCCCTGAAGGCAGGGATTTTGTTTGGTAATGTATCCTTTGGGCCTAGAACAATGATTGGCCAGTAATGGGTACTGAAAAACTAGTTTTTAATGAATGAATGAATGAGTGGAAGAAGAAAGGAAGGCGTGTTCACTGTGCTCAGGGAACCTCTCCTGTGTCCCCTGTGGAAGTATCCCACCTTTGACTAGTGGAGGAGACAGACAAGAGAGTGCTGGGAGGAGGCGTGCATGGGGGACGTGGGGGCACATAGGGCAGGGTGGTGCAGGAGAGACTTCCAGGGGCAAGTTGTGTGCCCAGTTGTGAAAGAGGAGGTCTAATTAGTTTCCTAGGGCTGCTGTAACCAAGTACCACAAACTGGGTGGTTTAAAACAAGAGAAATTTATTCTCTTACTGTTCTGGAAGCCAGAAGTCTGAAATCAAGGTGTCAGCAGGGCCATGCTCCCTCTGAGACTTTGAGTAGGATCCTTCCTTGCCTCTTCCTAGCTTCTGCAGGTGGCCGTCAATCCTTGATGTCTGTTGGCTTGCAACTGCATCACTCTAATTTCTGCTTCTGTTGTCACATGGTGTTCTCCCTGTGTCTCTATCTTCACATGGCATTTTCCTTTTCTTATAAAGACACCATTCATAACGGATTAGGGCCCATCCCAATGACCTCATGTTAACTTGATTACCTCTGCAAAGACACTATTTCCAAGTAAGGTCATATTCGCAGGTACTGGGGGTTAGGACGTCGACATATATTTTGAGGGGACACAATTCAACCCATAACAGGAGGCAAGCTTAGCTAGGAGAGAATACAGAAGAGCAGTCCAGGCCAGCCAAGAGACAGGGAGACCTGTTAGGAAGCCATTGCAGAAACCCAGGTAAGAAGCGAAGATACTTGCCTTCAATAAAGCACCGAGAGTGGGGAGTGGGAGGCAGGTGAAGTGGGTGTGACAACGCCGATTTATAGGTGAGGAAACTGAGTCACAGTGAAGTTATGTTACCTTGTCTGATGTCCCACTGTGCACAGATGTAAGCCTAGATCTGTGCTTCTCTGCTTGCCCCTATCTCATGGTCACCTCTCCAAAGCTGGGCCAAGGAGCCCTGTCCTTGGAGATGGTGCCTGACCACTTGACTGAGCTCTCCCCACTTGGAAAGGGGTGGGAGCAGAGCTGAAAGTGCTGCTCTCCTGCCTCCACCTCCAGTGCAATGTGATTGCTCGGAAGTCTCATCTCTTCCCAGAGAGGGCACAAGGAGCTCCCTCCCTTCCCACCACCTGTGCTGCTAACTTAATGCAGGCCAGGTCTCCAGGCCTGGCCCAGCCCTGACTGGGGCCAGCCTCATGTCCTTGGATTATGTTGGTCAAGAGACCAGCTGAGGTCAGTGGCCCGGGTTCACATCCCGGGCACAGAAACACACCACTCGTCTGTCAGTAGCCTTGCTGTGGTGGTGGCTCACATAGAAGAACCAGAAGAACTTACAACCAAGCACAACTGTGTACTGGGGCTTTGGTGGGGGGAAAGAAGAAAAAAGGAGGAAGATTGGCTATAGATGTTAGCTTAGGGCGAGTCTTCCCCTGGAAAAAAAAAAAAAGTCTGCAGCGAGAGCTTCCACAGCCTCCCCAGGGAATTTAAAAACAAACAAAAGGAGACTAGCTGAAGGATGTGGCAAGGCCTTGCTACCCCAAACCCCTCTCTTTGTGGCTGCCCTGGTGCTCACTGTCACAGCCAACACATTGGGCCTAGTGGGAGGCTGATTAGAGAAAACCTCCAAATGCTGCTGCCTGGAAGGCGGGGTTCATTCTTGCCTGAGAAGGACCCAGCAGCAGCCTGTACCCTGGCTCACCCAAGCCTGAGAATGCAACTGAGGAGCAGTGGAGCAAACTGCAGCTTGGAAGACGAAGACTCAGCATCTGAGGGAACTGCGGTACCTGAGCTTTTCTGGACTTTTCAGAACCTCAGTACCTTTATCTGAAAATGTGGGTCCTATTGCCTACTTCCCATGGTCAGAGATTAAATTAAACTGTTACGCAACAGTGCTAAGTCCAGAGCCTGAGCTGTAGTGGAAACTTCATAAATGCCAGATCCCTCCCTTGTACTCCTCTGAACCACTCAAGGCTGTGCTTCAATGTCAGACTTGTGCTTTAATCTGGGCTCTGGGGGCAGGTGAGCTTTATGTGACTGTGTGCAAATGACCTTACTCCCAGAGTGTCAGTTTCCTCTTAGAGGAAGCAATCATAGAAAGGCAGTTAAAAATGAAAGATCTAGATCCAGAGGGCCTGGATTCAGATCCTGGTTCATCTGCTCACTAGCTGTGTGACTGGAAAAGTTCCCTAGATTTTCTGTGGATTGGTTTCCCCATCTGTAAAGTGGGGATATTTGAAGGTAAATGAGATAATGCACATAAAGCACTTAGCAAGGCACCTGACATGCAGTAGGCATTCAGTAAACGTTAGAGTGTTGTTGCTGATTGTATAGTATGAATAATGGTACTATTTCATAAGATTGTTGTAGGGTTAAATGAGAAATGCAAGTAATGCACCTCAGATACTGCCTGGAATATGATCAGGTAGCCCCTACTCTCTACCCTAAGCTGCCTCCCTAGTGAACCCTTTTTTTTCCCCTTCTTTTTCCACTTCTCTGTCGGTTTGGATGAGGACACCCGGCTGGACTGGCAAGTCTGGGAGCAGGAATGTGCATGTTAGCCTCCATCACGAGTGACAGGATCAGAAGCCTCTGGCTTTGCCTCTCGGGGAGAGGTGGGTTGTCCTTCCCCCAGAAAGACAGCCCAGGATCAGCTGGCTGTCACTTCTCGACTCTGGGTCACTCTCCTCCAACTCTGTCTCTGGCCAAGAGGCAAAATGGAAAATGCAAGAATGGAGAGGAAACGGGAGCCATAAGGAAGGTGCTGGGAGAGGGCTGGGCCACACATTTTGTCATAGGCCAGCTTTTGGGAACCCCTGGCCTGGGTGATCTGAGTTATCTTACCTGATCATAGATAGGAAGTGAACTGAGCTCTACCTGTCTCGACCCTTCCCTACCTACTCCTTCCCTATTCCAAGTGAAAAACGAGAGCAAGAGAACTGAAACTGCCCAAGCCCAAGGACAGCCCTCCCCACACACGTTTCTCTCAGAATGAACACTAGACTGAACAGTACGTCCCCCTGACTGGATGACTCCAGCGCCTGACGGTGAAACTTCAGCATCGGAAAGAACCTTAATAATAATAAATGGGCATGCTTCTTAGGTGGGACTTATACCCACTCGAGGGACTGCAGCCATTGAAGGAGGGGGCACATGAAGTTGCAAAAATTAATATAGAGCATTCAATGTCGTACGAGATTTGGGGGAAACTGAGTTTTTTCCTTCTCGTGTATTGTTTTTCTTCTCTGCTTCAGTTTGGATAATTTATATTGACCTGCTTTTGAGTTTCTGATTACTGTAGCTGTAGTTTACTGATTTGGTAACTGTTTTACATAAAAAAGAGACTGTCAAGGTAAAACTTTTAGGAGATGACAACAATGAAGGGCTTGGAAAACAAACTTGAACGTGTGGTCAAATCATTCTTTGCCTGAAAAAATGGACATCAGTATCTTGGCCATTTCATTGGCTACTTCAAAATTTATAATGAGGGGTCTGTGAAAACATGTTGATTTGCAAAATGATGGATGCTGAGGTAAATGGTGGAGAAAATTTCAACACTCCTCTCACTCCTCACATCTGGAAAATAGTAGTAATAACATATTTTCTGCTACATTATTAGGATTTTTGAGAAGAACAAATCATAAACAACAATTACTATGTATGTGCCCGGTGCTGCATTAGCCACTAGGTGTCCTCATCTTTAAAATGGGTATGACTTCCTCTTTGCACTGTTGTGAAGATTCAGTGACATCAAGAGTGATATCATGTGTGTGGAAAAGCTTTGCAATATGAGGCACTCAGAGATTGTGAGAGCTGGGAGAGACTGGAGAAATAATTGGACTCAAGTTCTCACTCCATTTACACATGAGAAAACTCAGGAAGGTGACAAGACATGATAGATGGTTAGAGAAGCAGAACTGAAGCTATTCATTCATTTGTTCTGAAAATGTTTACTGAGCACCTACTATGTGCTGCAGCCAAAGTTAGTGCTAGTATTGACGGCCTCAGATTCTCTATCTGGTCCCTTATGTTGTTGATGTGACATTGTGAGCTTGGCAGGTGGCTCTACGTAGAGCTTGGTCTCAGGCCTACTTTAGTCCTCCTTTAACACATTTGGCACTAGTTGTGGGCAGCCAGAGTGACTTCTGAGTTCTATTCTTTTAAAAAATAGCTTGTCATTCCCACCAAGAGATACCATGGTTCAGTACCAAGGTTCTCAACCTATTGGCTGGGGCACAGCTTTGTCCAGTTTTCTTATAACCACAGAAATAATCATCTAAAAGTAAAATAATCATTAAAAAAGTGGCAGTTACCAAAATGTTTGTCTTTTTGTATATTCTTTATTTAAGGACTTATTTATGCAGTTCACCAAGCTCAAAAAGAACAATGTTCACCGAAAACTAGGACCATCAATTTCATCTTGGTGGAGTGTTCTCTAAATGTCAATTAGATCTTGTTGATTGCTGATTTTCTGTCTAGCAGTTCTATCAATTGTTGAGAGACAAGTGTTGAAGTCCCAACTATAAATATGGGTTTGTCTATTTCACTTTTCAGTTCTATTATCAGTTTTTGCTTCATATGTTTAAAGCACTGTTGTTTGGTGCATACACATTTAGGATTGTTATATCTTCTTGGTGGATTGACCCTTTAATCATTATGTTATGTTCCTCTTTGTCTCTGGTAATTTTATTTACTCCAAAGTCTATTTTATCTGATATTAATATAGCCATTCCTACTTTCTTTTGATTAATATTTGCATGGTATTTCTTTTTGCATTTTTTGCATTTAACCTATCTATATCATTATATTTGAAGTGAGTTTCTTGTAGACAGCATATAGGTGGGTCATATTTTTTTAATCCATTGGGCTAATCTCTGTCTTTTAACAGGTATGTTTAGGCCATTTACATTTAATGTGATTGTTGATATGTTAGGGCTTAAGTGTGTCATTTCTTATTTGTTTTTTGATTATTTCCTCTGTTTTCCATTTTTCTGTTTCCCTTTTCCTGTTTTCCTATGTATTACTTGAGCATTTTTTAGAATTTCATTTGGATAGTGTTTTTGGATGTATCTTTATGTATCATTTTTTTTAATAGTTGCTTTAGATATTTCACTATACATATGTAACATTGCAGTCAACTAATGTAAACATTTTATTGCTCTGTGTGACATATAGAAATCTTACCTACTTTTAGGTCCCTTTGCCCTTCCTGCATTTATAATTGTCTTAAATATTTACTGTGCATACTGTCAGAAACACACTATACAATGTTGTAATGTTGTTTCAACCATCAAACATAATTTAGAACACTCAAGAGGAAAAGGAAAGTCTATTATATTTACTCACATTTTATTTTTTCCACAATCTTTCTTTTTTTTGATGTTCTAAGATTCCTTTTTTTAAATAATTTCCTTGCTGTTTAGAGAACTTCGTTTAGCCATTCTCATAAGGAAGGTCTTCTGGTGACAAATTCTCTTGGATTTCCTTCATCTGAGGATGTCTCAAGTTCCTTTTCATTCCTGAAGGATATTTTTTGGACATAGAGTTCTGCGTTGACAGTTCTTTTCTTTCAGCACTTAGAAAATGTTGTGTCACTTCCTTCTGGATTCCATGGTTTTGGATGAGAAATCTGCTGTCATTCGATTTTCCCTCCTATAGGTAAGATGTCATTTATCCCTTGTTACTTTCAAGATTTTTCTTTGGCTTTAGTTTTCAGAAGTTTGACTACCATGTGTCTTGGCATGGATTTCTTTGGGTTTATCCTATTAGGATTTTAATCAGTTTTTTTTAACCTGTTTGTTTATGATTTTTGCCAAATTTGGGACAATTTCAGCCATTATTTTGTAGAATATTTTTCAGCCCTACATTCTTTCCTTTCTCCCTGTGGGACTCCAATGATGTAAATGTTAGATCTTTTGTTATTGTCCCACAGGTCCCTAGATTCTGTTCTTTTTTAGTCTATTTCCTCTCTGTTGTTTGCACTGGATACAGTCATGCACCACACAACAACATTTTGGTCAGTGATCAACCATATATGTGATAGTGGTCCCATATGATTAGTACCACGTAGCCTAGGTGTGTAGTAGGCTATACCATCTATGTTTGCATAAGTACACTCTATGATCTTTGCACAATGATTAAATCACCTAACGGCACATTTCTCAGAACATATCCCAGTCATTAAGTGACACATGACTATAATTTATTTTTATTTATCTTCAAGTTTACTGATTTTTCCCTCTGCACTGCCATTCTACTATTGAGTCTATCTAGTGAGTTTTTCGTTTCCATTGTTAAATTTTTCAGTTCTAAAATTTCTGTTTGGTTCTTCTTTATATCTTCTATTTCTTTGTTGAGGCTTACTAATTTTTCATTTGCTTCAAGTGTGTTTATAATTACTTATTAGAGTACTTTTGTGACAGTTGCTTTAAAATCCTTTTCAGATTATTCCAATATCCGTGTCATCTCTGTCTTGGTGCCTTTTGGTTGGCTTTTTCTCAACCAATTTGAGATATTCCTGATTCTTGGTATAAAATGTGTTTTTCTAATGTATCCTAGACATGTTGGGTATTATGTTATGAGACTCTGGATATCATTAAATATTCTATTCTAGCACTGCCCCAGCAGAGGAAAGGGAGGGTGCCACCTCATTACTGCCAGATAAAGCAGAAGCCCAGGCTTCCCACTTAGTATCTGCTAAATCTGCACGTGGTGGGGGTGGGAGGATCAGTAGAAGAAGCAACTTATTACCACTGGGAAATGATGAAAGCCTAGGCTCCCACTTGACCTCAGCTGTTGACAGGTGCCTCATTTTTTCCCACGGTCTTTGGCTGTTGTAGATTGAGTGTTTTTAAAAAGGTTTTTGATCTGCTAGGCTGCCTCTTGTCTTATCCTTTAGCTAGAGATTTTCTTGGAGATTATTTTATCTACACCTTTTGGTGTTTCCAGATTGAGGGAAGCCAAATACATATAAGAAGAGGGAATAAGAAAATCTAGGAAGTCGTCACCCTGTCATTCCTCAAATCCTGAGGTTCCTACTTAGTTCTCCTTTTCTCCACCTTTCAGAGTCTTCTTGTATTTGTCTTATGTATTATGTTCAGAGTTTTCAGCTGTACTTAGAGGGAGGTAGAGGGAGAAATGTATCTACTCCATCTTGTCTGGAACCAGAAATCACTATTTGACAATATTAAAGAATTATTGTTATTTTTTTCCAGTTTTATTGAGATATAATTGACATATGTTAGTTCTTAAGTGTAACAATGAGACTATGTTTTTTAAAATAGTCCTTTTAGAGGTACCTACTGAAGTATTTAAATATAAAATAATATGATATCTGGAATTTATTGCAAAATAATTCAGCAGGGATGAAAGTTGGTAGAGGTATACATGAAACAAGAATGTTAAGAAGTTGATAATTATTGAAGCTGAGTGATTCATTCAAAGTGGGGATTCATTATACTACATCAGCTTGATTCAATAGAAATTTAATGCGAGCCACATACGTAATTTAAAATTTTCTAGGCACATCAAAAAAGGAATAAAAGGTGTAGTTAACTATAATATAATTTATTTAACCCAACATACCCAAAATAATTAATATAAAAATTACTAATGAGATATTTCACATGTTTTGTTAATACTAAGTCTTTGAAATTGGTGGGTATTTTACACTTACAGTGCATCTCAATTTGGACTAGTCTTATTTCAAGTGCTCAATAGCCACATGTGGCTAGTGGCTACTGAATTAGATAACACAGATTTATATTCTCTTTTTTTGTTAATATTTGGAAATTTTCATAACTAACAGTTTGTTTTTAAAACATCCTATTCTAAATTCAAATCCCATGCTCTTAACTCCTCTCCTCTCCATTCCTGCAGTCTCCCTCTGTTGATTTGAGATGCTCTTAGACACTACCTAGTAAAGGCTGAGGCACATGGATCTTGGGAGAGGTGTAAACCTCGCCATCCTCTAGTTTCTCTGCTGCTTTCCCTTGCCTGACGTATGATCCAGTTTTACCCCCTGCTGTGTTTTTAAAGGTCAGATGGGGCAGAATCCAGGTGCTGGCTCTCCCTCAGCACCTAATGCAGTACTCAGCACATAGTTCATGTTTCATATATATTTACTAAGTAAATGAATGTTAAGAAGACAAGAACTCTTACTATTGTAAAGTAGGTGACAGTAGAAGGAAAGTGAACACTTGAAATGTGTTAGGCATTCTCACACATGTCTTACTGAACCCTTACTAAAAATATGTGCCTTAAGTATTATCATCACAACCCTACAGATAAGGAAATAACTCAGTGTCTAAGTTATCAATCATTAAGTGTTAAAGCCATGCTTCTAATCCAGATCTGCCTGACACCAAAGCTACATCACACTATCTCCCAAGAATTTACCCAACAGCTGGAATAAAATGCAGGACCCACCAATTTTCCACATTAACTGGTTCTCTTGTGCCCGCCTCACTTTTGCCCCAAAAGGTTGGCTTCTATCAGCCTGTGGTAGACAGAATATTGGGCCCCAAAATATCTGTGTGCTAATCCCCAGAACCTGTGAATATGTTAGGTTAGATGGCAAAGCAGAATTTAGGTTGCAGATGGAATTAAGGTTGCTAATAATCTAACTTTAAAATAGGAAGATTATCCTGGATTATCCAAGTGAACCCAATATAATCACAAGGATCCTTGAAAATGGAAGAGGGAATTGGAAGAGAGAACCAGAGTGATGGCAGCATGAGGACTCAGCTTGGTGTTGCTGAAGGAGACCAAGGAATGAGGGTAGCCTCTAGAAGCAGGAAAATACAAGGAAATGGGTTCTCCCCTAGAGCCTCCAAAAGGAACACAGCTCTGCTGATGTCTTGATTTTAGCCTACTGGGACTCATTTTGGACTTCTGACTTCCAGAACTGTGAGATAGTGTATTTTTATTTTCAAGCCACTAAATTTGTGGTAACTTGTTATAGCAGCAATAGGGAAATAATACATAGCCCTTGTCCTGGCCTAGCCCCACCTCAATATCCAGAATGAGCTGCTGTTTCCCTTTGCTGCCCTGCTTCTCTTGAACCCTGATAGGCCAGCTGGGCATTGGGTCAGGAGCCACAGAGGTCTCAGTATCTCTGATACTTTCTGGCTCTTTTCTGGCCCCTCCTGCCCAAAGATCTTGGGGTTTCTGAGGTGTCATTGGCCCCCTTCAGGTCAGTGGTACCGTGGTATAGTGAGTTCTGCCTGGTGTCCCAAGATTCTGGGGTCTGCTTGGCTTTTTGTTTCCATTTGCCCTATGTTTCCCAATGGATGGGTCCCATCCTGGCCTGCCCTTGGCAGTGTTCAGGTGGAATTCCTGCGATGATCTGGTGTGTATATCACTCCTGTATCCACTTGGCATAGCACAGAGCTGAGCTGACTGTCTCCTTCTGGGACAGAACCATTCTTTCCCCTGCAGAGCCATGTAGGGTGGGAGAGAGAATTCGGCATCCAGTGTCAGAAGGCCTGGGTCCTGGATTAACATGGGCCAACCATGAATCCACTCTGCTTCCTCATGGGTAAAATGGAGATAATAATAATAATACCCATCTCACAGGGTTCAAAGTTCAATTTAACTCACAAACATTTAGAGTTAACACAATAATGGTTAACCGATATTGAGTTCTTTATGCTCCAGATAGTGTGCTAAGTATTGATGTATTGTTTAACTTAATCATCAGAACAAGTATGTTTTATAGTTAAGGAAACCAGACAAGCAGAAATTTTTTACCCTAGCATACTGACAACAAGAATGTCATGAGCTTACTGTGCACATACATCCTCTGCCTTTGTCCTTCTGATGCTCTTCACTTCAGTTAAAAAACAATGCAAAGAATCAATCTTTGTACAATTAATTTACAATGATGATTACTGGTAGAATTTATCTGTAGAAATAATAATGAAGAAAGAAATTTGGCAACTAAAATAGTGCACAGTGTAATCTGAAAACTGAAGAATCACATTGAAATGAAAACCTCCTCTGTGGTTCTTTACCACAACACTCTACTCACAGAATACTTCACTTCTGGTCACCAAATGTGTGGATTTTTCACACCAAGCAATTCTGCAATGCTAGCTGAGTGTACTACAATTCAATTCTGATACTAACTGGAATTGGTGCAGACCCCACAGGTTAAGGGCTCAGCCCCAAAGACTGCCACCCCCAGCTCCACTTCAGACACCAGTCACAAGTGGTGGGTCCCTGGTTACCCACAACTTGTCCAATGTGGCTATAAATCAGAGGTTCCAACAACCCCCTCCCTGGGTTTGATTATTTGCTAGAATGGCTTACAGAATTCAGGAAACGGCTTAGTAGATTACTGGTTTATTACAAAGAATATTAAAAGATAAGAATGAACACCCAGATGAAGAGATACTCAGGGTGAGGTCCAGAAGGGCCCCAAGCACAGGAGTGTCTGTCCCCATGGAGTCAGGGTGCAGCAGCCTTCTGGCACATGGATGTGTTCTTGTTCACCAACCCAGAAGCTCTCCAAACTCCATCCTTTTGGATTTTTATGGAGGCTTCATTACATAGGCACAGTGGATTAAATCATTGGCCATTAGTGAGTAATTCAACCTTCAGCTCCCTTCTTCTCCCTGGAGATGTGGTACAGGTGCTGAAAGTTCCAACCTTCTACTCACGTGGTTGGTTCCCCTGGCAACCAGCCCCCATCCTGTGGTTATCTAGGGGCTTTGTAAAAATCACCTCATTAACAAACTCAGGTGTGGTTGAAAGGGGTTTGTTATGAATAGTAAAAAACATCCATTTCACTTTTATCTCTCTGAAGCTATTTCAAGAACTGAGATAAAACCAAATAAGAAAAGATGCTCCTATGGCTCTGATAACTTAGGAAATTACGAGTGTTTTAGGAGTCAGGAACCATGGATGAAGACTAAAATGTATATTTCTTATTGTATCAAATGTCACATACTTCTTCTGGGTAACATCAAAACTGCAAAAATTTGATGCAAGAAAAATTTGACTGTGTAAAAATATTCAACATACAATTAAACTGTCAACAGCTAAAGATATATATCGTACAGTTTGTTATGAATTAAAAATTGACAGAAGAATTAAATTTTCTTGGCAAAATTGAAATTTTTCTCATTAGGAAAGTTAGATTTGGTAGCCATAAAACCACAAAACAAAAATCACAATGTTAGAAGATCTGGTCAGTATTATTCAATTTGACAAAAATAAAGCCCTGATTGATAAGTGAATGATCTTTCATTCTTAAATTTTACAGCAAAAAATAGAAAAAACATGATTCTGATGAAAATTTTTCAGTAAATAAAAATGGAAATAAGGGAGGAAAACTGTATAACTGTGTTGTATAGAAAATTGATCTAGAAATTGTATTGGCTTAATGAGATTTGCTCCTGAAATCACTCTCCTGCTGAAAATGTATTAATAGTGGTATAGTTCTATTTTTTAAATTTTATATTTACAAACCCAGAGTCCCTACACTTTCAGGTCAATATGATGATATGTTAGCTGGGGTCCAGTGCCAAAAAGAAAAAACACTTGAGATATTTCAAGAAGAATAGAGTTTACTGCAGGGAATGAGATACTTAGAGTGAAGGGGCAAAGTCAGGGACCACCACTAGATTTTGGTTAGGCTGCCTCTGCAAGTTGCAACCTGGAGGTCAGAAAGCTGCAGGAACCTGCTGCTGCTAGCACAGACGGCAGGTCGAGGATGGGAAACCTAGCTGACCACTGCAAAACTCACATCTGCAGAAGCTTATGCTCCCGTCCCCAGTGTGGAGGGAGGATGCCTCTGCCTCACTTCCAAATCTCTTGCAAGTGGATCCACTGGCAGAACCTCCCTGCTGGCAAGGGAGTCTGGAAAGTTGAGTTCTCAGGTTTCTAACCTCTGCAATACACTGGAGAGCAGAGACGGGGAGGGGAATGAATGCTGATTACCTTTAAACAATATCCAGCCCACAGGGGTTGTGATGGTTAATTTTATGTGTCAACTTGACTGGGTCACAGGGTGCCTAGATATTTGGTCAAACATTATTCTGGGTGTTTCTACAAGGGTGTTTTTGCATGAGATTAACATTTGAATCTGTAGACTGAGTAAAGCAGATTGCCCTCCCTAATGTGGGTGGGCCTTGTCCAGTCAGTTGAAGGACTGAATAGAACAAAAGGATGACCCTCCCTCGAGTAAGAGATAATTTTCCTGCCTGATGGTATTCCAACTGGGACATTGGCTCTTCCTGGTTCTACAGCAGGTTCTGGTCTTCAGACTTGAACTGGAACATCAGCTCTGCAGATTTTGGGCTTGCCAGCCTCCATAATTGTGTGAGCCAATTCCTTATAATAAATCTATTTATCTATGTAGATATATATACACACACAAACATACACACATATATACACACACACACATATATACACAAATATTCTATTTGTTCTGTTTCTCCAGAGACCCCTGACTAATACAGGGGTCAAAACACCTTGTGTCCAGCTAAGAGTCTTAGAGAGATTAGCCTGACCAAGGTCACTGTGCGAGGTATTGGTGATACAGAGCTGGGTGGGGACATGCCTGCCCTCTCAGAGCTCACAGTGGGTGGAGGGAGACAGAGACAGTCTCATATAAAGCATGGCTGCATTTGCAAAGCAAGTTAAGCTCACAGTGAAGTAGTGGGGAGGGAGCAATTCACACTGCCTGGAACAGGTGGAGTCAAGAGAAGCTTTGAAAGTCAGCATTCTTGATTTGCGTGTTGAAAAGCGGCTGCATTCACCCGGTGGGGAGAACCAGGGCTTGTCAAGAAGAAGAAATAGCCTGAACAAGGCCTGGCAGTGCCTCTTGCATTTGGACACACCGTGTGGCTCTGAGTAGTTATGGCCTCAGGCACCCGGTGTGTGGCTGGAAAAGGAGCCGGCATAGTCAGCAGGCCAGGTTGTATCTGCCTGGCATCTCTGTTGGCCATAAGCAGTGGAAGAGAGCAGTAGAGTGGCACCTGGAAGCCCCGTGGAACTCACCCATAAAGGGCTTGGTGAGCAGTGTGGGCTCAGTAACCAGGCTGAGAGAACATCTTGGGCCAGGCTCCCCAGGAGAATGACATTGCAGGGCTGACTCCAAACCCTTCCTCTCCCCCCACAAATTTGGTCCTTTATTGTAGTTAATCCACCTCCCAATACCGTTTTTTGCTTTCTGGCTCTAATTTCCTAAGCTTCCAAGAAGTAAATTCTTTTTATAATCTTCCAGATTTTCCAAATCCATCTTCCAAATTAGCAGCTCCTGAGGTGTGGGTGCTTCAACTGGTGCAGCATGAGAGATGGGTTGGAGTTTTTCAGGCATAACTAGATTCTTATTTTTATTTATTTATTTATTTATTTATTTATTTATTTATGAGGAAGATCAGCCCTGAGCTAACATCCGATGCTAATCCTCCTCTTTTTTTCCAGAGGAAGATTGGCCCTGGGCTAACATCTGTGCCCATCTTCCTCTACTTTGTATGGGACGCCGCCACAGCATGGCTTGACAAGCGGTGTGTCACTGCGCGCCCGGGATCCGAACCTTCGAACCCCGGGCCGCCGAAGTGGAGCGCGCGCACTTAACCACTACGCCACCGAGCCAGCTCCGCCCGGCAAACTAGATTCTTACAGCTCTCTGGACCCCACAGGTGGCAAGCTCCTGACCCTGGCCCAAGGTCCCCACTCTTCCATGGGACCAGATGTTCAACAATCTTGGGGAAAAACTGGCTCAGTTGTAACTGAAAAATGAAGGTAAAACAGATCATTCAAGGTAATGGTTGCAGGGAACAGAGCCTACTAAAGCCATTCACCTTTGACAACCCTGTGAAGCTGGTATATTTATGCCCATTTTATAGATGAGATAACTGAGTCCTACCTAGGTAGAAAGTTGAGACTTAAACTAAGCTCTCTGCTTCCAAGTCTAATGCTTTTCCCACTGAGCCACATAACAAACCTCTCATTTGGTGGCCCTTGTTTCCTGACTTCTTTGATGCTCATCCTTGAAACAATGCTCTATAGTTAATGTCCAAACAGGGACACTTTTTTTTTTTTTTATAATTTTATTTTATTTTTTTCCCCCCCAAAGACCCAGTAGATAGTTGTATGTCATAGCTGTACATCCTTCTAGTTGCTGTATGTGGGACGAGGCCTCAGCACGGCCGGAGAAGCGGTGCGTCAGTGCGCGCCCGGGATCGAACCCGGGCCGCCAGCAGCAGAGCGCACGCACTTAACCACTAAGCCACGGGGCCAGCCCAAACAGGGACACTTTTGATGGTGACAAATGGTAAACTGGATGGGGTGTCAAGACAGCAGATGCAAATCTGACTGTCCCAGTCAAACTGGGCTATATGGTCATCCTATTTATAGTGTACAGAGTTTGATGTGCAAAGGAGAAAAAAAACACATGCATGTTAATTACCTAGAAAAACAAAGTTGTGGGCAGATTTGTCCTAGGAACCACCTAGGGACAGAATACAGGATATAAACAGCTCTGCTCCCCTGGGAAAGGCCTACTTCATCCCACTCTGCTTCCAACCAAGTACTTCAAGATTTTCCAAGGAAGGCCCGCACCTGGGTGCCAAGCTTCCCTGCCAGGCAGCTCCCTCCCTTACCCAAATTTATTCTTCTGCTTGCTGTAATCTCCATTAATATTCCGGTCTGAACTGCGTCCTGTAAGGAGGCAACAGGAAGCTCTGCCTGGATTAGCCAGGCGGAGTGAGACTCTCAGAGGACAAAAGACATCCAAATCTTGCAGGTGTGGGCTGAATCCCAAGTCTGCTTGGCAGGAGGAGAGCCCCAGAGGTTTCCAGGGATATGTACATTCTCTCTCTCTTTCACACACACACACACACACACACACACACACAGACACACACACTCAAACGTAAAATTTTCCCTCTGAGTTTGAGAAGTCAGTTGCACAAGAACATAGTGGAGAATATCAAACCCATCTCATCCAGTGTGACCTGAGCTGGCTGGGTGATATGTTTGCTGAAAACAGTAACACCCTCGAAGGAACCCTCCAAGATTTGGTATCATGAGACCTAGCTTAGGTTCTTGTCTTTGATGCTTCCAGCTGTGTGAGCCTGAAAAAGTCACCTCAATTTTCTGAGATTCAGTTTCATCATCTGCATAATAAAAATAATATTTAGTTCATTGATTGTTGAAGGATCCACTGGCCACATGTATGAGAATACATGATAAAGTCTAGTATTAATTCAAATGTGTGATATGATGAGGATGATAATGATAAAGATGATGATATTGGTAAAGATGATGTTGATGAGGATATTGGTGAGGATGATAATGAAAGGTGATGATGTTGATGAGGATGTTGGTGATGATGATGACAATGATGAAGAGGAGGAGGAGGAGGAATGTGATGAGAATGCTAAGAGCTGGGGACTGCTCAAGAGTGGTCTGCAGCAGTTGAAGAGCTGACAGAGGTACAGAGAGCAGGTATAATCTGTCCACTCCAGATTCACACAAGGGAGGGAAAGTCCACGTTTCTTGAGCATCTGCCTTGTTCCAGCGCCGCCAAGAGCGTTCACAGCCTGACCTTGCTTCACCCTCGCAGTGACTCTGCAAAGTCTCCGTGTCAGTCTTAGCAAGGCAAAGTGACTTGCCCAAAATCTTATGGGCTAAAAAGACTGGCAGAACCAAAACTGAGGCATTTCTGGTTTTGTAAACTCTTAACCTTCACTTTCATCACTTCCTCATATAGGGGAAGACTGTTTCCATGCCAACAGACTGAGCATCCTCAAGAGGAGTGAGGAAAACATCACTGGAATGTCCAGGAGCTATACAGACATCTGCTTATGAGGGCAGGTTGAGCCAGATGACCTCCTGACCCTGTCAGCTCTGTGATTTCAGGACATACGTACATACATGTGTGCCCTACTGACACTGTACTCCCTGGAATGACCAATTGGTTTCACCTCCTTTGGCAGTATAAAATGGTTCCAATCAGAGACCCTGGAGTCACACAGACCTAGGTGCAGGGCCCAGCTCCACATTTTATAGTCAGGCACGGGAAGGCCCAGAGAGTGTAAGGAACTTGCCCAAGAATGCAGAGTGTCAGGCAGCAGCACCAGGTGCTGAACCCAGCTGTCCTCATTCTTCAAATTCTTCCCTAAGACACCAAGCCCTGAGTCAAGGATGCCAATATATGCTGTCCGCACTGCCTCTCAAGTGGCGCAATTACCCACATTTACCCAACTACTCCACAGTTACCCAGTTGGTGGGGCTGTCACCTGGGTGCCCAGAGGCTGTTCGTGATTCCATCTGCTTCAAATATCTCACCGTTGGCCTGGCTCCTTCCTCCAAATCAACCAGAATCCTGGGAAACTAAGAAGGATGCTCCTCTGAAGGCAGACAGCGGTGTGTGTGTTGCTGTGACTGTGATGGCAGCTGTCCTACCTCGGTGATCTTACTGACCCCTCAGCCACACTCGGTGAGGCAAGTGGGGCAGGGATGAGTGTCTCTGTTGATAGATGAAGTAACTGAGGTTCACGGGGGTTACCCAGCAGTCACTCCCCTCTGCAGGCCTCAGTTTCTTCACCTGGACATAAGGTCTTTTTCAATTCTAATAGTCGATGCCCCTATAATTTGTTCAAGGTCACACAACTAGTTAGAAGCAAAGTCAAAATGAAGGACAGAAGACTCCTATACAGTGATCTTTTTAATGCCAGTTGTATTTGTTTCCTCGGGCTGCTGTAACAAAATCACAAACTGGGTGGCTTAGAACAGGAGAAATTTATTCTCTCACAGTTCAGGAGGCTAGAAATTCAACATCAAGGTGTCAGCAGGGCCATGCTCTGTCTGCAACCTCTAGGGGAGGATCCTTCTTTGCCTCTTTCAACCTCTGGTCACTCCATGAGTTCCTTGGCTTGTGGCAGCATCACTCCCATCTGTCTCCATCTTCCTATGGCCGTCTTCCCTCCATGTCTGTGTCTTCACACGGTGTTCTCCTCTCTGTGCACATCTGTGTCCAAATTTCCCTCTTCTTACAAGGACACCAGTCAAAAGGGGTCAGGGCCCACTTGAATGACCTCATCTTAGCTTGATTACTTCTCCAAAGACCCTATTTCCAAATAGGGTCACATTCACAGGTACTGGGGGTTAGAATCTCAGCATATCTTTTTGGGGGACTCAATTCAACCCATAACACTAATAATACCTAACTTTAAAAAAAAAGAGGGCCAGCCCCATGACTTAGCGGTTAAGTGCACGTGCTCCGCTACTGGCGGCCTGGGTTCGGATCCCGGGCGCACACCGACGCACCGCTTCTCCAGCCATGCTGAGGCCGCATCGCACATACAGCAACTAGAAGGATGTGCAGCTATGACATACAACTGGGGCTTTGGGGGAAAAAAAGGAGGAGGATTGGCAATAGATGTTAGCTCAGAGCCGGTCTTCCTCAGCAAAAAAGAGGAGGATTAGCACGGATATTAGCTCAAGGCTGATCTTCCTCACAAAAGAATAAATAAATAAATAAAATAAAATAATTAAAAAAAAGACTTTCCTTTATGCCAGGCTCTTTTCCATTGTTATCTCATTTACACACACATGAAGTGTTATTATTATCTCCCTTTTAGATGTGAGGACACCAAGCAGAGAAGCTGAGTGACTTGCTCTAGGTCAAATAGGTACCAAAGGCAGAGCTGGAGCCTGCCGCTGCCCCAGCTGACTGCAGAGGCTGCACCCTTGCGGCCAGGCAATGCCACCTCTCTGTTGCGTGTGGCTCTGTGGTCCCTGCGCTTGTGGTTTCATGTGGGGCTGGCTATAAAGAAGGCTGTGTCTATGTGGTAAAGAGGACCAAACACGGCTGGCCTCATAATTTTGTTTTCTCAGCTGAAACGCCAACACACAATGAGTCGATATTGAGTCTGGCATCTACCCCACGATGCCCTAAGTGGCTGTGGTTTCCCAGAGCAGCTGTGGCCCAGGGCAAAGTCACTCAGAGGGAGTGGGCATGACATGAGTCCCAGGGAGGCCGATCATTGGGAACTGCACTTCAGTGTCGGGCTTAGGTGCTGCAGGGTCTGCAACATGCATGGACCAGCCTGCCCTGCACAGCTGAGCAGCCCGAGAGAGTTCCAGCACTGAAATTTGGGGTAAAGTGGGTATGAGCAGGGCCTGTGGATTCAGACAGCCCTGGGATGAGATCCCTGACCCATTGCCTATTAGCTGTGTGACCCCAGGCAACTTTCCTAAATTCTCTGAGCCTGAGTTTCCTCAGCTGTTAAATGAAAATCCTAACAGTCCCTGCTTCACAGAGTTGTTGTGAAAACACACAAGAATAATACGTGTCCAGAACTTAACCCAGAGCCTGGCTCTGAGGAAGAGCAGCAAATGCCCTCACGTGGTAGCTGGTATGACTGATGTGGGGTGAGCCAGGAAGTGGTAAAGAAAATGGAATATTGAGCCCTTTAATTCAAGGAATTTACAGGCAAGAGGTCACACAAGAAAGTGGCCTTGGTACATTGAAAGCCAATGCAGATTGAAAAAATTTGGAGAAATGAAACCCTGAGAAGGATTTTGAAGGAAGGCTGGAAGAAAGACTGTAATAGATGAGGCATATAGGGTACAATAGCTCTGAGACTCTAGAATCTTCCACCAGCAGCAGCAGGCCCAGGGTGATGCTCATTCTCCTCTGGGGAACTTGTCCCAGACATCTCCTGAGATGGCCAAGCTCCTCCTTCCCCTTCTGCCTTCCCACAAATCACACAGTGAGCCACCCCAACACACACACACACACACACACACACGCACGCACGCACACACACACACACCACCCTTCCACATTGCATTTTTGTTTGAAGAACCACCAAGCTTGGGTTTTCCCTGGGAAGGGCCTGTCAGTCAAGAAGTGTGTTACCCAGAGCTAATGAGTAACTCAAGAGAGATCAAAAGATAGAAGTGATGCCTTTTATTAAGCTTGCAGATTTATTATAAGTGAGTCGGCAGGACCACACAGGTCTCTTGTCCCGGTGCAGGAAAACTGAGTGTGTGTGTGGTCTGCAGCAGGCGAAAGGCAGTGAGACAGCGGGTGTGAGCCTAATAAAGGCTATAATTGGCACCTCTTTTCCCTCAAAACCGAGCGACCACCTTCTCCCATTGCCAGGCTCTCTCCTTGTGGGGAGGGCTATAAACAGGGGCGCTCAGCCCAGGGGAGGAGGCAGGGGGTGGGCAGGGAAGGTTGCAGGACCCGTGGGAGGGCCACGGTCCGAACGCAAGGGTGCAGGGGAGTGGGCACTTCTTCTGCAGAGACTATCCAATGGGCCAATCAGGAGATGTGTTTTCAAGGCCCCCCCCAGGCTGGTCACAGACATCCAATTACATACCCCTCTCTCAGGACAGAGGACAGGGAAGATGAGTCATTTCCACAAACTGGTGTCTGGTTCATTGTTAGTATTAATATTTCATTATAATAAATGTTGTAAATATTTGTTGCAGTAGCAACAAAAATTTTTTAAAAACTATAACAATTGGCTTCAACTCCCACAATCCCCAAATTCCAAAAGAAAGACAATGGTGGTGTGAGTCTGTGTGTATACAGGACCTTCTCTACCCAATGGTGACGGGCAGGTAGCTTGCATCGCCTCAGACTTTCACAAGATGAGCTTAGCACCTTCTGGACATCTATTTCTACTTTGGATGAAAACGGACACTGGGCTTCCCTTCTCTGAAGGACCCGTAGAAAACCAGCCCCAATGAGGCTCTTCCTTCACAAAACATGCACATCCTTGGGCAAGTCAGAATATGGCTGGGCCTCAGTTTTGTCATCTGTACAATGAAAGGGTAGAGACACCTGATGTTGAGGCCTTTTCTAGCTCTGACATTCTGAATCTTGGCCTTACAGTAAGGCCCATCTATAACTCAAGAGCACAATTCCCAGCCTCAGTGGCCCTCCACTGCCCATCACGACCACAGCCCATATTTGCCACTGTCCTTCCAGCCCTCCCCTGCAACCCTCTCCCTCCCCAGGCTCCTGCCTTGCTTCCAGTGCTCTCCCCATCTGCATGGCGCCCACTGCACGCGTTAGAGCCTGGCTAATTCTGCTTTGGCAAACCCACAAGCCTGATAATTCCCCCTAACATTCCTTGGCAGACTCCCCTTCTCCTCCTCAGCAGAGACTTAAGAGACCAGAGCAGCCGTGAGCTCATGTTCTGCTCCGGCCTTATTACTTCTAGAAAGATGGCTTCGTTTACTAATGTGCTATTAATTATTGCTGCAAATAATTGAATCTAAGTTGAATATTCTGAGACAGCTGAAAAAAATACCTTCAGTCCAGGAGGTTTTACTTTGAATGCTTTTTTATTACTTGTTCTGCCTTAAGACTTTATTCTTATGGTAAAAAAATAGAGAGTCGTTGCTGATACTAAACAATGGTGCTCAAAATAAGTTTTGATAGATTGAGAGGAGATTGGGAGAGACTCAGAGATGGAAGGGATGAAGAACACTAACATTTACTGGACACTTCATACTTGTTAGCTCATTTAAACATCAGAACAATTGGCCATTATTATTTCCATCTCACGGATGAAGGGACTGAGGCTTCAAGAAGGTATGTCCTGGGCCGGCCCCGTGGCTTAGCGGTTAAGTGCACGCACTCCGCTGCTGGCGGCCAGGGTTCAGATCCCGGGCGCGCACCGATGCACCGCTTGTCTGGCCATGCTGAGGTGGCGTCCCACATACAGCAACTAGAAGGATGTGCAGCTATGACATACAACTATCTACTGGGGCTTTGGGGGAAAGTAAAATAAATAAATAAAATCTAAAAAAAAAAAAAAAAGAAGGTACGTCCTAAAACCAGTGGCAGAACTGGGTTTGGACCTAAGCCTGTCTGACTCCAAACCCTGTGTTCTCCCGTGATGCCCATGACCCTTATTCACTCAGACTGAAGCTTCTGCAGACATAAGTTGGGGACATCAGCCCACGATAAGTGCAGTGAGTCTTCTCCCTTACTGCAGGCTGTAGCACCTGACCACTTGTTTCATCCAAAAGTGGGGACTACTGACACTTTAGACGCTAGAGAAACTCACTTAACATGTTGAGTAGGTAAGAAAGACTAAAAATAAAATGCAAGCATTACAGGTAGCAATAAATGATTTTTATTTCATAATGTAACGATAGAGAAAAAAATTGGGTGTGCCTCCACTTTAGAGAGCTCAATTTTATTTATTTATTTAATTTTTTTTTTGAGGAAGATTGGCCCTGTGCTAACATCTGTTGCCAATCTTCCTCTTTTCTTCTTTTTTCTCCCGAAAGCCCCAGGACATAGTTGTGTACCTTAGTTGTAGGTCCATCCAGTTCTTCTAGGTGGGACGCTGCCTCAGCATGGCTTGATGAGCAGTGAGTTGGTCCGCTCCCAGGATCCCAACCAGAACCACCAAAGTGGAACGCACGAACTTAACTGCTATGCCACTGGGCCAGCCCCAAGAAAGCTCAGTTTTAAAAGTCAATTCTTTCCCCAAAGGTCCTACCACCCCCACCTACCCTATTTCTGAAGAACCTTACTCTATAGAAAGCTCTGGATGTTCCTTAATCCTTTGGCTACAGAAATATGCACATGTGGTTAAGGAACAATTGCTTGATGCTAACACAAACATAAATATTTGTTAGAGGACAGGCCAGGTAGGAGCTAAGAGGGACACTATGAATGTTTGTTGCAGGATGAAGTTTGAACATCATGGGGTAAGAGGAGGGGCGGGGAGAGAAGGAGGAGGCGAGAGGGAAGGGAAGTGTAGAGACTTGTTCCTTTTGGTAATTTTAACTCCTTACTTTAGATCAGGGGTCAGCAAATTTCAGCCCATGCACCAAAGCTGGCCCACCACTTGTTTTTGCATAGTGTACGAGCTAAGAATAGTTTTAAAATGTTTTAATAATTGAAAGCAAATCAACCGTATATGTATGACACCAAGAGTGAATCCTAAGGCAAACTATGGACTCTGGGTGATTATGATGTGTCGATGTAGGTTCATCAGTTGTAACAAATGTCCCACTCTGGTGGGGGATGCTGATTATGGGGAAGGTTGTGCCTGAGTGGGGGCAGGTAGTAAATGAGAAACCTCTGTACTTTTCCCTCCATTTTGCTGTGAACTTAAAACTGCCCTAAACAAATAGTCTTTTAAAAAATCAAAAGAAGAATAATATTTTGTGACCCATGAAAATCATATGAAATTCAACTTTCAGTGCCATACAGTTTTGTTGCACCCAGCCGTGGCGATCTGTTTGTGTGTTGTCTACGGCTGCTTTCTTGCTGCAGCGGCAGAGCTGAGCAGTTATGACAAAGTCTTCACGGCCTACAGCACCTCAAACGTTTACTGTCTGGCCCTTAGAGAAGTGTGCTGACTCTTGCATTAGCTAGTTCCTGCTCCCACCACACTACCATTCTCTCTCTCTCTCCTTCTTGTTCCTCTTTCCACTTCCCTACCGCTTTCCACCACCCCTTTACCATCAAGGAAGGAAAGAAGGAAGGTGGCTGTGTGGAGTTGCAAGTCACATTCAGAGTGAGTGAGGTGTGTGTGAGTTTGCATTTGATAATGCTTTATTTCTTTTTTACTTTTTATTGCTCAAGGAGCAAATTTCAGTCTTCTGGAAATTTTATCTTCTAGCTCAAACACATGACTTAGACTCTGTGTTAATCAAGTCCACATTTATTCCTCCTTCGGTAATGCCAGATAGAAGTTTTAATGGATACATAGGATTTCAGGCTCAACTAGACATAAGAGCTATGGTGTGAACAAAAAGTCGAGGTAAAATAATTGTCAGAATAATTTGAGCCCTTACCTCAGCTCTTTAAAGAAAGGAGGAGGCAGGGCCTGCATTATCCACAGAGATGGCACTCGCTGGGGGATGGCAGCATCACCTTGTGACACTTCTGGGGTTGGCACAGCCTTCTCTGGGGGACCATGATGGATGCTGCAATTAGCATCTGCACTGGGAGAATATGCCTTTTCGTGTACGGCACTGTGGTTGGCACTGTCTTTAAAGCACCGCCCTTTCACTGTCTGTCTCATCCTCATGCTGATGGGCAGGGGCCTGGGGAGGGGTGTGAGGAGGCGGGCACCCATCCTGGTCCATTAGCTCCGGGAGGAAGAGTCACTCTCATGCCCCTTTCAGGGCTCCACACTCTGCATTGTTTTCCTGCAGCCCAGCTCTGTTTGTACCATGTCTCCTTGCCTTGGTTGACACTCTGAGAGTCCTACTTCTTGTCACCTCTCAAGGACTTGAAGTTCCTTCTGATGCTCAAATGTCCTCGGCATTTTAGGCTTTCTCGCTCACCACCTGTGGACTTCCTCTACTGAATCTTCTTTTTCTTCAACCTCCACTGGCTGGTGATCCTCAAGTTTCATCTTCACTCTCACATATTTTTCCTGGAGAATGTGGTCTCCCAGGAATTCTAATATCGCTTCTATACCAATGACTCCAAAATCTATATGCTTAGTCCTGGCCCTTCTCTAGAGCAACTGAAGCATATTTCCAATGCATTTGTTCACTCACTCATTAATTACTCACTGAGAGCTTGCCCTGCTCCTGCACTGTATTGAGCACTGTGGGACAATGGTGCCCAAGCAGATACGAGCCCTGTCCTCAGGGAGAAGGGAGACACAGGTAAGCAAATGGTGACACGAAGCACAATTACCCACTGCAATCCCTGCTCTGGAGAAAGGTACAGAATGTGCTATGAACGTGCATAACAGGGGACCTGATATAATTCAGAGGGGGTTAGGGAACTTTACCAAGGAAAGGGATTTCAAGCTAAAGTCTGAAAAACTAAAAAGAGTTAACAAGGTAAAGTGGAGAATGTTCTGGCTAGCAGGAACAGAATAAGTAAAAACCCAGAGATGGGAAGAAGCATGGTGTGCTCGAGGGATTGGAAGAAAGCCACGGCGGCTGGAGTAGTTTTAGAACAAGTAGAAAGTGTTTCCAGATGCTGCTAGAGAGGCAGGCTACAGAAAGATAATCTGCAGTCTGCTTTTTATTAGTTAGTGTGCTTCTGGCTGCAAGTAACAGTAACCTAACTTAAGCTGGCTTAAGAAATAAGAAAACATATTGTCTTATATAACTGGAAGGCCTAAGCATAAGCAGACTTGAGAATTGCCTTAATCTGATGACTCTCGGTTAGTTGACATTTGCTGCATAACAAATTACTCCCAAACTTAGCAGCTGGAAACAATATTTATCATCTCATAGTTTCTCTGCATCAAGAATCTAAGAACGGCTTAGTTGAGTGTCTCTGACTCAAGATCTCTCATGGGGTTGCAGCCAAGCTATCCATCAGGGCTCTGGTCATCCCCAGACTTGACTGGGGCTGAAGGATCTGCTTCCAAGATCAGTCGAGTGGTTGTTGGCAGTGGGTATTGTTACCCTCAAGGGTAGTTTGACTGAGAACCTGAGTTCTTCACCATGTGGGCCTCTCCATAGGTGAAGCTTGCTTCACCCAGTGCAAATGAGCTGAGACAGACAGAGAGACAGAGAGAGACAGAGACAGAGAGAGACACCCCGAGGTGGAAGCTGCAGTCTTTTTACAGCCTAATCTCAGAAATGATATGTCACCACTTCTGCCCTATTCTCTGTGTTAGAAGAGTCCCCAGGTCCTGCCCACACTCAAGGGGAGGAGATTACACAATAGCATTAATACCAAGAGGCAGGAACCCTGGGCGGCCACCTCAGAGGCTGCCTACCACAGACTCCATCTATGCTTTCTAATTTCTCTTGCCTCAGCCCCTCCTCTGTGCATCACTGCACATCAGGCTAGAAACAAGATGGCTATAGGATTTAAGAGCTTTACTCCCATGCAAGACTATATCTCAAGGAAGAGAACAAGATCATTTGCAGATGTTCTCCTAGAAAAGTAAAGGAAGAACTTTCCCCAAAGTCCCCCCAAACCTCCCTCCAAGTTCCATTGGCCCACTTGATGAATCATGGTTGATTTCAATCAGTCATCGTAATACCTTTTCCTTTTGCCATATTTTCACTTTCCCAGGCTCTTCTGTAGTGAGACGGGATCATATGCTGCAGTACTGCTGTGTGAGATGTAAGAGGAAGTCTGCAGGAGGCTTCTAGGGAGTATTTATTTTGTTCATAGAAGGAGACTACCACTTGAGGCAACGCTCCTTAACCACTTACCACTTTCCCCAGGCCTTAAATGCGCTCGTAACACATTTAAGTGTGGCAGGATGGCAGCAGCCATCCTGTGTTCATGAAGTAACAGACACAAAGACCAACAGCCAAAATGCTGAAGATGACAGAGTGGAAAGGGCATGGGCCTTTGACGACATTGTGGAGCAGCTACACTAAACAAGGAACATACATGAAATCACTAAAGGTCTTTATTGCTTAAGCCACTGTGAGTTGAGTACTCTGTTACTTGCATCTCAACACACCCTAGCTGATAATATTTTTCATAGGAGAGAAGAGGGCAATGATTGCTTCTAAGCAACTGAGAATGTCCTTTAGAGGCTATGTTAATAATTTGGGCCTTTAGTCTAAGAACAGTCAGAGTTGTGTTTTTAAAAGATTGGAGAACAGATTAGAGAGGGACAATAGTGTACGTGCAGAGAAAGGGCAGGAGGTGATTATGGTATCCAGGAGAGAGAGAATGTACAGCGGGTTGTCTAGGGTTTGGGGCAGTAGAAGGCAAGACTTGAGGCATGGGAGGTAGAAAAGCCGAGGGAGGTCAACAATTAGGGTCAGGAGTAGTAGGGGAGTTGAAGCAATGAAGTGGGAACCCTCCAGAAAACTGTTCCTAACCTTGTTACAATGATTCAGTGTCTGTTTTTCTTTTCTGGAAATATTTGAGTTGGGTGGAAACATATATGTCCTATAACCCTTTGCTTTTCAGCAGTTCTGTTTAGAAGCTTTCAAACACTTTGTTTCATTTTGTTTTTGGCAAATTATATAAGTGTCATCAAGTGTTTTCTCCATGAATGCTAAGTGAATGATTTGAACGATTTGGAAAGGTAAAATCGAGGGTGAATTCTTCCTTATCATTTGATTTGTACTAATGTTGTCATGTGTATGTAATAAATTATCATTTAAAAATAATAGATTCTAAAAAGATACTTTTGATTTTAGAAGTACTTTTATAGCATTAGGTGCTTACTCCTAAATGGGATCATAAATTCGTCAACATTTGAATTACCTCCGGAATCTCTAACTCTTGCAGAATTGCTTAGATTTTAGGAAAAATCAATTAAACCGTAGAGGATTCCTGCTGTCAAATTTGCCTTGTCTAAACCAGCACTGAAAGGACTGAGTCTGCTTGCCTGGCTAATTCTTGGAGTGTGAGAAGAAGCAGGGTAGCTCGGTGATGGAGGCCACGGGTCTGGGAGTAGCCAGTCCTGCTTTCCGATTTTGTCTCGAACAGTTACTAGCTGTGTGACTTTGACTGAGTTACTTAATGTTGCTGAACCTCAGAGAACTTTCCTCACTATAACATTGGTGGTAGTGGTGGGGGTGTGTGGGGCTGGGGGGTGGGGTGCGACTCGGGGTGGGGGGTCCTTACAGGCATTTCGGGGAGAAGAGTGCATGGCAAGGTGCCTGGAGCCCAGCGGCTGACGTGATACGAGGCACTCAATAAATGGTAGCTGATTATTAAAATTTCTAATAAAATCACCATGGGAACATCCCTTATTAAATCTCATCTGCTCCAGGCTAAACGTGTTAAACATTTCATGTGGATAATTCAAAGAGCCCACCGTGTTTATACTAGGTTTTCTTTGACTTCAGAGCAGAAATGAGTTTGGTAGTTCTTGGGAGACTCTCAGTGCATGTGTGGGGGTCTCTGGGCACGGTGCTGGCAAGGGTCCCTCTGGCTGAGGTGGGCAGACCTGGCTCACCCACCAGGCACTGCTGAGGGGTCCTGCGGCCCCTGGCCAGGCCTCCAGCAAGGCTAGAGGTAGGGAGGCTGGTGAGGAGCTGGGGATTCCAGGCTTCTGATGGCTGAGATCCGCCCAGACCTCCTCCACAGCGGCCCTTGCCAGCTTTCTCTGCTCCTCAGCCCCCAGCCCCAACCCCTCCAGACCTGGTCTCTGTCCTCTCCTTCCCCTTCTGCCACCTGTTCCTTCTGACAGGGATTCCCTCCTCCTGTTTTACTGCAGAACAGATGGCAGGAGGGTCTTAAAGAATGGTCCATGACACCCTGAAGCAAAACGCCAGGCCTTTGAGAGTTTCTGAGGCTTGTTGTGGCTACTTACAAAGATGATACGTCTGCTGGGGGAGAAGCCTCAGCTATTCCATTTTCTCTCCCTCTTCCCTCTCTCTCTCTTTCTACCTAACCTCTGTGAGGAAAGGCAGGCAGATATGTATCTTGGTGGTGATGATGGAGCTATGGGTGAGAGAGTCGAGGGAAAACAGATACGGTGCATCTCCCAAGATCTTTAGCCCAGGAGCTGGGAAGAGAACTTGGCAATGAGAACAAGGATGAGTCTTTCCAAAGGTGAGAAATGAGAAGGAGGTGTGGATGTTGTCAGTGGGGCCTCTTTGGCAGTGAAGTGGCCATGAAAGAAGGTGGGAGAATGACCTCCAAAACTTTCCTCTTTCTTCCTTCCAGTAACCTTGAGACCCTCACAGCCCCCAGGCCAGCAGTGACAGCCTGAGAGAAGAGAGGGGAGGTCATCTCCACTCCAGTGGGGTCTGCCATTGTGAGCAGGGAGGGAGGGAAATGCCCAAGCTGCCAGGGGTAGGAGGGGAAGGAGGGTGGTGTTGCCAGCCAGCTAGGTGGACAGTCATGGGGTCCAGGGCACACCCATATCAGGGATGTCAGGGACCCATCCTACCCAAACACCCTTCTATGTGTATGCATTTACATATGTGGAGATGTGTACACTGCACACAAAACTGTATCCATTCACAGAACGGATGGGTGTGTTTAGATGTTGGCAGCTGCCAGGTTGCAGCTGGCACAATAAAATCAATCCCACAACAAGCTTCTGCTTAAATATCACCTTTTCAATGAGTTCTTCTCCAATAACCCTCCTTAAAATGACACCCTCTCCCACCTTCTGACTCCCTGTCCACCTTCCCTCCTTAATTGTTTGCCCACAGCCCTCATCAGTATATATTTTGCTTCTTTGTCTCTCTTCCTCAGCTAGAACTTAAGCCTCTTGAGGTTAGGGACATTGTTTTATTCACTGTTACATCCCCAGCTCTAAAAATAATGTCTGGCTTATAGTAGGTACTCAATAAATATTTTTTGAAAGCAGGAAGGAAGAAGGGAGGGAGAGACGGAGGGAAGGAGAGAGAGAAAAGTAAGAGAAGGAGTGTGGAGAGAAGGTGCAAGGGAGGGAGGGAGAGAAGAAGGGAGGGAGAGATGGAAATAAAGAAAGAATGTGGACCAAGACCAATAGTTGTCTGACTAGCCCCTGTCTATCTTTTATGAGTCCCAGCCCAGAACTCGGCACTGAGGACAGCTCAGAGTACTCCCTAACCAGAGGCACGAAGGACCCTGGGGACTGGGCTTGGGCTGACAAGGAGCTCCGTGGAGGCGGCCCCTGGAAGTAGGATCTTCTCTAATGCCGCCCGATGAAGCCTCCTCAGTGGCCTGAGAGGAGAGGCTCACCAGGCCCTTTGGTGGGCTAGTAGCTAGCATTGAGTGTTTCCTGTGGGAAAGGTGGCACGTGCGTTAGTGAATTTAAGCCTCACAGCATCACTCTGAGAAGCATACTATTAATAACCTGATGTTACAGAAAATTAAGGTAAGTAGAGGTCAGGTGACTTATTTGCCTAAAGTCACAGAGATAGTCGGTGGGAACTGTGAGTCTTAACCCAAATTTGATGGATCTCAAAGCCACACCTGGCCCCACCCTGCAGGTGCCCTAACTTGGCCTCCTGGGGAGCAGCCCATCTGTGGACCTTTGCCTCTTCCCTTCCAAACTTAAAATGCCCTGTCTTCTGGTTCCTGATATATTCATTCCCACAGAGGTGCTGGTTGCTGCTAACGCTGAGTTGTTAGCCTCAGGGAACTGAATGAGATAACTGCTATAAAGCTCTAGCTGACGTGCTCTAAGTGGAAGTTCCTCAAAAAATTAAAAATAGAACTATCATTTTATCCAGCAATTCCACTTCTGGGTATTTATCTGAAGAAAATAAAAACACTAATTCAAAAAGATATCTGCACCCCCACGTTCATTGCAGCTTTATAATAGCCAAGATACGGAAATAACCTGAGTGCCTGTCAATGGATGGATAAAGAAGATGTGGTACACATATTCAATGGAATAGTACTCAGCCATAAAAACGAAATGAAATCTTGCCATTTGTGACAACATGCATGGACGTTGAGGGTATTATGCTAAGAGAAATAAATCAGACAGAGAAAGACAAATACCATATGATCTCACTTATATGTGGAATCTAAAAAACCAAACAAATGAACAAAGAAAACCAAACTCACAAAGACAGGGAACAGATTGTTGGTCACCACAGGCAGGGGGTTGGGGAGTGAGTGAAATGGGTGAAGGGGATCAGGAGGCACAAACTTCCAGTTATAAAATAAATAAATCAGGGGGATATAATGTACAACAGGGGACTATAGTGAATAACATTGTTTTGCTAATTTGAAAGTTGCTAAGAGAACAAATCTTAAATGTTCTCATTACAAGAAAAAAATGTTCTGTAACTTTGTATGGTGACACATGGTAACTAGACTTATTGTAGTGATCATTTCGCAATGTGTACAGATGTGGAATTATGTTGTACACCTGAGATGAATACAATGTTGTATGTCAATTCTACTCCAGTTCAAAAAAAGAACAAAATAGATAGAAGCTAATAATTGTAATACAGTACCTAGTATGTAGTAGGAGCTCAATAAATGTTTGTGGCTGTTATTGTTTCTGAGGTGGGCAGGAAATCGGGATCCCATATTCTTGACCTCTTATCTCTTTTTTCCAAGTATTTTCATAGCAACCCAACATTGAGCAGCCCTTCACGGTTGAAAAAGTTCTCCCACGCACAGTATTTCACTGGACTTTGCAACAAGCCCATCAAGTGGTTCAATAGACTCACTTTTCAGATGAAGAAATTGAGGCTCCCAGGCCAGTGCTGTTTCTACCATTCATCCCAGCCCCACTCTCTTTCTCCTCTCCTCTTTCCTTAGTCCAAGAAGAGTCATCAAACACTTGATGGCCTACAGAGAAAAAGAACAGTGATATTAGTCTCTGTCCTTTCTGTTTTCTTCTGTGATTCTGGGGTGCTGGGTGTGGTGTCTATGTTGAGTGTGATGGGAATTGCATCACTTGCACAAAACAGGAAAATCTCTGCCAAGCCAGGCTGGCAAATTCTAGCTTTCACTCTGAAGGCACTGGAAGACGTAACAGTTCTATAGCACTCTGTTTGAGGGCTTGGCTTGAAGTCCCATTTCTTCCAGGAAACCCTTTCAGGTGCAGGGGTGGGGATGGGAGCAGAGGACCAGAGATATGTGTTGGCATGACTTGGGGCTTTATTCTTGATTTCTCTGTTGTTTGAATGTTACGTACATTGTACTTTATGACATGATTGGTCATGGATCATGATGTGCATCTGTTATTATGCAGTGATTTGTGGACCGAAGAGCTGGCAGAGAAGTAGGTGCTTTATGCAATTACTCACAGTTAACATACTGTGGTAACTGAAGGGTGAAGTGTGGTGTTGGAGGACTGATGTTATTAACTATACATGGTAACTGAAATTCGCATATACAGAACTCCGCAAAGCAAGGACTGCCTGTATTCAACTGGCTGCTAGACAGCTCCACTGAGAAATCCAACAAGCACCTAAAACTTATCTCTCTCTCAAAACCTTCTTTCCTTTCTGACTCCTTGTTGCACCCTCCACCTAGGCACTCAGTCTAGGAACCTGGGAATCATTTCATCTGCTGATCCTACTCACTCTACATCCAAACAATTATAAAACCCTGTAATTCCAGCTCCTAAATATTACACGAATCCATCCAAACCTTTCTCTACCACCCTAGTTCAGGCCCCCATCTTGCTGGTGGGTATACAGCGATCTTCTTGTCTCACAACCTCTGTAGGTGCCCCTTCAATCAGTCCTTCACACAACTGCCATTAACTAAAACATTGAGTGGATGCTACTCATAGCTACGTGCTACAAGTGGATGCTCGAAGACTTTCAATGTCACCCCATTGTCTAGAGAATAAACCCTGACATATAGCCATGGTAGACAAAACCGTCCATAAGCTGGTTCCTGTAGACATCTATTCTCTCATTACCCGCTGTCGATATTCAGTGCCTTAGATCCATGGAACTGCACTGTAGTGGGTTTCCATTCTTCTGATCACGATATCTTTTTACCAGGAATGTCCCGCTGCCCTGCTAGTCTATTCACTTGCCTACGTCCAACACATCATTTAAGACTCAGCTCAAGTGTCCTATCCTCCTCCTTTTCCCTGGGATGGGTTAGGTCCCCCTCCTCAATTCCCCCATAGTTCTCTGGCTTGGCTCTATCATTGTTTTCACCACACAGCTTTGTAATCAACTGCTTCTGTGTGCATCTCTTCTATTAGAAGTGGGGGATCGTATCTTACTCATCTTTGTATTCCAAAAGCATGGTATATAGTAGGTGCTCAATAAAGGTTCCTTACATAACTGAATAAAAAGTTTGGAGTTGTATAGTTGATCTCTACTGGGCCAATTTGCATGGAACATTACAGCATACAAAATGATTTCATTTATTTCCTTTTATTTTGTCATTGCAAGGACAGCGGATGAACAAGCCATACCATGCCCATTTTACAGGTGAAAAAAGGGAGGTGCAGGGAACCTAGGTGGTTTTCCCAATGTCACAAGTCTTTCACACAGCAGAGCTCTCTCTCAAAATGGACCATCTGACTTGAAGTCAGGCCTCTCTCTGACAGATTTCAGTCCTGACCCTTGTCTGCCCTTGGGGTGCACTTCATGGAGACCAGGCATTTTACTCATTTTAGTCACTGTTCTTCCCAGTGCCTAGAACCCAGAGTAGGTACTTAATACATATTTGTTGAATTAATTAATTCATGAGTTAGTGAATGTTGGTTTTGTTGAACCAAGTTCAAAACGAAGAATGTTGGTTTTGTTAGTCAACCAAGTTTTATTGGTTGGAGTGGAGGAGCCAGGCATTAGGGAATTTGATAAGGGTGTATAAAAGAGACATCACAGTATCCTTCAGTTCTAGAGACAGCAGGTAGAAAGAGGATCCCTCTCTCTCCTAAACCCAGATAATAGGATGTCTGTAGGGTCCCCCAGGGCCAAAGCCCCCGACACTCCAGTCTCCCCGAGCAGGTGAAAAGAAGCATTAGCAGCCAGCCAGCTCCTACCACCCCAGGAGTGGCTTTCTTGGAAAGGTAGTATCACTCCCGGCTGTCAGGATGGGGCTGCAGCTCATCGCCTTCCAAGAATGTGACTGATGGCAAATTCGAGTTCAAAAGAAGATTGGATTTCAAGGCAACTGGAAGCTATTCAGTCAAAGCCAAGTTTTACAGGGAGAGTTTCCTCCTGTCCCCTCTCCTCTTCTCCTCCTCCCTCCAGGGCAGCCCAAGGCTTGTTGAGACCTGAAGAAGAACTGACAGAGCTTGACTGTTTCCCTAATTGAAAAAATGAGAGATGTAAAACCAGGCTCTGGACTCGTTCACGAACCCACGGAGGATCCAAGAAACACATCTCCCTGGGCATCCTGGTGAGATGGCTGCTCAGAGTGAGTCCAACACGGTGGCCGGTGGCTGCCTGGGCTGGGTCTGAGCGCCTGTGTTCGGCTCTGAGCCTCCTCCCTCAGGGAAAGAGACTTTTATCACAATCTCTGTTGACCAAAATGGAAAAAGAAGGGGTCACTAGTGACAAATTGAAATCCTGTTTGTACAGAACTTTCCAGTTTATCACCACAACAGCAGCTACACAGTCGCCACCAATACCTTGCAGATTAGGATCTGGGACCAACAGAGGTTAAAGGACCTGATCATGGCCACACAGCCAGCACACGGTGGTGCAGGCTCAAAACCAGGCCCTTGATGGAAGACAGCCACATGACTGAGCACTTCCTCTTTGCCTGGCACACTTCCACGCACTTTCACGTATTAACCATTTAATCCTCATAGAAACCCTATGAAGTAGATGCTATTTTTATTCCCATTTTATAGATGAGGAAACAGAAGCTCAGAAACATTAATTGCTTAAGACCATACAGCCATTAACAGTGGATCCAGAATCTGTTTCTTGAGCACAGGCAGTCTGGCTCTGGAGTCAGTTATAAACCACTGCTTGATTGTAAATTTCCAAGCTCAGAAGAAAATCCCAACCAAAGCTTTTGGGGGTCCCCACGTTTGAACTTTGTCTGAAGATGTGGTCACAGATGCAGCTCTCTCCATCCTCACCAAATGCTCACCCAGGCAGCTGTCACATTTGGCCAGGGCAGGTTGTGGGCCCTGACCCCAACCAGAAGGCACTAAGTACACAATGGTCAGAGGGCAAGTTGACAAATGTAAATCAGGGGAATACAGTGATGGGAGGGCAAAGCGTGGAAGGATGTACAGAGCCCACATGGCGGGTCAACCACCAGGAAGTCTGGAGGAGGAGGAAGAACAAAAGAAAGGGGCAGTTTAAGGGAAGCACATATTCAGTCGTCTTGTTGACTTCAGATGGACTACACTGAGTGTTTATTTTGTGAACTATCCTGCCACGCAACCTTATTTAAGTCTTACATCAACACTCTGAAGAAACTGAGTTCTGAGAGGCTGAGTTACCACCCACCAGTCCTGCTTTAGTGCTAGCAAAGACTTCCTAGCTGCCAGCATAAAATGATCTAAATTCTAAACCATCATTACAGCTTCCCATGGTTTCCTCCGTTCATGGCCCCCATGGGTCCAATCAGTGCAAAATCTACAGATATTTAGCCTTCAAGACTCCCTGCAGGGAGTCAAAGGAACATAGCACACAGCATCCCTGTTCTCCAGGAGCTGGCAAATTCACTGGGGGAGACTCCTCTTGAGTTCATCTTTACATCTAGCTATCAACAGTGCATGAACTGGCACTTTGTTTGAATAGCAAAGTAGAGTGTTTTCGGCACGGAAAACTCTGGATATAAAGCACCGAAACAAAACAAAACATAACAAACAAACAAACAAGTGGAAATAACTTTTCATTCCCTCATTAGTACTAACTTTAAAACATCTATTAATAGTCATAAAACAAGTTTACTTAAAATATACCCCTCATTATGAAATAAGGAAAAATAGAAGCTGTTCAAAGGCCGAGTGCAGAGGAGTGGTGACAGGCCTTTGCATAGAAGTGATACAATCCTCTAACCACTTAGTTAATTAAACTTAATTATCTTTATGGATTCCTCCCGGCCTCCCCTTTTTTGGGTTCTCTTCCCATCTAAAGTCGTTCTGTTCTCTCGGATCCACCGCGGTCAGTTCTTTTCCTTTCGTGCAGCTCCTTTGGGTGTTCTGGAGAAAACTTGCTCTTACTCTTCTCCAGCCCAGCCCAAGGGGAAACCAAATAAACTAGCCAACAAAACCTAGCTTGCTTCCCAAGTACAGACCACGAGGAGATAAGACAAGAATGCACGCAGTAAATGCCATGTGTCAAATGAATGTTCTAGACCCGAGGTTCCTGAACCAACCTTTAGTGTCTCAGTAATTTTTTCATGGTGCCCCTAAGCCAAAAGAAAAACCAGCAGTTCCCTTTATTAAGTAATTAAGTAATTAGGCCCAAACAACTTAATAAGTATTTATGGCTTGACAACTCAGTAGCCACTTGAAAAATTAATACTCAAGAGATTGAAAGAAAAAAATAATATTTGTATTTCATTATTAAATAATTACAATCTCTTATGTATGGGCACTGCACAACTTTTCAGACCTTGGAATCAAGTGGGACATGACACTGCCACCCTCCTTTCCTGTTCCACATTGATCTTCACATGGAACTTTTTTAAAAATCACAGCAACTGCAACAATACATCCTCAAAAGGAACGTGTGCGATCTAACATGGAAACTGTGTGCCACCTGGAGCTAGTGGTTTGCATGTGTCTGACGGATGTTTCTTTGAGAAAATCTAAAATATTCCGCAGTACCCTGTGAACTTGCTGCAGAGCCTTGGGCACCTCAGCACACAGTTTGGGAACCACAGTTCTATACAATAAATGCGATGAGAGTTCAAAGGAGGAACCACACACTTCCCACAAAAATGGTTCACAGAAGATTTCATGGAGGAGGAGACCCTGGGGCTGGGCTTGCTGGCTCAGCTGGGTGAAGAGGAAAGGAGGGGAGCGTGCCAGAATAGAAGAGAGGGTCGTGAGCAAAGAGCAAGGGAAGGCAGCTGACGCCTGGGCTGGCTGGAGGAAGACACTGAGGAGAAAGCAGGCTGCAGCATGTAGTTGAGTGTCCCAGCCATCAGCCCGAGGGCAGCGGCCTGGCTCACCCTCCCTGTGGACCACCCTTCATCCCCCTCCACTTGCTGAATTCTTACCAGTTTATCATCTCAACAAGACTGACAGCTCTGAGGACAGGGACTGTCTTTATATCTTTGTATCCTCCATACCAAGGACCACAGAGCCTTACGTCAAGTGCTCTTTAGTAAGTACTGACCACACTGACGCACCCACCCCAGCTGGAATGCTAACATCTGGGCCTTTGCAGACCAATGGCACAACCGAAGTGGAGAAGAAAGTGACAAGGATTTCAGCACCAGGCTCGCCTGCTGGGTAAGGGCTTTCATTCCTGCTACACATTCCCATGGGGCTACTTTGGGGGAAATGATAGATGAGGGAACTCAGCCCCTGTGTTGTTTTCGAGAACTCTTATGGAGAGTGCCAAGGATGCTCATTTCCAGATCTCTTATCTGCTGCATCTCCAAAATTTTACCAGGAGGGCAGATCTTAGGGAAACACACCCACTGCCAGGCAAGCCTCCTGAACATGCCTCTGTTCCCACGAGGCAGCCCAGATGTGACAGTGGCTCATCAGAGAGCTGTTTGTGTCTTTCTTATTTACAGTGTAAACAGCATTTAGGCTGCAGCTTTGGAAGGCCTCTGTCTATTTGTTCGGGTAAATCCACAGCCCTGGATGTGGTTTCCGTGCAAGATCTCAGACCATTAAGGCACAGGAGGTTTTGCACAGTGGCTTCTGGATCATTCCTCTTTGCCGGCCATTATAGGAAGAGGAAGAAATCCTCTGGCCTTCATTGCTTTTGCACCTACTCTTTATTTACATTGCTGCTAAACAGGTATTCTCCACAAAAAAAGATAGGGCTTGCTTTTCTGTACCACTGTCCCTTCCTTCTCACACACAGAACTGCTGTGAATAACAAACCTCTTGGGAACATCACTTTATAACAAATTTCATTGGATTAAAAGCAAAGTCAACAATAACAAATGAAATCTTCATAAGCAAGGACTGTAGAGCAGTCTGCATCTGCAGCTATACAACCAAAATTTCTCTGTTTCTGATAAATAGATGTCATTGGAATTTACTGGCTTCAGTACCAATATCAGTACGTTTGTAGTCAGTGGTATCTTTTCTTCCAGGCAGAGCTGAATTTTAGCAAAACTAACACAAAAGATTCTGTTTCAAGAGAAGCCTATTGTTTTCTGTTAATTCCCTTCATGCAATTGACAATGCTTTCTCTACTTCTTACCATCTCTTAAAGGTCTGGGTTTACAGAGTAGCAATCAAGCGACATTTCGATTCCTCCTAGGTATTTTGTCCTCAATTAGAGTAAATTACCACCAGTTGGATGGTAATGCTTCGTGATTCAATCACCCAAGCTTCTCATGGGGTCCTTGCCCCAGAGAAAAATCCACACACTTTTCCTTTAAATGTGCCCTTAAAAGTAAAACTATGGCATTAGTTGTGACCACTAAGCAAAAGTTCCAAAGAGGAAGATGATAAAAAAAAGTAAGTCTAGGTAAAATTTGGCAGTTTTCTTCAAATTCTTTTTGTTATTAATCAATGCTGAAGAGGATCCTGACTTGTGTTTTCCTCTAGGGTGGAATAAGGGTCTCTTAATTCATCCTTGATGTTAACACGTCCTCAAGTCAAAGTCTTTCCTGGGGCTCTGGCAGTGATTTAAATCTTCATTTGAGCCAGGCGTTAAAAACAAGAACAAGCACACAGAACTCTGGCTGTGGTTCTGTTCTCCAGTGATCTGGTTTCAGTCAGCTCCTCCCTCCTCCCCAAGAGAACGTGAGTCCCATGAAGGCAGGAGTTTTGCCTGTGATCCTTCACTGGTTTATCCCAGGGGCCTGAGAGGAGGGCCTGGCACACAGTGAGTGCTTAGTAAATATTTCCCAAGGAACGAAATGAAGGAAGCAGTACATGGAGAGCAGTGTTGTGAGGCTTACGACGGACAGAATGCATCAGCCAGCACTTGACTCAGAGCAGCACTCAAATCCATGTCTTTTTCTTTCCCTTCCTTATCTGGTAGCCTCTGTGGTTTCTGTGTGTGTGTGTGTGTGTGTGTGTGTGTGTGTGTGTGTGTGTGTGAGGAAGATCAGCCCTGAGCTAACATCCATGCCAGTCCTCCTCTTTTTTCTGAGGAAGACTGGCCCTCAGCTAACATCCGTGCGCATCTTCCTCCACTTTATGTGGGACGCCGCCACATGGCCTGACAAGCGGTGCATGTGTGGCGCCCGGGATCTGAAACCGGGCCGCCAGCAGCGGAGCGCGTGCACTTAACCACTACGACACGGGGCTGGCCCCTCTGGCAGCCTCTTAAATATTTAAAGACCTCAATCCTATTTCCCACACCATTCACTGTGCTGGTCACCACACCTCTGCTTAAATACGATAGCGACTGACCTAGTTTCCTGGAGCTGCCGCAGCAAATTACCACAAACTCGGTGGCTTAAAACAGCAGAAATTTATTCCCTCACAGTTCCAGAGGTCAGAAGTCTGAAATCGAAGTGCCGGCAGAGCTGCAGAGCCTCCAAAGGCTCTATGGACAAACCGTTCATTGTCTCTTCCAGGTTCTGGTGGCTTCTGGGAATCCTTAGATTTGCTTGGCTTGTAGCTGCATCACTCCAATCTCTGCCTCCACATTGCCTCACGTCCCTTCACATTGCCTTCTCCTCTTCTTACAAGGACATCTGTCATTGGATTTTGGACCCACCCTAAGCCCAGGATGATCTCACTTAACTTAGTTCACCTTAACTTAATGATGTCTGCAAAGACCCTTTTCACAAACAAAGTCACACTCATAGTTTCCGAGTGGACATATCTTTTGGGGGGCCACAATTCAGCCCCCTACGGTGAGAATCAACAAGAGTCTTCCAATGAGGTCTTAACTGGTGCTGAGTAGAATGAAACCATTACTTAGGATGATCTGATGACTTAACGAATGCTAAGATTTTTCAGGGTTTCAGTTGCCAAGAACATTACTGGCTCAAATTAGCTTTGTTTTCAAGTGAACACTGATTTTACATCAATGATGCTAAGCTGGATCTCCCCAACTGCCTGTATGTCCTTGTTCATTAAGCAAAAAGAGGTCCTCTTATTCCCCACTGATTTCATATAGAGAACATTTGGGGCCTTGACCTCATCATCCATCATTGATATCTAAGCTATAAGTTAATATATTGAACACAAGGTATCCAAGAAGAGAGCAGTGAAGGGACGTTAACTAGAATTCTATCTTTTGGGGCATTCATTTAGTGAATATTTATGGTATTTTCACCCCAAGTAAGATGCTGCTTTGGGTGTTCTGAGGGACTCCAGTTAGGACACAGTTGAGAATGCACATTCTAGAAAGCTCACAGAGCCACCACTGAATATTTTTTTAGATATGCCTAGAGAATTAAACTAAGAGCACATGCTTTTATTTTATTCATAACAGTCTTATTAAAAAAAAAAAAACTTGCCAAATGCCTGGCTAAATGTCAAGATACATTATGTCTACTGATTTGCCAATTCAATAACCAACCTTTTCAGAAAGAGGTTTTCACTTGACAGGGCTTATTCTCAGTGAACCTATATCAGTTCCTGGTGATCACTATTGCAAGACTGATTCTAAAATGTTGGTGTTGACAAACAGCAAGTTTACCAGTCTGTAGCTACTGGAATGAAACAAAAAAAGAAGGCATTTGCTCACATCCTGTCAACTGACACTTCTTTAACTTTCCAGGAATTCTCAGAGATTACTGACAGTGGCTTTTCTTATAAGGAATTGACTCACCTGTGTGAACTAAAAAGTTTTGTGTACAACAAATCCTGAGTGTGTGTGTGTGTGATTTGCTTTTGTCTAATTCTCATAACAACCTTATAAGATAGGAACTACTGTTAAGTCCACTTCACAGATGAGGTAAACAGTTGAATCAAAACTGAGTGACAAGTAATATCTTTCCTGAAAGCTGGACATTTTACGGGAAGCAGTCTTTTTGTGAAGATGAAGTTTCTCATGCCAGAGTACGTCCCTTCATCTGGATAAGGCCACCCAGGCACACAGGTTCCAACAGTGCTGCCTTTGTGATGTGTGTAGGTGGTGACATCTGAGTGGGGATGAGCCATAGATGAAGGAGAATCTTGTTGTTGTTGAAGGTCATAAATGTTTAAATCAGGACATCATGCAGTTACATTCATATCAGCTCGTGTCTTAATCTTGGAACAATCCCTTCTTATTTAATCCTCTGAAATATGAATTGAAAATGCTTTTAAACAATTAATCCAGGCCAACGGTGCATACTAAAATCATGAGAGAGAACTTTGACAACGACAACAACAATAATAAAATGATACCTCAGCCCTTCTCCAGATTTAACCATTAAAAAAGGTCTCTAGGAGTGAGGTGGAGAATCAGCATTTTTTAAAGCTTCCAGGTGATTCTAATGAACAGCCAGGGTTTTGAACCACTGATCAGAGAATATCTCATTTAAAGTGGTGGGATCAGAGTCTCTCAAACTTAACTGTGCATAAAAATTACCTAGGAACTTGTTAAAAATGCAGATGCCCAGTTGCTGCCACTAGAGATTCTGACTCAGTAGGTCTAGAGTGGGGTCCAGGAATCAGCATTTTTAACCCACAGCTCAGATGCTTTTAATGTATATATTCATCCCTTGACCACATTTTAAGAAACAACAGGCAAGATGCCCTCTTTTGGCCTATCTTGGACTGAAATTATTTCTCTTTGTCTTCTGTGTTTCCCTTTGCAGTGTGAAGATCATCCTTATTTCTGAAAATACGTAAGTAGACTTGAGGTCATATTAGTCAGGTTAGGTTCTGCTGCAGTAACAAACAAACTCCAACATCTCAGCGGTTTTATACGAAGCTTGTTTCTGGTTATACCACATGACTTTCACACTGGGGGCTCTGCTCCATAAGGTCACTTGGAGACCCAAGCTGATGGAGATGCCACTACCTTGTAACTCTGCCATATCAACAGGATGAGTGGCCGAGGATAGAGAAGAGTGTGGAAAACTCACAACAGCTTGACCTTCCTTGGATAGGAAGTGATGGTGGCACTGCTACTCACAGTCCATTGGCCAGAGCTAGTCACATGACCCCCAAGAGGGAGGTAAGAGAATGAGCGGAGCTTGGACAACAATTGGTAAGTACAACTGTCTCTTCCACGGGATTGGAACAGCTGTGCCTTATCTCTGGCTTCTTTTCTCTATTGACAATGTATTATCTCTCTCCATCAAGCAAGCATTTATTAAGCCCCAACTCTGTGATCAGTACTGTGCCATAAAATAACGGAAGACAGGCTCCAAAAGAAATAAAAGATAGGCCTCCTAGTCATTGAGATTCTTTAGGGAGATAGCACTCACAGATAAGGTGTTAGTGAACAATACACAACATTGCACGATCGAGGGCCAAATTATGTGGGCAGCTCTGCATGTAGTCGATGCTCAGAAAGGGTGTGATCAAGAGGCTTGGGATGGTTGGGGAAGGTTTGATCAGGGACTTGGAAGCTGGACTAGGACTTGGAGGAGGTCTAGGTAACAGCTTAGAGAGAAGGTAGAGGAAGAATTGAGTATAAATCTTCAGAGAGGATTAAGGTGTTAGGTGCCTAGTGAGCCCCGAGTGGTACATTTTCTTCTGAGTTTATTTTGATTTTTATTAAAGCCCGTAATTAACTGAACTCAGGCTGTCAGTGAAGGTCAATTGTTGGCAAAGCACAAACTCTAAATAGGCTTGTATGTGGACTAACATATCTTTCCCCTATTTAACAGGGGAAATGCCTTGACACAGTCTTCACACCAGGAGAATCTGCAAAGCCTGCCTGGGACAGCATCTCTAATGTCCCCCAGATAGTGACTTCCTTTCGAAGGACCACAGATAGAGTGTTCCCCAAGGAGGACCTGACTGTTTAGGGTTCACACTGTCATATGTGACGTGGCACCATCTCTTAAGACTCAAAGCCCTCATGTTCTGCCATGCTACTGCTGCCACCACCACCACCTTTCAGGTTTCAAGAACAGCGGTGTCAGCGAGCTCCTGAGGCTTTCTCACCAAAGGCAGGGCTCTGCCAGCCCAATAAACCAGCAGAAAAATAATAAATAGATGCTCTCACTGCCCCTCCAGAGGAGGCTTGTGCAATTCCCCGCCCCGGGCTGCTGTCACCACTCCTGCCTGTGACCAGAGAAACTCAGAGAGTGTGGGGTGCTGCTGTCCCTGGAGACAATGAGCCAAGTCTCTGCGAGGGGTGAGCAAGGAGCTGGAGGCAGCGCCTGCGGATGGGGTGGGCCCGGGAAGATTGGGATCTGCTTGGCTGTGTTGAAACGAAGTCTCGTGCTGGGCCTGGAGGAACAAAGCCGTCTGCAGATAAGTGAGCTGGGCTGGAAGTCTGGGTCAGGATGGGGCTCACCTCTGAGAACAGCTTGCTTGGCAGTGCTGTGAGAACCAAGGTTTGGACATGCCCACTTGCTTGTGGCTTTGGCCCCCACAGCAAGCCGGGGTGGGGTGAAGGGGGAGAGAGTGTTGAAACATCAACAGGGAGGCGGAGGCAGTTTTCATGGGTGGCTGCGTCAGGGTGGCGACTAGGCTAGGAAGGGAGGCCTTGCACTTGGGGTCTGGGAGGAGCTGCTTCTTAGGGACTGCTAAGGGAGCGGTCCCTGTATCACCTCCAGGAGATCCTAAATCTCACACTAGAACATCTCCTCCAACTCCTATGCCTTATAAGTTAACACAGTGAGGCCCAGAGAGGGAAGCTTACTGACCCAAGTTTGCACAGCTAATGAGGGCAGAGTCAGAACTGCTCAGTTCTCCTGGCTCATAGTCCAAGCTACCTTCTAGCATGCTGTCTATTAGGGCAAAATACATACATACATATACACGTCCGTACACACACACATACGGATAATCAGACAACAGAGCCTGAGTGTGGGGTGGGAAATCTTCTACAAAGGGGGAAGAGGGCCCCAAGGAATCCCATGCATGACCTCCTCGGCATCTACTGCTTCCTCCTGGTGTTGCACAACCAATCAATGGAAAAGTGCCTTCTTCTAGCAATAGATCCTTAATCTCATATCACGGATGAACTTCTGATTTTTTGTTAGGGTTCCATTTGGTCATTCAAGAGGTAACCTGCTGGCATAGCTTTGATGTGACCACAAAGAGATCTCTGACACATTTGAATTACCTATAGGACCCCTTGGCCCTGGAGAAGCATCTTCCTGCAATTATCTGTGGGGGATTAGGAGGAGGAATTCTGCTCAGTGGGTAGGCATCATCCAGAATGGACACGCATCATGCTATGACTCTCTACAGAAGTTATATGTGGAGTATAACTCTCTGGAAGGAGTTAAGAAGCCACCCAAGGGAGAAGCCCAAGGGCAGACTGGGCTGGGGAGGAGCAGCTCAATGCCACCATGTCAGCCAACGGAGACAGGCACACAGGCCGCTCAGAGGGCGCCTGCTCCATGTAGGCTGCTCCAGGAAAATGCCACGTGCTCCCTGACCCTACACACTGCCTTCCCTGCCAGTCCTTTCCATGCCTCACTGCACCAGTCTCCAAGGCAGCTCTTCAGGCACTGAACGGAGAGGACATGTGCCTGCCTAGGTGTCAGAAACGTCAACTCTGAACAAAGCTGCTAAGGGGGGTCCTCAGCTCCACCGCTCAGCTGTGTGATCTTGAGCAAGTTACCTGACCTTTATGCTGCGGTCTCCTCATCTGTAAAACGGGAATAATAATAGTACCTACATCATAGGGTAGTTATTGGGAGCTACATTAATCATGTAAAGTGCCTAAAATAATATAGCACAAAGTGTTACTTTGTGGATATAGTGGATACTTGAAAAGTCCTTGCCAAATTAGACTGAATTACTAGTAGATGGCAGGTTTTTCATGAAAAATAAGCATGCTTGTCTAGTCTCTGAGCTGAAGGCTATAAAGTCAGTAGGCCCTCTTTGAGACATAAAACTAATTTTCTCTGTTTTATGAAATGGGGCCAGCATGAGAGAGAGAATGTGTATTAAATTAATAAGTTTCCCAACCTCATTCATTCATTTAGCCTGTATTATGGCTGTGCTTTTACTTTTTCAAGTAAAAAAGCCACCGATAAGATACAACTATTCAAATATAGCTTCAGGCACAGCATAGCTTCCATTTGTTTCTCCTGGACCTCCAGCTGTTCTCCACAAACCTGTAATTGTGCCAGCTGCTCTCTGAAAACGTGGGCCCAGCGCCTCTCCCAGGGGAGGGAACGGCAGCAGCCTGGCACGCCAGGCGCACCTGGGCACCCGGCAGGAGCATTTGCATATTTCCTGGGCTCGTCTTTTGAAATTCCACACCAATAATTAAGGATTTCTAATTCTGTAGTAATTGAGAACCATTTGGGACTGATTAAGCAGATACTATCTCAATAATTATCTATCTCAGCGTTGCTTTCCTTTGTGTGGGCTGTGAATGGCTTGTCAGAGTGAACATAAAATATTTCCCCCACCTGGCTCTCATTATGTCTGGTACCTTCTCTCTCCCCTTTCCCTTCCTGCTTCTCTCTCCTTCTACCCTTTCTTTGCTCTTCTCTTTCCCTATCTCCTTCTTTTGCCATGCTTGGCCACAGTGACACACGACCCAATCATTTCAGTAATTCGGTGATAAAATTAACCTCCAGCATTTGCTCTATGGAACTCCAAATCAAATAAGTTGTAGGACTGACTTTTTTTTCTTCTTTTTTTTTTTTTTTGCTGAGGTAGATTAGTCCTGAGCTAAAATCTGTTGTCAATCTTCCTCTTTTTTCCTTGAAGAAGATTAGCCCTGAGCTAACATCTGTGCCAATCTTCCTCTGCTTTATATGTTGGTCGTGGCCACAGCATGGCTGATGAGTGGTATAAGTCTGTGCCCAGGATCTGAACCCACGAACCTGGGCCACTGAAGCAAAGTGCGCCAAACTCAACCACTACGCCATGGGGCCGGCCCCAGACTGACTTCTTTTTTGTTGGTAGAATTGACTAAGTGGTTAGGGGACCCTCTTTATAACATGTCCAGGAGTCAGACACTTTCCTAAGGCAGTTTAATTTGCTTATCTAATTTAATTAAGCCATCACAATAATCCATCAAAGTAGATATAACTATATTTTACCAACTAAGAAATAGAAGCAGATTAAGCCTTACATATATGTTATAGTTATTACTTTTTATATATTCAGTATTCAGTAAAAAAGATAAAAAGTCAAAAACACACACACACACACACACACACACAAAAAAAAAAACCAAAAACCAAAAACCAAACCAAACAAAAAAAGAAATAGAAGCAGAGAAAGATCAAGTAACTTGGCCATGTTTGATACATATGTATCTATGTTAACATGTGTGATAATAGATATCAAAAATGAGCCCCCTTTTCATTCCAAATCAATCTTGAAGTGATGAGGACCACAGAGAGCCCCCCTGCCCCCAAGCCTAAAGGTCTGCTCTTTACTTAACCCTATCAGTTGCAGCAGAAGTTTCCTAGTATTCAAAGCCTCCATGGTATCTTTCACCTCCAGTAACAGCCTGGGCTCCCTGAGGGCGGGGGCCATGTCCTATTCGCCTCCATCCCCTTCTTCAGCACCCAGTCCTGTGCTCAAAATTTTGTGACTGCATAGGAGGGTTCCCAGGGCCTTATCTCAGTATTTAGAGTTGCTCCTCACTGATTTGGACACCAGTGGGGAAGCATACACCCTAAGTGTTTCATCTCTTACTCTCTTTTCTCTCCAATATGATTGCATACATTCCTTTCCTCATACATATGGCACCTAAAAGTGCTGGGGATATAGTAGATATTCAAAAATTTCTTGCCAAATTAGACCGAGTTACTAACACACGGCAGGTTTTTCAAGAAAAATAAGGGGGCTTGTCTGGTCTCGGAGCTGAAGGCTATAAAGGACACCCAGCATCCCCACCCCACTGCCCACCTGTCAGTCTCACTTGTCAGTGCAGATCTTTGGTAGCGGAGTCAGAGTTTCTGCAAATTACACATAGTTAATGAAATGGTCGACAGGCCTACTTATCTCACATTTTAGAGACTCCAAGAATTCCTAGGCAGTGGCCAGTTGATTTGGGCTAACCACTCATCAACAGATTTCCAATTGTTGAAACCATCCCTGGAACAGGGGTGAAAATATACCCAATATCTTTTGTTTGAGATCAGATCTAGCTTGGAACTGTAGCCTTTGTCCCTGGAAATACAAGATATCTTATGTGCATACTCCTGAGCCTCCGGAGGCCAGATTCTGCAGACAGCTTCCCTTCAAGCTTTCTCTGCATCATGGGGGGTTTACTTCGTCACTTTTTTTTTGGTGAGGAAGCTTGGCCGTGAGCTAACATCTGTTGCCAATCTTCCTCTATTTTGTATGTGCGACACCGCCACAGCGTGGCTTGACTAGTGGTGTGTAGGTCCACGCCCAGGATCCGAACCCACAAACCCCGGGCTGCCGAAGAGGAGCACACAAACTTAACCACTATGCCACTGGGCTGGCCAGTTTACTTCATCTCTTGAAGACTTTTTTTCCATCTGTAAAATGAGAGTTTTCTCCAAGGTCTCATCCACAAATCTAACCTGCTAAGATTCTATGACTGTGGAGATGGTATAAGAATGAGTTGTGAGAATATTGATATAGTGATGGGCCAGAAATTTGACTACATACGAGCCAGAACAATGCTAGGAAAGAAAGCCTGGGGAGAATCCAGCTCTGGAGTGAGAAGAAGAAACAGAGATGAATGGAGGAAATAGGTAAGGGTGGAAGACACTAGAAAGGATTTGGGGTAACAAGGCAGGTGGTAGGCACTGGGAGATGGGGCCTGTGGAATGTGACGTAGGTTAGCCCATCAGAGGAGGGAAAAGTTCCTGAGACCCGGCAGGAGCTCCAGGCAGCACCTCCCAACTGTGGTCCTCAAACCTGGGTACCCAACAGAACTATTTGGGCAGCTTATTAAAAATATAGGTGCCCCTAGCCCCAACACTGGGGATTCAATTCTAGCAGATCTGGAGTCGGCTCATGAAACTGTTTCCTCATTTTTGTTTTTGTTTATTTTTTTGGTGAAGAAGATCAGTCCTGAGCTAACATCTGTGTCCGTCTTCCTCTATTTTGTATGTGGGATGCCTCCACAGCATGGCTTGATAAATGGTGCATAGGTCCACACCCAGGATCCAAACCTGTGAACCCTGGGCCACCTAAGCAGAGCGCATGAACTTAACCACTACGCCACTGGGCCAGTCCCTCATGAAACTATTTTTAAATATAAGCCCCAGGTATTCTCATGCAGCAGCCTGACTTTTGTGTCTTGTGATAAAGCTATCACAAGGCGGGGAGGGCTTCTACAGCCGGGGGAGGGGTGGGGGTGTCCTGGAATTCTGGGAATAATGGAGTCTACTTGTCTAGGTGCAAAGTAGGGTTTACGCTTTAGGACAGAAAAGCTGGATCCTGTCACTGGGCATCTGTAATTTGCCAGTTTGCATAAAGTGTGTGCTCCTATGCTCTGGTTGATGTTCATGCATTTGAGGATGAGGACATAGGGGTGGCACTGAGGAGCAGAGCTGCATAGTTCCAAGGAGGTGCTTCTTTGTGTCTTCTAACAGAGCATCCAAAATTACTTTCCTCTTTTAAGAGGCGGCAAATAGAGGCACAAAGAGTACAAACTCAGAAGCCAGAACGCCTGGACTTGTTTCTCAGCTAGGGTTGCCGATTTAGCAAATAAAAATACAAGATGCTCAGTAAAACTTGAATTTCAGTGTTGTTTTTTATCTGGCAACCCTAATCCCAGCCATGTGACAGTGGGCGCTAGTGAAGCTCTCTGTACCTCAGCTTCCTCCTCTGTAAAATGGGGTGATAGCAGCACCCGCCTCAGCACTGCTATGAGGGGTAAATGGGTTAAAACCTGTTAAATGCTTAGGACAATGCCTGGCATATGCTAGGTGCTGGATAAATGTTAGCTTTTACTGTTATTTGATGGTGCCCCTCCAACGTTTTCGTCTCCACACCAGGCCAGGGGCAGACTGCTAGAGTTCTTGAAATTCTAACAATTCTTTTACCCTGAATAATTAGATCCAATGTTCACTTTCTTTATGGGCCAATAGGACCCACAGAGTAGGATTGTTCATGGTCAAAGCTGCATCACTAACTCTGACTGGATGTCCCTCTAGCAGCTGCTCTTGGCTGCAAGGGGAATTTACTAGTTCACTGCACCCCACCTCACTGTCAGAATTTAGCCATCCCCAGGGACTGGCTCACAGTGATGGGTAGTGACTGCTCATGTATTAGAAACAAACAAAATGTGGAATTTAAGTGTTCAAGGGCTTTAGGATTATCTAATCCAGTCACAATAAAGCCCTGCCCAATAGAACTTTCTGTAATAAGAGAGATGTCCTACATCTGTCTCGTCCAATATGACAGCCACTAGCCACATGTGGCTACTGAGCACAGGAAATGCAGCTAGTGCAAGTGAGATCCTCAATTTTTAATTTAGCTACATGTGGTAAGTGGCAACTGTGGCAAGCAGCTAACATATTGGACAACACAGGAGAGGAAGCATCTGGAACCCAGAAAGGTAAAATTTGTTTCCCCAGGTCCCACAGTCAATTATTTATGAGGCTAGGGCTAGGACCCAGGATTCCTGACTCATTTTTCAGTGCTCTTTCCATCTGGAACCCTTAAGAACAAGTGCTATGTGGTAGGGAGACAGTTCCTCTGCCTAGAAATCCTTGTAACATTAAACTAGATTACGGGGCATTCTTACCTCTAAAGTCCTGAGAACACTCTCTCAGGAACAAGGAGGATAAGATGCAGAAACGCAGCCTGCAGAGTTACAGACATTTCTTGAGGCTCTAATCCTCAAATAAACAGCTCTGCTCTTTGATCTTCTCCGGATGACACCTCCTTTGTTACAGCTGTCAAACTCCGTGACACCTTAAGCCTGACTGGCTACATTAGTGGGCACGTTGCAGAGGGGCCGACCTGGCTGGGTCATAGTTCCACGTGCGCTGGGCCTGCTCGGCTCCACCAGCACAGGCCCTTCACGTCCTTCTGAGCTGCACCATTCCTGGTGACCCCATCTGCGTGGGACAGGATGAGGCTTTATATGGAGAGCAGAGTAGGCAGTAAAGTGTGGTGGGCTATGGAGCTGGCCAGGCTGCCTGAGTTCATATCCCAGTTCAGCCACTTACCCCATATAAGCTGCGTGACCTTGGCCCAGTCACTTAACCTCTCTAGGCCTCTGTTTCCTCATCCGTAAAATGGGAGACAATAACTATACCCATTTCATAGAGTTGCTGCAGGTTTAAAAGAGTTAATACATGTAAAAAGCACTTGGAACAATGTCTGGCGCGTAGAAAAACACTTGATAAAGCTAGGTGCTTTTCAGAGTGGGCCTTGACAAGAAAGTTGTGGTCGGGGGGATGGCAGCACACAGGCTGGCTCTGGCAGATGACTGAGCAAGCTGCTTGGTGTTTCTGTGGGTCAGCATTTCTTAGGTCTCAATTATAATGAGAACAATGGGCTCCCTGATTAACAAGATGATAGACGGCAGCAAGGAGGGAGTTAAAGGAACAATAATATTTTTGTGTGACTATGAGGTGTTCTCAAACACCTTTTCTCCTAATAATGTTTTCTTAGAAGTTCAGGAAGCTCTACTCTTCTCTTCAGGGCAGCAGCTACATTTTATGTCAGTCGCACAGACTTCCAGAATATGACGAGATCCTGGGGTCTAAACAATATAAACTGGGACCCACAGGGCAAATCCAGGCTGCAGATGTGTTTTGCTTGGCCTGCAGTGAAGACCCAAACAGTGTTTTTAAAATGTTTAATTAGTTGCCAACATTTAAAAAACAGGCGATTTCACATTGAAAAAATCCAGGTTTCCAGCTTCTCTTACAAAACCAGATAATATGTCAAGACTTGTCCCAAATTCAGGCCAGGCAACAAGTGGCTGGCACAGGGCTCAGGCCGTCTGGGGTAGGACATTATCTACCCCGCCCACCTCACGCTGTTGTCACCTGCCTGGCTCTGTCCACCAGCATCCCTTGATCTGGTCCAACCCTTCCTTTCACTGATGGGATACCGGAGGGACCCAGTTTCCCAGCCCCCAGGCCAGTGCCCCTTCCATTGTACGGTGGTTCTTGAACTTGAGCTGCCATCAGAATCACCTGGAGGACTTGTTGAAGCACAGATTGCTGGGCCCCACTCCCAGAGTCTCTGATTCTCTAGGTTTGCATTCTTAAGTTCCCAGGCGATGCTGATGGGGCTGGTCCAGGGACGCACTTTGAGAACCATTCTTTTACATCCAACCACTTTCTATTTGAAAACTTATCCTGGCGCTGACCTAGCAGTTGACTGTTCCCCTTGATTTTGACTCTCTTTCCCCATCGTCCTTTTTCCCTTTGCATTTTTCTCCTCTTTCTTCTTCTTAGTTATTCTTTTACCCCCACCATCACCTTTCTCAGTTACCGTTTTCTGAAGAGCGTCTTGAGCGCTCTCCCTCAGCACCCCCACCTCCGCCCTTTCCAACGCCGGTCCCAGCCCACCCCACCCAGGGAGAGGGCAGCGCGCCCCGCGGAGCAAACAGCTATGCCGCCGCCTGCTGAGGCCTGCGGGCCTCCGACACTCCCCGGGGCAAATGTCCGCCCCTCTGTCTAGCCTCAGAACTTCGGGTCGGGTCGGGTCAGGGGCTGCGAGCCCCGAGGCTCCTCCGAGAAGCCTTTGCGCCCGGGCCGCCGCAGGGTCCCGGGGCCAGCGCCTTCGCGGAGATTTGCATCCCCGCACTCACAGCTGTCACGCCGCCGTCATTATTTGTCTCCCTTTAAACGGTTTCTGTCGTTTGGAGCATTTTGAGCAATCGGGGCCGGGTGCCGAGCAGCGCCGATGGGACGGGACCGCCCGGCAGCCTCCTGCAGCGGCAGAGCCTGTAGGGACCGCGGCTCTCCCGGGAGAGGAAAGCGATCACCGTCCTTAGAGGAATGTCCTCTTATCCTAGAGAGAAGCAGAAACGTGCCGATCGGCTGGGTTTTGTCCCCTCACCCCCCGCCCTGCCCCGCGTCCCCTGCGCTCCGGGCCCCGCGCCTTTGATGTCCGCCCCCCGCGCGGCCGCAGCGCCGGCCGGCTTTCGGCGGCGACTCGGGCGGCTCGCGGGCCCTGCCTGCCAATCCGCGGCCGCGGCCTGTCCCCAGGCCGCCCCATTACCGGCTTTGCTCCTGGAAGGGGCCCCAAGCGGGCTTTGGTGAGACTCGTTCTCCAGGTGGTTCGGGAGTGGCTGGGATGTCTGGGTCAGGGGGAAGCCCCAGGTAAACCCTAATAAGGAACTTTCTTCGAGGGAGAGAGGAGAGAAGGGGGCAGGGAGATGAGTGTTGTAACTGGGGACCTGGCACCTTCTCACATGGCTTCTGGGGCCACCACCAACAGAAGGGGGAAGCAAATACATCTTGAGCCCCACCGTGTACCGAGCTCTTGCCCAAGTCATTGGCAGAGCTAGGCCTTGAGCGCTCTCCTTTCTCCCCTTGCCCCAGAAGGGAGGCTCCCGCCGTATCTGGTGTTTTCACTTTGCTCTTGCCCACCACCCAAGGATGAAAGGGAGGATTTCTGGGCCAGAAGGCCCAGGACCCCAGGTTGCCACTAGTTCCTTCGGTTTCCACAAGCAGCTCTTACACTCTGCCTGCTCCTCAGCAGTCCAAAGGCACACTCACCTGTAGGGTATCACGGAATGCGGAATCCTGTGAAAAGGAGCCAGGGGAGAGGAGCAGGTGCAGACCGAGGTCTGAGGGGTCTCCTGCCATAGGCTTTATCTAATTTGCTGAGATGCAGCACAACAACAATTGCTGGTAGTCTGTTGAGCACTCACTGTTCCCTGGACACTGTGCTGGGGGCATGGCTTGCTTTCTCTCCTCTAATCCTAACAGCCCTATAAAATAGGTACCCATGGTGCAGATGAGGAAACTAAGAATGAGAAAGAGTTAATTATTCGCCTATAGCCACGAAGGTGAGTGGTGGGGGGAGAGTCAAACTCAAGCTGGCTGACTCTGGAGTCTGTGCTGAACCCATTTATTATTTGGCTTTCTAAAGAGTTAGCATCTTTGTGGGCAGGTGGGATCAAGAGGCCAGGGTTTCCTGGATGAGCTTCATTGGCCCTGAATAAAATAATATTTCTTTTCTTCTCCTTTTTTCTTTTTAATGAATAGAATAAGTACAAACTTAATGGCCAAACGTCCCAAAATTTTCAGGCCCATCCTCATTTCCAAAAGTTTGTCCTGGTGTGCTCGTTAATCGCAAAAATATCTTGGACAAATTGATATGTGGGACTCAAATTGCCACTCAGACTCCTTAGACCTGGAGGCAACATGAAACTCACCTGTTGGTCTGTGAGTCCCACCTTTTGACAAACAAATGACAGTTTCCTGTTTCACAGGAGTTGTCCCTCTGTCAACACAAGGAGTCAGAAAAAGGATTGGTCCCATTTTCATTTCACCATAACTCAGACAAAACTTTTATGAGGATATATTGAATTTTCCTAAAAGCCCGTAACTGTGTTTGTGTGTTTTTGGTGGTCCCTATTTCCCTGTAGTGATTTGCAGAAACACCTTGAGAGTTAAAAGGGACTTGGCAGATTACATCATCCAGCTTCTAATTTTGCAGGTGAAGTCAGTGAGGCCAAGAGGGCGCGGTTAGATACTAGTCAAGGTGGAGCTAGAACCCAGCGTTGGGGCATTAGGGTCCTAGTGTATTTGCACTCCAGCGAAATGTAAACAGCCCTAGTGCTTGTTTCCTGTGGCTTGTTTCATATGATGGGGTGTTGGGTAGGGGGGCTGGGGAGGGGGGATGGTGGGAGTGTCAATCTAAGAAATCGTAGGAAGTAGCATAGGCTATGGCTAGAAACAGGAGAGGAGTCCTGGGAGAAGAGAGAGGAGCAAAGGAGTGGGGCTGGGTCCCGGAGGGCACTGGAAGCCATGTGCATCCCAGCAGGTACAGATGGTGATCACTGAGGGTTCTCATGAGAATAGTCTCTCCTTGTTCAGGCAGCTTGGCTCAGGTATAAAGCACTGAGCAAACCCTTCCAGGCACTGTCTGTCATCCCTCCCCTTTAGTCTAAAGAGCCTTCCTTTCTGAAAACCCTCACTCTGAGGTTCTGTCCTCCTGACTTGTCAGTCCTTCTATCCTCCTGTTTCAGTGATGGGGCTGCCTGCAGCCTCCCCTTTGGACTCTATAATATTGGAGCCCTTCTGGCTTCTGCCCTCAAGTTTTTCCTGTCTGTAGTGATGCTGTAGGTCCTATAGAGCCACGGTCCTGCACAGCGGCTGGAGGGTGGTTATCAGAATCTGGGAGGAAAGCTGTCGCTGATGACAAAGCTGATGTTGAAAGCAACTCACTGTGTTCTCTTCTCCACCTGAAAGGAGAATTACTACTCACCCTGATATACTGCAAAACGAAGCACAAACAAACAAAACAACAAAAAAGCGCCTCTTTCAAGATCAAAATAAAACTTTCTTCAGAAATTATCATAGTTTCAATTTGTTCTTAGTAAAGAACAAATTATTTACATTTTAAACATTAAGAATGGTATGAGTTTTTAAAGGATATGAAAAAGGAACATGATGGGTTTTAAAAGGTTAAGAAAAGCAAATTTAGCTACTCTGGTTTTCTAGGGTCACCATCTCTGGCTTTGCTGTGGCCTTCTCCTCCCTCCAGCCTGTGTCTGATACTTATTTGGATATTTAGAATGTGTATCAGTTAGGATTGCCTAGATTATGCTGCAGTGACTACAGGTCCCAAATTGCAGAATCTTAAAAGAGGAATCAGCAAACTTTTCTTAAAGGGCCAAATACTAAATATTTTAGGCTTGCAGGCCTGTAGAGTCTCTGCAACAACTATTCAACACTGCCTTTGTAGTTTGAAAACAACCATTACATGACTGAATGGCTGTGTTCCAACAAAACTTTATTTACAAATGTAGCCAGCCCTCGGGCATAGTTTACCAACTTATAGTGTAAAAAACAAAGGTTTACTTCCTGCTTGTGTTTCACGTCCATCACGGGTAGGTGGGGCCTCTGCTCCTTATCACCAACATTCCTAATCCAGGACCCAGCTTGAAGGAGGAGTCTGTAAGTGGAACATCGCTAATCACCTCAGCAGAGGAAAAGAAACTGGCAAAGTGTGCGTTGGTTCTGAAGGCTTCTGCCCACATGTGACACATCTACTCTGTTCATATTTCATTGCCCAAAGCAAGTCATGTTGTCCCCCCTGAATTCAATGGGCAGGGAAGTATAATCCACCCATGTGCTAAAAGAAGAGAGAATCAAACATTTGTGAATAGCTGTAGTGGTTGCCACAAAACGCATAGTTGTAGATTAAAGAAAATCCCTGTCTTGCTTAGGAAAGTTTAGTCAATCTGCACACATTCATTGAATCCTTATAGTTTACCAAGGACTGAAGATACTGAGATACTTTACAGTATCAACACATCCTTACTAATAAGATACAAAAGTGTTGTAAGAATAGATAGAGAAAAAGAAACTCATGAAGAAAAATGGCTAGAGAAAAGAGGAAGAAAATCGAGAAAGCAGTGGTGCCACAAGATAAGGGAGATGGATATGATAGATAGATAGATGCACAGATAGCAAAAAGACTGGAAGGATGTTCACCAAAATGCTGCAGTGGCTAGCTCCAGATAGTTGGGATTACTTCATTTTGTTCTTTGTGTTTTTCAGTATCCTCCAACTTTTCTTTACTGATTAAGCATTAATTTTATAATCAGATTTTCTTTTATAAAAAGAAGACAAGAAGTGGTCCAGTTCCCATTATGGTGGGATATCTTGTATCAGCCTAACCCTTCCAGAGATTATAATTGTAAACTCTGTACAAATTACACATATAATTTCAAAGAATGGGAAAATGGCCAAAAGCAAGCAAGAAGTGGAAAGGATTTCACTAATGGAAAAAAGGGAAGCATATTGTGCGAGATTTACATTATATGATTTTTTTCCCTAAGAGCAACTCCAGTCTGTGTGGCTTAGGGTAAATATAATTCAGTAGAAAGCCTTGATCTTACTGGCTTGGAGTATCAGAGGATGGTGTTCAGAGCTGCCAGAGTATCTGGAAAGTGAGACATGATCCCATAAAGAAGAGAGAGACAGAGAGATGCCCCCAAATCTGCATATATATCATTTCAAATTCTTGTCTGACCCCTGAGTTGCACATATTTAGGGAAAACTCCAACAAACCTACTAGAAAACAAAATCTGAAAGGCTGAAAGAACTGAGCAGAGATTTGAACTGCTACCCACCATAGAGGAGAAAGAGTTTGGAGTTTGAATCCTATCAAATTAGAGAGGCTTGGAGAATACCTTGGGCTTCCCAGAGACCCAAATAAGTGTAAAACCAAGCCTCCACAATGTAAGTTGATTATCTAGTAGCTTAACTGCCTGCTAGAACAAATATCAACATACTTCAGAGGAAGATAGCAGAATCTAGAGTCTCTACAATGTCTCATCCATAGTGTCCAGTATATAATAAAAACCACTACTAGACATATCAATAAACAGGAATGTGTTACCCATAGTTTAAAAAAAAAAAATCAGCCAATAGAGACAGACCGTGAGATGACATAGGTATTAGAATTAGCAGACAAGGACTAAAAGCAGATATTTAAAAACATGTTCAAAGACTTAAAGGAAAAGATGATCATAGTGAGTGAACAGATAGAGAAGCTCAGAAGAGAAATAGAAACTATAAACAAGAACCAAGTGGACATTCTAGAACTGAAAATTGCAATATCTGAAATAAAAGAAATTGGTTGGTTAGACTTAACAGCAGATTGGTGAGGAGAGAAGAAAGGGTAAATGAAAGATGAATCAATAGAAATTATCCAATCTGAAGAACAGGGGAAAGATTTTAAAAAGTTGACCTTGGGACAATATCAAGTGACCTTGGGACAATATCAAGCAACCAACACATGTGTGATTAGAGTCCCAGAAGGAGAGATGAGAGACAATGGGGCTGAAAAAGATTTGAATAAGTAATGGCTGAAAACCCCACAAATTTGGTTAAGAAAAAGAATCAGCTTATAGACACAAGAAGATCATCAAACTCCAAGCAGGATTTAAAAAACAAACAAACAACCATCAAGTACATCACAGTAAAACTTCTGACAACAAAAAATTCAGAGACATCTTGAAACCAGCTATATAGAGGAAAAACACATTGAACAATGATGTAATTGATGGTAGCTTCTCATTAAAAAAATGGAGGCTAGAAAGCAATGGAATGATATCCTGAAGGTGTAAGAGGGGAAAAAACAAACCTGTAAATCCCAAATTCTACGTCAATGAAAGTACCCTTTAAAAATGAAGGTGAAGTAATGGCATTTTTGGTTGAATGAAAGTTAGCCAAAAGATTTTTCGGCTGAAGAGAAATGACATCAGATGAATTTCAGATATATAGGAAGGAAATAAGAACATAGAAATGTTAAATATGTGGGTAAATACAAAAGACTATTTCTTTTCCTTCTCTTGGTTTCTTTAAAATGAATGTTTCATGCAAACATTATAACATTGTATTATGAGATTTAAAACATGGAAATGTAAAATATATGGCATCAATTGCATAAAGGATAAGGGGATATAGATAAAATTTTATTGTTACAAAGTTTTAACATTTTTCATGACATAGTACAATATTAAGTGTCAGTAGACTGTGTTAAGGATACATATTGTAATCTCTAGAGCAACTACTAAAAACAATAAGTATGGCTAAAAAGCCAGCAGAATTAGAATGAAATATTTTAAAAAAATGATTAATCAAAAAGAACGTAGAAAAGGAGGAACAGAGAAACAAAAACAGAAGAAATTAATAGAAGACAAAAGGCAAAATGATAGACTTAAACCTAACAATATTCATAACTATATTAAATGTAAATAGACTAAACATACCAATTTAAGCCCAGAGATTGTCAGAATGGATAAAAAAGCAGACCCAACTATATATGGTCTGTAAGTGATACTCTTAAAATATAAAAGCACAGACAAGTTGAAAGTACAAGAATGAAGGAGATATGTCATACAATCAGTAAGCATATAAAAACTGGCATGGTTATATTAATATTGGAAAAATAGACTTCAAGACAAGAGTTCACAGAAATGAAGGACATTTACTAATGGATAAAAGGGTCAATTTATCAAGAAAACATAACAATCTTAAATGTGTGTGCCTCTAATAACCGAGCTAATAATGAAGTAAAACGGGTAGAACTAAAGGGAAAAATAGACAGATCCATAATTATAGTTCAAGATTTTAACATCCCCTCTCAACAATTAATAGAACAACTAGGCAATACATTAGTAAAGATATGGAAGATCTGAACAACACTATCAACTAACTTGCCCTAGTTGACAGTTATAGAATGCTCTACCCAACTACAGCAAAATATACATTCTTTTCAAGTGCACATGAAACATTCACCAACATAGAACATATAATAGGCTGTAAAAATAAGTTTCCATAAATTTCAAAAGATTGAAATATTGCAGAATATACCTGTAACTGCACAAAATTAAATTATAAATCAACAATAAGACATGTATAAAAGCCCTAAATATGTGGAAATTAAAAAATACTCTTAAATAACCTATAGATTAAGGAAGAAATGACAGGAGAATTTAGAAAATATTATGAAGTGAATGAAAATTTAATCACAACATATCAAAATTTGTTGGATGCACCTAAAGTAGTGCAGTTTAAAAACAATGATCTACACATATTAGGCCACAAAACAAGTTTCCATAAATTTAAGAAGATTGAAATAATACCAAGCATCTTTTCTGACCACAATGGTATGAAACTAGAAATCAACTATAGAAAGAAAATCAGAAAAGTCACAAATATGTGGTGATTAAACAAAATGCTACTGAACAACGATTGGGTCAATGAAGAAATCAAAGGAAAAATCAAAAAATACCTGGAGACAAATGAAAATGAAAATACGACATGCCAGAATTTATAGGATATAGCAAAAGTGGTTATAAGAGGGAAGTTTATAGCAATACAGGCCTATCTCAACAAACAAGAAAAATCTCAAATAAACAATCTAACAGTGCACCTAAAGGAACTGGAAAAAGAAGAACAAACAAAGCCCCAAATCAGTAGAAGGAGGTAAATAATAAAAATCAGAGCAGAAATAAATGAAATAGAGACTAAAAAAAAAAAAAAGAAAGAAAAAAATCAACGAAACCAAGAACTGGTTCTTTGAAAAGGTAACAAAATTGAAAAACCTTTAGCTAGACTCACCAAGAAAAAAGAGAGAAGGCTCAAATAAGTAAAATCAGAAATGAAAGAGGAGCAATTACAACAGACACCTCAGAAATACAAAAGATTATAAGAGAATACTACAAAAAGCTATATGCCAACAAATTGGATAATCTAGAAGAAATGGATAAATTCTTAGAATCATACAACCTTCCAAAACTGAATCAAGAAGAAATAGAGAATCTGAATAGACCAATCACCAGTAAGGAGATCGAAACAGTAATCAAAAACCTCCCAAAAAATAAAAGTCCAGGACCAGATGGCTTCCCCAGTGTATTCTACCAAACATTCAAAGAAGACTTAATATCTATCCTTCTCAAACTCTTCCAAAAAATTGAGGAGGGGGGAAGCTCCCTAACTCATTCTACGAAGCTGACATTACCCTGATACCAAAACCAGACAAGGACAACACAAAAAAAGAAAATTACAGGCTAATAGCACTGATGAACATTGATGTAAAAATCCTCAACAAAATACTAGCAAATCACATACAAGACATTAGAAAGATCATACACCATGATCAAGTGGGATTTATTCCAGGGATGCAGGGATGGTTCACCACCCACAAATCAATCAATGTGATACACCACATTAACAAAATGAAGAATAATCACATAATCATCTCAATAGATGCAGAGAAAGCATTTGACAAGATACAGCATCCATTTATGATAAAAAAAAGTCTGAATAAAATGGGTATAGAAGGAAAGAACCTCAACATAATAAAGGCCATATATGACAAACCCACAGCTAATATCATTCTCAATAGTGAAAAACAGAAAGCTATCCTTCTAAGAACAGGAACCAGACAAGGATGCCCATTTTCACCACTCCTATTTAACATAGTATTGGAAGTCCTAGCCAGAGCAATCAGGCAAGAAAAAGAAATAAAAGCAATCCAAATTGGAAAGGAAGAGGTGAAACTCTCACTATTTGCGGATGACACGACTTTATATGTAGAAAACCCTAAAGAATCCACCAAAAAACTTCTAGAAATGATAAACGAATACAGTAAAGTTTCAGGATACAAAATCAAGATACAAAACTCAGTTGCATTTCTATACACTAACAACGAAGTACCAGAAAGAGAAATTAAGAATACAATCCCATTTAGAATTGCAACAAAAAGAATAAAATACTGAGGAATAATCTTAACCAAAGAGATGAAAGATCTGTACGCTGAAAACTATAAAACATAGTTGAAAGAAATTGAAGACGACACAAAGAAATGGAAAGATATTCCATGCTCTTGGATTGGAAGAATTAACATAGTTAAGATTTCTGTACTTCTTAAAGCAATCTATAGATTCAATGCGATCCCTATCAAAGTTCCAACAACGTTTTTCACAGAAATAGAACAAAGAATCCTAAAATTTATATGGAACAACAAAAGACCCCAAATAGCTAAAGGAATCCTGAGAAAAAAGAACAAAGCTGGAGGTATACACTCCCTGATTTCAAAATATACTACAAAGCTATAGGAATCAAAACAGCATGGTACTGGCACAAAAACAGACACACAGATCAAAGGAACAGAACCAAGCGCCCAGAAATAAACCCACACATCTATGGACAGCTAATTTTTAACAAGGGACCCAAGAACATACAATGTAGAAGGGAAAGTTTCTTCAATAAACGGTGTTGGGGAAACAGGACAGCCGCATGCTAAAAAATGAAAGTAGACCATTATCTTACAGCATACACAAAAATTAACTCAAAATGGATTACAGACTTGAATGTAAGACCTGAAACCATGACACCGCTAGAAGAAAACATAGGCAGGACGCTCTTTGACATTGATCTTAGCAACATATTTTCAAGTACCGTGTCTGATCAGGCAAGGGAAACAATAAAAAAAATAAACAAATGGGACTATATCAAACTAAAAATCTTCTGCACAGCAAAGGAAACCATCAACAAAACAAAAAGACAACCTAACAACTGGAAGAAGATATTTGCAAACTATATATCTGATAAAGGGTTAATCTCCAAAATATATAAAGAACTCATACATCTCAGCAACAAAAAAACTAACAACCCCATTAAAAAATGGGCAAAAGACCTGAACAGACATTTCTCCAAAGAAGATATACAGATGGCCAAAAGGCACATGAAAAGATGTTCAACATCACTAACTATCAGGGAAATGCAAATCAAAACTACAATGAAATATCACCTCATACCCATCAGAATGGTTATAATTAACAATACAGGAAACAACAAGTGTCGGAGAGGATGTGGAGAGAAGAGAACTCTCATACACTGCTGGTGGGAGTGCCAACTGGTGCCACCACTATGAAAAATAGTATGGAACTTCTTCAAAAAATTAAGAACAGAACTAACATACAATCCAACTATTCCACTGCTGGGTATTTATCCAAAGCACATGAAAACACCAATGCATAAAGAAACATGCACCCCTGTGTTCATTGCAGCATTATTCACAATAGCCAAGACTTGGAGGCAACCTAAGTGCCCATTAAGGGACGAATGCATAAAGAAGATGTGGTATATATATACAGTGGAGTACTACTCAGCCATAAGAAATGATGAAATCCAGCAATTTGTGACAACATGGATGGACACTAAGGGTTTTATGCTAAGTGAAATAAGTCAGAGGGAGAAGGTCAAATACTGTATGATCTCACTCATAAGTAGAAGATAAAAACAACAACAAACAAACACATAGAGACAGAGATTGGATTGGTGGTTACCAGAGGGGAATGGGAGAGGGAGGAGGGCCAAAGTGATGATTAGGCATGCGTGTATGGTGATGGATTGTAATTAGTATTTGGGTGGTGAACATGATGTAATCTATGCAGAAATAGAAGTATAGTGATGTACATCTGAAATTTATACAATGTTATAAACCAATGTTACTGCAATAAAAAAACAAAACAAAAACAAACAAAAAAACCCACAATGATCTAAGTTTGCACCTTAAGAAACTAGAAAAAGAAGAGAAATTAACCCAAAGTAAATAGAAAGAAGGAAATTACAAAGATAAAAGCAGAAATAATTGAAGTAGAAAACAGACAATAGAGAAAATTAACAAAGCCAAAGTTTAGTTCTTTGGAAACATTAATAAAATTGATAAATCCTAGCAAGGTTGATCAAGACAAAAAAAGAAAAAAACAAATTGCAAATATCAGAAATTAAAGAGAAGATATAATTATAGATTTTTAAGACAATAAAATGATAAGATAATATGAGCAACTTTATACCAATAAATTTAGCAAATTTAAAAAACAGAAATTTCTGAAACTGACTTAAGAAGAAATAGACCTGTAAGTAACCTGTCTGAATTAATTATCAAAAAACCTTTCCACAAGAAAACCCTCTGTGTGCCCAAATGTTTTCCAGGGGAATTCTATCAGCATTCAAAGAAGAAATACTACCAATCTTGCACAAAATCTTTCAGAAAATAGAGTATCAGATGGATTAAATATGGCCACTAATTCTGTGTCACTGCTTCCATCAAGAAGTGAAATGTGTTTCCTGTCCCTGTGAGTTCAGGCTGGACTATGGACTTGCTTTGATGGATATGTTACAGCAGAAATGACACTGTACCAGCTCCAGATCTAGTCTTTAAGAGGTTGGGTAACTTCCAGTTTCATTCTGGGAAGCCAGTGACCATGCTGGAAATCACCTCAGCCCCAAATTTCTTGTCCAAATTTCTGACCACAGAATCATTACAGTATTAAATCGTCGTCGTTTTTAGCCACTAGGTTTTGGGATGGTTCACTACACAACAACAGATAACTGAATCAGAGGACAAGGGAACATGTCCCAAGTTATTTTATGAGACCAGCATGACCCTGTTACCAAAACCTGACAAAGATCTTACGAGAAAAAAACTTACAAACAAATATCTCTCATGAATTTATATAGAAAAGTCCTTTAAAAATATTAGCAAATCTAGTATAGCAATATAAGAAACTGTAAATATCATCACCTAGTAAGATTTGTCTCAGGAATGCATGGTTGGTTTAACATTCACAAAAATCAATCAATATGCCAGAAAAGAAACCTTCTTGGGGCAATAGGTGAAATTTGAATAAGATCTATAGATAAGTTAACAATATTTTATCAATTTCCCAGTTTTGATAGTTGTGCAATGTTTCTCTACATGCTAATCTTTGAGGAAGCTAGGTAAAGGATATATAGGAACTCAATACACTATTTTTGCAACTTTTTTATTAGTGTAAAATTTTTTTTTCAAAATAAAAAGTGAAAAAGAAAAATATGGGAAGAATAAATCAAGAGTGAGTAGGAATGTGGTAGAAGGAATAGGAGAGGGAGTATGTATTTTGCATGGTTTTGACTTTTGCAACTATACTAATGTTTTACATATTAAAAATAAAAAAGATACATCAATAAAGATGAGGATAAACCTTAAAATTGAATACAGAGAAGAACAAATGAACCCAAAGTATCTGTTGAATGAATTTATGAAGATTTATTTTCTTAAATAATTTTAAATTTTCTTAACCAGTTTTACAAGTTTTAAGAACTAAAAATTACTGAATATATACCAGACAAACAGAGAACTTAGAAGAGTAAAATGCCTGAAAACTAATTAAATAGAAGTTCCTGATCTGAATAATCAATATGAAAATATATTTTACAATTTGTGAGTGCTGCATTGTGAAATAATTAATATAATTACTAATTATAGTATTAACAGTTTCAGTAAAGGTACTTTTTTTAATGTTACAAAATTCATAAGTGGCTAGTATGTGGAAGTGAGGATCTTGATGTTTAATGTTTAATAAAGAATTTCCATTTCATGGATTTAACTCCATAATGGTGTCACCTTTCTGCCTTAAGCAACTAGGAAACTGGAAAAAGTTTAAGAAACAACTGTTCTCCGACATTGGACAACAGATAGAACAGGACTGTGATCCCTGAGAAAAGAGAAACAAATGATTCAAGTCCTACAGTCACGTCCAATTTCTGTCAGGAGAAACATTCTGGACCACGGGGGAGAGACAGTTCCCAAGCAGAACACTGCAGTACTGCTGAGTTGGGGGGATAGAGATTGGAATATAAAGCGGCTGACATGGCTGTAAATTGTGAGACAGCTCCAGAATAAAGGGAACTAGGCATCAAAAGAGCTCCAGAAATCTGCTAAGGTGGTCCCTTTGAGAGGTTAACAACTAAAAAGTATTGAGTCTTAAGGCTGTGAATATCCTCAGTGAACACTTTAAGACATGGACGTGTAAGGTGAATCTCCACTAGGCTGGACAAACAATGACAGGATGAGCTGAAGAGTTCCCAGAGCTCACGCAGGGCTGAGAGTAGCTTGAATTCCAATCAGCTATACTGAAGAGTCCTCACTGATCACCCAGGGCCTTCAGTAGAGACCCCAGAAGGGCAACACTTCATTAGTGAAGCCAAAATATCCATAGGGGAAGGGTAGTCTAGACAGTGTGGTATGAATACGAGATTAACCATCTACATCAGGGAATAGAAACAGCCCAGAAATAGCTCCACACATACATGGTCAACTGATTTTTGGTAAAGGAGCTAAAGTAATTCAATGAGGAAAGTATAGTCTTCACTAAATATTATTAGAACTGGATATCCGTCCATATAGTGAAAAGTAAACATTGATCCTATTTCACGCTGCACAAAGTAACTCAAAATGGACCACAGATCTAAACATAAAAGCTAAAACCATAAAAATTCTGGAAGAAAACATAAAAGAATATCTTTGTAATCTTAGGGTAGACAAAGATTTCTTTGACAGAGCATAAAAAGCACCAACCCTAATAGGAAAAATTGATTAAACAAACCATCAAAATTTAAATCTGCTATTCAAAAAATGCTGTTAGAAAATGAAAAAGCAAGCCACATACTACAAGATAACATTTGATATCTGTATATCTGACAGAGAATTCATATCAAGAATTTTAAATTTAATAAGACAAACAACCCAATTAAGAATGGATGAAAGACTTAGGCACTTTATAGAAGATGTTCAATACCATTAATCATGAGGGAAATGAAAATAAAAATCATGAGATTCCACTACTACGTACTAGAAAGGCTAAAAGAAAATTTACATACTAAATGTTGGCAGGATATACAGTAATTAAAACCATTGTATTTTACTGGTAGGAATGTAAAATGGTACATCCACTTTAGAAAACTGTGTCAATTCTTTATAAAGTTAAATATATACATATTCTGTGGTCCAGGATTTCTACCGCTAGGTATTGTCCCAAGAGAAATGAAAGAATACATCCCCTCAAAGACGTGCACAAGAATGTTCATAACAGTTTTATTCATAATACTTCTAAACAGGAAATAACTCAAATGTCCATCAAGAGGTGGACATAACAAATTATGTTATCCATACAATGGAATCCTTCTCAGTAATAAGAAGGAGTGAATTGTTGATATACATAATGACATGGATGAATCAGAAACATTATGCTGAGGAAAGATGTCAGACATGAAAAAGTGCCTACTATATGGTTCTATTTATATGAAGCCCTAGGAAAGATAAATTTCATCTTCAGTGATGGAAAGCAGATCAGCGGTGAGTGGCGACTGACTAGGACTGGGTATGAGGAAAATTTTTGATGTGGTTGCATTATTTATTCTATATCTTGATTGTGGTTATCAAAAGTAATAGAGCTGAACTCTTAAAATGTGTATATTATTGTATGTAAAATATACCTCAATAAAGTTGGCTTTTAAAAATCATAAGTGAATAGAAAATGTTGAAAACTCTTTTCAATTAACCAGGTCTGATGGGAGCCTGATTGTGTGACTCTCAAAGCTGTAATCCAGTCAGTACCACTCTTCACCTCACCTAATGTCATACAAGATGTGTGTGACGTAACTGTAAACATCCCACCCTCCCCTCCATGACAATGCCACCCTCCCCTCCACGACAAGGCCTCCCAACTCTGTCTTTTAAGTCTTTATGTGTTTTATACTCTTTGAATCAGCAATTTCTCTTTTAGGAATTTGTCCTAAGAAAATAACCTAAGGAATTGTCCTAAGGAAAAGTCCTAAGGAAATGAGTGTGAGCACAGCTTTCTGCAAAGATGCTCATTATCTACTGTTTATAATAGCAAAAAATAAAACTGGAAACATCAATAAGAGATTGAGTAATAATTCATGGTCCATCCATAGGATAGAATACCATGCAGCCATGAAAAGGTATGATGTAGATGGACACTTAATGGTACTGGGAAATGGTCATCCTCTGTTTTTAAGTGTAAATCAATGGATTACAAAACAATAGGTGATGCTTGATCTCAATCTTGGAAAAAGATAAATACACATTTAAAAAAGATTGGAAGGACATGGTCTATTATTAACAATGATAATCTCTGCACGGTGAGTTTATGTGATTTTTAATTTGAGGGAGGTTATATATATTTTCTAGATTTCTACAATTAATCTGCATTATTTTATAATTTGAAAAACAAACAATAAATGTATTGTTAAAAACAATTTTTTGATATCGTGTATTCAGATAGATGCTATGTTAGTGTACCATGCTTAGTATAACGTGTATTCCCCCAAATTGGTGTATATTTTTTATAAATCAAATTCTACTTTCATTGCCCCATACTATACTACTATCTAAAGCGTACACTAAGGCACTTTTGTGGCATGAAAAATATTTTGTAATCTATCCATAGTTTCTCTGATTAGAAATTTAAGATGTTCATAATCATTTTCTAAAATGGAGCCCTTCCATATTCTGTGTGTTTTTTGTGGTTCTATTGTACCTTTGATCCAATGTCTGAGCCAGGTTTTGGTGTCTGTGTCAGTGAATGGCCTTCTGGTCAAAAAATGAATCAAAGAACCTGGAATCCTATGGGGCAGAACCTCACTCGAACCAGTGGGAGAAATCAGGTATGCCCATTCTTTAGCTATATGACTTGTATTGCTTCCTTCTTATTAGCATGGCTTCAAAGTCCTGGAGACCCGGACTTCTCCCGGCCACCTTTACCTTGGAGTATTACAATTTCATTGGGTAAGTGGGTGTCTAGGGAAAAAAGTGTCTAAAAAAAGCTCCTTAGCAGGGTGATAATGAAATTAAAAAAAAAAAAAAAGATTGTGATACACTGCTTTAAGAGTTCATGGGGAAATTTAGAAAACTTTTGGTTGAAGAAACTTGGGCTTTCATGTTAGAGGAGGTAATTTTTGAAGAGAGGCTTGATAAGCCAAAAAGCATTTGATTGTTGGGGATTAGGGGAGGAGGGCTTTCTACGTAGAGGGAACGGGTGCATGGGATTATGGAGGTAAGAAAGGAGCTATCCTCCAGGTAAAACAGCAAATAGTTGACTCCCAGTGGAGCAGAGGCCCAAAGCAGGGAATCCTGGAATCCTGGAAAGTGCAGACTATTTCACCTGCATATACAAAAATCTTCCTAATTAGATGGTGACCCATTCTAGGTCTTTTCCTTCTTAATAGCCTCACCTCCCCAGTCCTATGTACAGCTAGAATGTGACCAAATTGGATTTAGAAAGTTTTGTCTTTGACTTGACCTTTTTGTTTTGGTGCGATAGAGTCTCTGAGCTAACATCTGTTGCCAATCTTCCTCTTTTTGCTGGAGGAAGATGTCGCTGAGCCAACATCTGTGCTCATCTTCCTCTATTCTGTTTATGGGAAGCCACCACAGCATGGCTTGATGAGTGGTGTGTAAGTCTACGCCCGAGATCCAGGCCTGAGAACCCCAGCCGCTGAAGCAGAGCGTGCGAACTTAACCACTACGCCACCGGACAGGCCCCTGACCTCACCTTTCTAATCAGCACTTCCTCCCCCTCTCCCTCCTTGGTTATGCTCACTTTTCACCTGACCACTCAAGGTCTGTGAAAGAACCGCCCATGGTGATCACTGTGTCATTTCCATAGGAGGTGTATCATTGTTACTCATATGTGAGAATTTTGCTAGATGTACTTCACCATGGAAAAGGAAGATGCCACCTGGGAGAGGAGACTGGAGCAGGGCTGAGGCTGAGAACCTGGGCGGAGACAGGTTTGTGCGTTCATTGAGATCTGGCTGATGTTGATAATCTCTGCTATGCAAATGAGCGAAAAAACGAAGTGTTTTGTCTAGACCAGAAACCAGAACTCAGTGGGAGGTCGCTAAAGGGTGTGGTGCAGCTGGAAACAGAAAAATTCGTTTCATCTGGCCTTGAACAGAACAGGATGTTCATCAGACTAGCTCCAGGGAGGCAGGTTACCAACACAGAGCCCAGAGGCCCCATGATGAGAGGCCAAAAAGTTGCTAAGAGAGAGTCTAAGACCAAGTGCTCACAGCCTCTGTTAGGCAAATGTGGGCTGGAATTAGATAGATAACATCTGGAGAAACCTGCACTTTCCAAATCGATTTTTAGTTATGATTTCCATTTTGTTTATTTCCCTTCGGAAATAATTGAACCTTAAGTGGGTCTTGAATGCTGCCTGGCAATCATGCTGTGCACCCCGAGTCCATTCAGTGTCCCCCCTCAGAGGACTGTTCTACATCTTCTCTCTCTGCACGTCTCCTAGCCCTCCGCCCCTTCCTCCACCTCACTGAGGAAAGGGACAGACAGAAGAGAGGGTCACAGACTCCCGCCACCAGAGCCACCCAACGACCAGAGACAATTCCCGCACACCCTGCTCTCCCGCCAGTCGCTCTTCTCTTTCCTGAGAAGTTGATGCTAATTGTGCACTAGAGCCTGTCCTGCTTCTCGAGGACCGCCCTCCCTCCAGTCTCCCCTCTTTCTTCATTTCCCACTTTCTCCATATCACTCCTACCAGCTTGCAAGCATACAGTAGGCCCCCTTATCTGCAGAGGATACGTTCCAAGACCCCCAGTGGATGCCTGAAACAGCGGATAGTACCCAACTCTATATATGCTACGTTTTTTCCTATACATACATACCTATGATAAAGTTTAATTTATAAATTAGGCACAGTAGGAGATTAACAACAATAACTAATAAGAAAATAGAACAATTAGAACAATATACTGTAATAAAAGTTATGTGAATGTAGTCTCTCTCTCTCTCAAAATATTTTGCTGTACTGTATTCACACTTCTTGTGATGATGTGAGATGATACAATGCCTACCTGATGAGATGAAGTGTTTGGCGTATCCAAATCACCAGCATCACTACTCTTGTGCTTTGGGGCCATTATTAAGTAAAATAAGTATTACTTGAACACAAGCACTGCCATACCACCACAGTCGATCTGATAACTGTGGCTACTAAGTGACTAACAGGTGGATAGCATATACAACGTGGAAACACTGGACAAAGGGATGATTCACATTCCAGGCAGGACAGAGAGGGATGACTCGAGATTTCATCACACTACTCAAAATGGTAACTTATAAATTATTTATTTCTGGAATTTTACATTTAATATTTTCAGACTGTGGTTGACCGCGGGTAACTGAAACTATGGAAAGTGAAACCACAGATAAGGGGGAGCTACCGTACTGTTATTTCTCCCATTTTAAACAACAACAATGACAACAAACATCTCTTAACTGTCATCCCATTTCTTTGTTCCCCTTTGCAGAAAACTCTTCAGAGAATTACCCTCCACATTCCTAAGTCCAGTGGTGGAATCTCTGTCCTCATTCTATTTTGACTGATCAGCAACATATGGCCCAGTCTCCTGCTGCCTCCTCCTTGGCTCCCAGGACGCCACGTTCTCTTAGTTTTCCTCTTATCTTACTGGCTGCTTCTCAGTCCCCTCCTCTGCTTCCTCTTCTCCACTACCCCTTCATGTAGGAGGGTGTGTTCATTTTCTATTCCTGCTGTAAAAAATTACTACAAACTTGGTGGCTTAAACAATACAAATTTATTACCTAATAGTTCTGGAGGTAAAAAACCCAAAATGGGTCGCAAAGGGCTAAAATCAAGGTGTTGGCAGGCTGTGTTCCTTTCTGGAGGCTCCAGGGAGAACCGTTTCCTTGCCTTTTCCAGCTCCTGGAAGCTGCCCTCATCCCTGGGCTTTTGAACCCCTTCCTCAAATCCAGTAATTTTGCATCTCTCTGATTCTTATTCCATCATCACAGATCCCTCTGACAATAGCCGGGAAGGATTCTTTATTTTTAAGGATCCATGTGATTAGATTGGGCCCATCTGGATAATCTAGGATAATCTCTCCATGTAAAGGTCCTTAACTTTAATCATATCTGCAAAGTCCCTTTTGCCATGTAAGGTAACATATTCACAGGCTCTGGGGTTTGGACATCTTTGGGGGCCATTATTCTGCCTACCACAAAGGGCCACAGGGACTGATCTTTTATCTGTCTACACTCACTTCCTGCTGATGTCATCCAGCCTGTGGATGAGACATGTCAGTGACTTACTCTCAGAGACAGTCACCTACTTTCTCCCAAATTCCAGATCCATTTATCTTACTGACACCCAGACATTTCCACTTAGCTGCCTAATAAGTCACAAACTCAACCTGTCCAAAATCGAATGCCTGATCTTCCCCCTAAAACCTTCCCCATCCCCAGTCTTCTCCATCTCAGTTGATGGTCACTCCAGCCTTCCAGCTGCCCTATCCAACAATCGTAGAATCATCATTGCCTCCTCTTTTTCCCTTACACGCCTCATGATTCATGAAATACACGTATTTCAGGAACTCTTGTCTCTACCTTAAAATATCCAGACTGTTTCAGAATAATCCAGTGTGTGTTGGGGGTGGAGAGAAGGAGAGGGAAGAGGGCATTTAAATAAAACAAGATTGTTCATGTTCTGATAATTGTTAAAGCAGGATGATGGGTACGTGGAAGTTCATTATGTTATACTATTTTCTGTACTTTGTGTATGTCTGAAATTTTCCATAATATAATATTTTTAATTGCATGTACCACTGAACCCAGCAGTCCCATTCCTTTGAAATCTCTTCCATATAAATAAAAGCAGCGGTAAATAATAATACACATACGTGGATATTTACTTTAGCTTTGTTTTCAGAGGCAAAAATAGTGGAAATGAAGTGAATACCTATCAATATAGATATAGTTGAATACATTTCTGTACATACACCACGGGGTATCACACTGCCACTAAAATAATTAACTTTATACTGGGTGATTTGGTGGAGTTTCCACACTTTATTGATAAGTGAAAAAAGCCAGATGCATATAATATTATCCAATTTTAATAAAACAAAAATGATAATAAATCAATATATGCATGAGAAAAACCTTCAAAACAAAATAAGCAAACAAATAAAAATATCCATGATACAACAGCTTCTAACCACCTCCATTCCCTCCACTGTGGTGCAAGCTTCCACCATGTCTCCCTGGATTCCTGTGATGGCTTCCTAACTGGTCTCACTGATTCAACCCCTTCCCCATGCTCTACCCCTGCCCCACTCTGGGTCTGATCTTAACACAGTGACCAGAATGCTCAAAACCTGCAACAGCTCTTCTTTTCCTTCAGAGGAAAAGTCAATGTCCAGAGTTCTAATAATTGCCTCTAAGGTCCCACATAAACAAACAAAACCCCTCCTCACTTCTCCGATTTCATCACCCACTACTCTCCCCTTCCCTCACTTGGCTCCAGCCCACTAGCCTCCTAGCACACTGATGCCTCAGGACCTTTGCTCTAGCTCTTTCCTGTTCCTGCAAACTCTTGCCTCTGCTTGGCTTCCTCCCTCAATTCCTTTAAGTCACCTTCTCAGTGAAGCCCACAGTGACTTCTCTATTTTGATACAAGAAACAAAAAACTGCCCCACACCTTCCTGATCCATCTTACCCCATACTCCTTTTTAAATAGTGCTTATTGGGGCCGGCCTGGTGGCGCAAGCGGTTAAGTGCGCGTGCTCTGCTGCTGCCGCCCAGGGTTCGCCGGGTGCACGCACTGACGCACTGCTTGGCAAGCCATGCCGTGGTGGTGTCCCATATAAAGTAGAGGAGGATGGACACGGATGTTAGCCCAGGGCCAGTCTTCCTCAGCAAAAAAAGAGGAGGATTGGCAGATGTTAGCACAGGGCTGATCTCCTCACACACACACACACACAAAAATATCTCTTATGATGTGTTATACTATATAATTGATATACTTATTGTCTTTCTTCTCCACCAGAATATAAGCTCTTGAGGGCAGGGATCTTTCTTTTGCTCATGGATGTATCTCAGGTGCCTAGAACAGTGTCTTGCACAAACTAAGACTCAATAAATATCTTCTATTATGTATAAATACTCACCAAGAAGGCAAATTGTTTTAACAGACTTTGCTCTGGAAATGCTTTCCTGATGAAAATTCATCAATTTTGTTATAATTCTTTCAAATAATTAGGGGTTTGTGTTTGAGATGACATTTCAGATGCAGAAGGTTGTGGTAATCATACCCCTCAGTTGAGCCAGACTGTAATTGGAAGGCCTTGTAAAGTCCCTCTCTTGTTTGAGATGTCCATCCATCCACCCACCCACCCACCTACCCTCCCATCCATCCATCCATCCATCCACCCATCCATCCACCCACCCATCCATCCATCCCATCCCTTTATGCATGCACTTTTCCTCTCTCTTGCACAGTTCCATTTTCCTTCCCCGATATACAACTATTCTGATGTGTTGGTCATGTATCCTTCTTTTGTATATATTCTTGTATAATGTCAGTTTTTTTGTCAACATGTGTTTTTAAAGTATACATATTTCATTCTTTTTCTTTTTTTCTCAGCATTATGTTTTTAAGATCTATTTCTGTCTGGACTATTGCTTCTAACTGCTCCATGGTGTATATGCCACACATTTTACTAATCCAGTTCTCCAGTGATGGATACCCGGATTGCTTCCAACTCTCAGCTACCACAAGCAATCCCATAAGTATGTGAGAATTTTTCTGGGATACAAATCCAGGTGCAGAATTGCTAGGTCTTCAGAATGGCTGCGTCAGTCTGTACTCCCACCAGTGGTACATGAGAATTCCTAAATCCCCCACTCCCACGAATACTTGGTATTATCCAGATGTTTAATTTTTGCCAGTCTTGGGGCCGGTCTGGTGGTGTAGTGGTTAAGTGCGCGCGCTCTGCTTTGGCAGCCCGGGGTTCGCTGGTTAGGATCCCGGGCGTGGACCAAGGCATCGCTTGTCAAGCCATGCTGTGGCGGCGTCCCATATAAAGTAGAGGAAGATGGGCATGGATGTTAGCCCAGGGCTGGTCTTCCTTGGCAAAAAGAGGAAGATTGGCAACGGATGTTAGCTCACGGCTAATCTTCCTCAAAAAAAAAAAAAACTATCTATCTATCTATATATATATACTCACTAATTTTTGCCAGTCTAATAGCTAAAAGGTATTTTCTGGTAATTATTCTTTTAATTTGCACTTCTCTTATCACCATTAGTCTAGCATCTATTCATATGCTCACTAGCCATCTGCGTTCCCTCTTCTATAAAACACTTGCTCGTGGCCTTTGTGAATCTTTCCGCTAGGGTTCTTGTGTTTCTCTTGTCGATTTGCAGAGTTCCTTGTATACTTTAGATAACAGTGTCTTGCTCATTTTAGACATTGAAAATACATTTTTCCAACCTGTCACTTGCTGTCATTTTGTCCCTAGTTTCCTTTGTTGAATATAAAGCTTCTAATTATAGTATAATCAAATTTACTTTTTTTTGTCTAATGGTTTGTGCTTTGGCGGTTTTGTTTAAAAAAATCTGTCTTCAATTTTATGTCACAAAGAATTTTACTTTCCACTTGCCAGTTTTTAATCCATCTGGAGTTCCTGTTTTATGTAGGGGTTCTGTTTTAGTTTTTCCATACAGTGAGCTGGTTTTCCTACTCCTATTTACCAAGCAATCCAACTCCCACATTGATTGGTGGCGCCATCTTCACCATTTACTAAGTTCCTATATATACCCAGGTCTGTCTAGAGATTACTACACTGATCCTTCGATCTCTCTTCCTACTTTTGTACCAGCAGCATATTTGTAGAATATTTTAATATTTGGAAGTACAAAGTGCTCCCTCTTTAGTCTTCTTTTTTGAAGTTAACATATCTGCTTGTGGACCAGTATTTTTCATATATAACTTGTATTTAGGTTGGAATTGCATTGAATATATAGATTAATTGGGGGAAAATTGAAGTCTTTATAATATTAAGTCAATTCATCTAACAGTATGAAATATTTCTTCATAATTCAGATCATTTTCCATGTTCTTCATCAGAGATCGTCATTAGAGAGTAATTTAAGAAGGCCCAATTACTTCCTATGTCTTTTTAAAAAATATTGTTGCTATTGTGTATACCTTATTTTTATTTCTTGTGGTTAGTTATTGCTGGTGTAGAGAGATGCCATTGACTTTCTGTAAGTTGATCTTGAATCCAACAACACTGCTGACCTCTATTATTAATTCTAATAATTTCTGCTATTTTTTCTGTATAGATGATGCTATTATCTGAAAATAGTGTCAGTTTACTCTCTTCTCTTTTAGTTCTCACCTTTCTTATTTATTTTTCTTTTCTTAGAGATACGAATGAACTGTTTCTTGCAAGTCTGGCAGAAATCACCTGCAAAACCATCTAAGCTTGGTCTTTAGGAGAGGAGAGGACTTGGACCACTGTTCCAACTTATTTAATGCCTTTAGTCTATCAGGTTTTCTTTTTCCTTGACCTATTTTTAGCGTTTTATATTTTTCTAGAAATTTATCCACTTCCTGTAGGTTTTCAAATTTGTATCATTGTTCATAGTACCTTAAAAACTTTTTTTGTTGTACCTTTATTTATTCATCTTTTTCATTCTTTCTTTGCTTCTTTCGTTTCCATTTCCATCTTCCCCTGGGTAGACTACGTTTTCTTCTGTTCGTTTAAAAACGTTTATCTTCTCTTTTTGTTGTTTTAATGGTTGCCCTTGACCTAAGGACAATACACAAGTTTATTTGTCCCTATTGATTTCTTAAACTTGTCACTGTTTATATCTTCCCCGTAGTACAACAAGCACTTTAGCACACTCTCATGCCCATTAGCTTCTCTACTCCACTACCTCAACATCCAGTATTGTTTATAATTTCAGTTCATGGTTGTCATGGATATTCTCTCCTTCTTTTATCTCTTATTTGTTTTCTTTTTTTAGATAATCACTTTTACTAAGGTATTTGATAAACTTTGTTCCCAGGTAGCTTAAAACATCCTCTTCAATTAATTTTTCAGCCCATTTGAATTCTTCCTCTAAGAGTGCTTTCAAAGTGAGTATTTGGGTGGCATATCCTCTGTAAATATTTTTATTGTATTTTCACGTTTAAATGACAACATGACGTTATTTCTACTGTCTTCTTGTTTCTGGTGTTGCTGTTCAGAATTTGGATGTCAGTGTGATACTTGGTTGCCTTTCTTTTCGTGATCATCTTCCTCTTGAAAATTTTTAGCATTTTATCTTTTTCTGGATATTCGTATATTTCAATATAATGTATACAGAATTTTCTGTAGTCATTGTTGAATGAACAAAGGAATGATGTATGGACATCGCGTCTACTCTCAGCCCCTCACTTGGCCCTTTGAACACAGCCAGCCTCTCCACAAGTTATCCCTAACTAGGCCATTAAGACACTCTGAGCAATAGCACCTCTGCTAGGTGTTGTATCAGGATGGCCTCACTGTTTGTTCCAAAAATGCACCTCTGCTGCCCCATTACCAGCTCTGCATACTCCCTTTCAATATTTCTTTCTCTCACTTCTTCTCTTTACAACTTTATCTTTTTAATAACTTTAGCTTTATTGACATAATTCACATACTATACAATTCATCACTTTAGAGCGTACAATTCAATGGTTTTTAGTATATTCCCAAGGTTGTGCAACCATCACCACTATCTAATTCCAGAACATATTCATCATCCCAAAAAAACCCCACACCCACTAGCAGTCACTGTTCTTTACCCCTCCCTCCAGCCCCTGACAGCCTCTAATCTGTTTTCTGTCCCTATGGATTTGCCTCTTCCAGACATTTCATGTAAATGGAATTAATTAATGGAATGGAATACATAAATGGAATTACAAGGTCACTAAATGTGACCTTTAGTGAATGGTTTCTTTCATTTAGCATAATATTCTCAAGGTTAATCCATGTTCTAGCATGTATGAGCACTTCATTCATTTTTATGGTCAAATAGTATCCCGTTGTGTGGAAATGCCACGTTTTGTTTATCCATTCATGAATTGATGAACATTTTGGTTGCTTCCACTTTTTGGCTATTTGAATAATGCTGCTATGAACATTCATGTACAATATTTTGTAAAGAAGTATATTTTAAATTCTCTAGGAGTGGGGTTGCTGGGTCATAGGTTTAATATTTTGAGGAACTGCCAAATGTTTTCAAAAATGGCTGCACCATTTTACATTCCTACCAGCAATGTATGAGGATTCCAATTTCTTCACATCCTTGTCAATATTTATTATTGTCCATCTGTTTGATTGTTGCCATCCTAGGGGATATGAAGTGGTATCTTATTGTGATTTGCGTTTCCCTGATGATTAATGATGTTGAGCATCTTTTCCTGTGTGGATTGGCCATTTGATTATCTTTATTGGAGAAATATCTGTTCAAATCCTTTGCCCATTTTGAAAATTATGTTGTTTGTCTTTCTTCGCTTCATTCTGAAGGCCTATTCAAGCCTCCCTCTCCACATCAACAACCCTTGACTGTCACTCAATTCTTGACTCTGAAAGCTCCCCCAATACTCATGTCACCAGAAGCTTCAGCTGCTACTCCCTCTGCCAGCATTAGCACCAAAAATCCCTACCGGGAGGACCATTCCTTCTCCCTCCCATTGCCTCTTCCTCTGCCGCTAGGGAGGGGAACTGGAATACCTATGCAACTTTCCAGAAACATCCCCAGAAAGGGCCCTGACTCACCATAAAGGTGGAGGTCCCCCAACTGCACTCCCACAGAATCCTGGCATCCTCAAACTGGACCATGGTTTTCTGAAGCTCAGGTGGTGTAAGGGCAGTCATCTTCTAGTCTTCAGGGGGAAAAAATTAGTGAATAAACTTTCTAATTTGAACTTTTTCTTCTGGAATTTTTGTTTCAATCTGAAGTGCCTGTTATAATTTGCTTACGCTAGAAATTAATATAAAATGGTGCTTGATTTATCACAAAACTATATATTTCACTTTCAGAGTACAAATATTAATACTTCATTGTGTTTTGCAAAAAACACAAGGAGCTCTAGATGCTGAACAATTTTGAGGACCACGGATGCAAGAGATAGCAAGGACACCTTATTCTCCTTCACAAAGGGTAGCACCACTGGCCCCCCAGGCATTCTAGCTAAAGACATCAATGATGATTTGATCTCCCTTCTCCCCCACTCATCCAACCAATCATCACCTCCTAATTCATTTTAAATGTCGTCTTTTCTTCTCCATCTTGCCCATCATTGCCCAGGTCCAGGTCCTCTAAGTCCTTCCCTCCCCAGACCCTTGTAACAAACCCTAATTGGTGCGCTTGCCTCCAGCCTCTACACTCTGCTGGAGTAACGTATCACATTTTAAACTGATTAACTTGATAATAGCTTCAGTGTCTGCTTTCCTGAGGCTAACTCTATCAAAGGAAGGACCATGCTTTTCTTTTTCAACACTGCATCTGTAGCGCCAAGAACAATGGCTGGCATGACATTTGAAAGACGGTTGGTCAATGAAAGAACAAATAAAGAACAAACAAACAAATGATTTCAGAATGCAAACTCACATATCATACAGCTCTTTGGTGACCACCCTCCCTCGTGCCCAGCCTGGCAAACAAGGCCTTCCTTGACCAGACTCTGTCCAGACTGCTTGCTTAACTTAACCACTCCCTTCCTTAAACTTTATGTAAGCACAATATCTTTGAAAACTCCATACTCCTTATCTCCTTTATGTCTCTGCTCACTTCCTTGTACCTAGAATGTCCTTATCAAATACTTCCACCCTCATTCTCCTTTTCACCAGACAAATTCTTCTCTCCCTTTTAGAGGTATAGAGAATAATATCCACCATATTCTACCACGTAGATTTACCAAAGCTAAACATTTTGCCACATTTCTTTCAAATTTTCATTAAGAAATAAAGCATTATAAATACACTTGAACCTCTTCATGTGTCTTTCTTCAATCTCATTCCCTTTTCTTCTTTTCCAGTAGCATCTACTGTCTTAATTTTGGTGTTTACTCCATATATATATTTCATAATTTTTATCCGTATTTTAAAAGCCCCCCCTCCCCCAGTGATTCTAAAGCTTTAATCTAGATGAAGTCTCCAAAGTCCTGAGAGGTCAAGACTCACCCAAGGTCACACAGCAAGGTGAGGCCAAAATAGGACAAGAGCCCAAGATTCTTGGCTCTTAGTTCGCTATCTTCCTAATACATCATGGTGTATCTTTTAAAAATGTATATAAATGAAATATATTCCATCTCCTATGTCCCAAAGACAGTGCTAGACTCTTTTTTAAATACACTGGTTCTCTAACCCTCACTCTACAGATGAGGAAACTGAGGCTCAGAGAGATGAAGTCACCTTTCCATTGTCACTCAGCTAGCAGGCAGCAGAGGTAAAATTGGCACCCAGGGCTCCTGACTTCTAATGCTGCCCTCTAGTGGGGACAGTAGGGAAAGGCACAGGTTTTGAAAGCAGAAATCCCTAGATTTGCGTTCTGGTGCCGCTACTTGCTCACCAGGTAAGCTTGCGTAAGATAAGTCGATTTAAACTCCCATTTATTGAACCTCAGCACCAGCAATTTTTACAGATCCCCTTATTTAGTCCCTACAACTACCCTCAAAGATAGATATTTTTTAATCTCCATTTTTCAGAGGGAGAAACTAAGACTCCATGAGGTCATATCACTAACAAGGAGCAAAGCCAGAGGCAGAACCCAGGATTACCAGCTCCAGAGAAGATGCCCTCCTCCATTTTTCCCTTTCCTCTCATAGCTTAAGTGTTTTTATAATTTTATTTTTAAAATTATCATATAGTTTGTACATTATATATGTGATAAAAGACTTGTATACAAAATATACACAGAATCTTAAAACTTAACAATAAGAAAACAAACACTTCAATTAAAAATGAGCAAGAGATCTGAATAGACACTTCATTAAAGAAGATATATAGATGGAAAATAAGCATAAGAAAAGACACTTAACATCATTTGTCATTAGGGAAATTTAATTAAAGCAACAATGAGATACCACTACATACACATTAGGATGTCTAAAATCCAAAAAATTTGAAAATATCAATTTCTGGCAAGAATGCAGAGAAAGAGAAACTCTCATTCCTCCCTGATGGGAATTCAAAATGGCGCAACCACTTTGGAAAACATTTTGGCAGTTCCTCAAAATGTTAAGCATAGAGTTACCTTCAGACTAGCAATTCCACTCTTATCTAGATATATATCCAAGAGAGTTGAAAATATATGGCCACATAAAAGCTTGCACATCAATGGTCATAGCAGCATTATTTATAAGATCCAAAAAGTGGAAGCAACTCAAATGTTCATCAACTGATGAATGGGTAAACAAAATGTGGTATATCTATACAGTGGAATATTATTCAGCCATAAAAAGGAATAAAATGCTAATACATGTTACAACATGGATGAACTTCAAAAATATTATGCTAAGTGAAAGAAGCCATTCATTAAAGGCCATATACTGTATGATTCCATTTATAGGCATACCTTGTTTTATTGTACTTTGCAGATATTGTGTTTTTTACAAATTGAAAGTTTGTGGCAACCCTGCGTCGAGCAAGTCTGTCGGCACCATTTTTCCAACAGCATTTGCTCACTTTGTGTCTTTGTGTCATGTTTTGGTAGCTCTCTCAATATTTCAAACATTTTCATTATTATTATATTTGTTATGGTGATCTGCGATTAGTGATCTTTGATGTTACTGTTGTGATTGTTTTGGGGTGCCACAAACTGCGCCCATATAAGACAACGAATTTAATCGATAAATGTTGTATGTGTTCTGACTCCTCCATTGATCGGCAGTTCCTCCATCTCTCTGCCTCTCCTCAGGACTCCCTTTTCCCTGAGACACAACAATATTGAAATTAGAGCAATTAATAACCCTACAATGGCCTCTAAGTGTTCAAGTGAAAGGGAGAGTCTCACGTCTCTCACTTTAAATCAAAAGCTAGAAAGGATTAAGCTCAGTGAGGAAGGCGTGTCGAAAGCCGGGACAGGCCGAAAGCTAGGCCTCTTGCTCCAAAGAGCCAAGTTGTGAATGGAAGGAAAAGTTCTTGAAGGAAATTAAAAGTGCTACTTCAGTGAACACACGAATGATAAGAAAGCAAAACAGGCTTATTGTTGATATGAAGAAAGTTTAAATGGTCTGGATAGAATACTAAACCAGCCACAACATTCCCTTAAGCAAAGCCTATTCCAGAACAAGGCCATAATTCTCTTCAATTCTATGAAGGCTGAGAGAGGTGAGGAAGCTGCAGAAGGAAAGTGTGAAGCCAGCAGAGGTTGGTTCCTGAGGTTTAAGGAAAGAAGCCATCTCCATAACGTAAAAGTACAAGGTGAAGCAGCAAGTGCTGATGCGGAAGCTGCAGCAAGTTATTCAGAAGATCCAGCTAAGATAATCAATGAAGGCGGCTACACTAAACAACAGATTTTCAGTGTAAATGAAACAGCCTTATATTGGAAGAAGATGCTATCTAGGACTTTCATAGCTAGAGAGGAGAAATCAATGCCTGGCTTGAAAGTTTCAAAGGACAGGCTGACTTTCTTGTTAGGGGCTAATGCAGCTGGAGACTTTAAGTTGAAGCTAATGCTCATCTACCATTCCAAAAATCCTAGGGCCTTTAAGAATTATGCTAAATCTACTCTGCCTGTGCTCTATAAATGGAACAACAAAGCCTGGACAACAGCACATCTGTTTACAACATGGTTTACTGAATATTTTAAGCCCACTGTTGAGACCTCCTGCTCAGAAAAAAAAAATTCCTTTCAAAATATTACTGCTCATTGACAATGCACCTGGTCACCCAACAGCTCTGATAAAGATGTACAACGAGATTAATATTTTCATGCCTGCTAACACAACATCCATTCTGCAGCCAAGGATCAGGAGTAATTTTGACTTTCAAGTCTTATTATTTAAGAAATACATTTCATAAGGCTATAGCTGCCATAGATAGTGATTTCTCTGATGGATCTGGGCAAAGTATATTGAGAACCTTCTGGAAAAGACTTGCCATTCTAGATGCCATTAAGAACATTCATGGTTCATGGGAAGAGGTCAAAATATCAACATTAACAGGAGTTTGGAAGAAGTTGATTCCAACCCTTGTGGATGACTTTGAGGGGTTCAAGACTTCAGTGGAGGAAGTAGCTACAGATGTGTAGCAAGAGAACTAGAATTAGAAGTGGAACCTGAAGATGTGACTGAATTGCTGCAATCTCATGATCAAACTTTAACGGACAAGGAATTGCTTCTTATGGATGAGCAAAGAAAGTGGTTTCCTGAGAAGGAATCTACTCCTGGGGAAGATGCTGTGAAGATTGTTGAAATGACAACAAAGGATGTAGAATATTACATAAACTTAGCTGATAAAGCAGCAGCAGGGTTTGAGAGGATTGACAATTTTGAAAGAAGTTCTACTGTGGATAAAACGCTATCAAACAGCGTTGCATGCTACAGAGAACTCGTTTGTGAAAGGAAGAGTCAATTGATGTCGCAACTTCATTGCTGTCTTATTTTAGGAAAATACCACAGCCACCCCAACCTTCAACAACCACCACCATGATCAGTCAGCAGCCATCAACATCGAGGCAAGACCCTCCACCAGTAAAAAGATTACAACTTGCTGAAGGCTCAGATGATGGTTAGCATTTTTTAGCAATAAAGTATTTTTTAATTAAGGTATGTACATTGTTTTTTTAGACATAATGCTATTGCACACTTAATAGACTACAGTATAGTGTAAACATAACTTTTATGTTCACTGGGAAACCAGAAAATTTGTGTGACCTGTTTTATTGTGATATTCACTTTTCTGCGGTGGTCTGGAACCAAACCCATAGTATCTTCAAGGTATGAGTTTATATGAAATGTCCAGAAGAGGCAAATGTATAGGGGCAGAAAACAGATTGGTGGTTGCCAAGGGCTGGAGGGAGGGGGAAAGGAGAGTGACTGCTAGTGGGTGTGGGGTTTCTTTTTGGGGTCATGAAAATGTTCTGGAATTAGATAGTGGTGATGGTTGTACAAGCTTGGGAATATACTAAAAACTGAACTCTATACTCCAAAGAGGTGAATTTTATAACATATGAATTATATGTCAATTAAGATACAGTTATTAAAAAGATAAAGTTGTAAAAAGACGAAGTGAAGGCAAGAAATATACTGAACATGAGTGTACAGAGCTACGTAATGGGACAGCAGAGGTGCATTTTTGGAACAAACAGTGAGGCCATCCTGGTGGGACACCTAGCAGAGGTGCTATTGCTCAGATTGTTGTAACGGCCTAGTTAAGTTTTAATGACCTAGTTAACTTGTGGAGAGGCTGGTTGTGTTCAAAGGGTCAGATGAGGGGCTGAGAGTAGGTGTGATGTCAATATATCATTCCTTTGTTGATTTAACTAAAGCTATAAAAAACCCTATATATAGTGAAATATGTGAATATCAAGACAAAAATTAAATGCTCAGAGTTTTCAAGAGGAAGGTGATCACAAAAAAACAAAACAAAAAGCAACCACGAATCAAACTGACATCCAACTTCCGAACAGCAACACCAGAAGCAAAAGACAATGGAATAATGTTTTCAGAATGTTTTACAAAAAGTTTAAACCTAGAATTTAATATCGAATCGTATTGTCATTTAAATGTGAAAATACAATAAAAATATTTGCAGAAGATATGCCACTCAAATATTGACTCTGAAAGCACTCTTTTTATTTATTTATTTATTTATTTACTTACTTATTTATTTATTTTTTTGTGAGGAAGATCAGCCCTGAGCTAACATCCATGCCAATTCTTCTCTTTTTACTGAGGAGACTGGCCCTGGGCTAGCATCTGTGTCCCATCTTCCTCCACTTTACATGGGATGCCGCCACAGCATGGCCTGACAAGTGGTGCATCGGTGCGCACCCGGGATCCGAACCCGGGCTGCCAGCAGCAGAGCACGCACACTTAACCGCTATGCCATGGGGCTGGTCCCCTGAAAACACTCTTGGAGGAAGAATTCAAATGAGACAAAAAAAAATAAATCAGGACAATATGAGATCCAGTAGTTGAGCTCCTAGGTATTTACCAAACTAACTTGAAATCTTATGTCCACCCAAAATCCTGCACATGAGTGTTTCTAGCAGCTTTATTCAGAATCGTCAAAAACTGGAAGCAACCAAGACGTCCTTTAATATGTGAATGGATAAACAAAGTGTTGTGCACCCATGCAGTGGAATATTATGCAGCCACTAAAAGAAATGAGCTATCAAGCCATGCAAAAACATGTTCAAAGTAAATGCACATTGTTAAGTGAAAGAAACTTATTTGAAAAGGCTCTATTTATATGACATTCTGGAAAAGACAAAACTATAGAGACAGCAAACAGATCAGTGGTTGCCTGGGGTTTGGGGAAAGGAGGAGACTGAATAGGTGAAGCAAAGGACATTTTTTTATGGCAATGAAACTATTCTTCATAAAATTGTAGTGATGGGTAAATGATATTATTCATTCACCAGAGCCTATAGAAATTTATAGCTCAAAGAGTGAACTTTAATATATGCAAATTAAATAAAAATCATTTAGAAAATAGGAAGATCCTAAGATGGAATGCAGACTGTGACAAAAGAATCTATGTATGAAATGTTTGAATGTATGAAATAACCTCACTGACCAGAGTGAGTAAAAAAGTGCTGACCTAAATGACTTTGAAAATGAAAGGAGGCTATAAAACTAAAGGCAAAAGGAACTGTACGTAAGCACTGTACCCTAGTTGGTAAAGCTGTTTCCCATGGGGGTCTAGGCTAACAATTCTGAAACCACTATATACATACACTGGGACTGAACAATTAAGTAAATGGATAGCAGATGTTGAGAGCCAGGTTTCTCACTGGTAGAAGGTTACAGACAAGTGAGGGAGAAAGGCTAGAATGATCCATGTGGTACTGAATTAGAGCTGGAGACATCAGTGTGAACTCATGTTTAGTTTAATATAGATACAGATGGACACGTATAGAAATCTCTATAGCTATGTGTATATACATGGGTTAGTATACACGCATATATTTCCTTGCTCTGTCAGCTGAGAGGGCCTAGAAGTAATGACGCCCAAATAGCAGTAAGCACACCTAGTGCCCAGATCTTGCTTTCTAAAACCATTACTCAATAAAAGGAACCAGGGGTCCTTGGAGAAATGGTTGATTCTACGGCTGGGGCAGGAAATATACAAGATGAGCCCAAAGCATCCTGTAAGACCAGAAAGTAAAGAAGTGCTAAACACACACACAACAATAAGAGTATGTGAAAGGGATGTGGAAGTCGAGGAAAGTGCACCCAGTGGCCAAAGCAGAAATAATTAGAGCAAAAAAATAAATAGTGTAGTATTGAATCATAATCAGAGTATAAATACCCATTAGTCTGTACCAATATAAATAAATTATTAAATAAAAAAGTGAGGGAGAACAGGTAAACCGCCAGTGCAGAAGAATCCCAAATAACTGAAGCAGCTGTTCATCCCTCAAGGAAATGCAGTCTAACTGCACACTCTTCAGCTGTGGGCTGCACACACTTACTTCCAAGTGTGCAGTACGGAAAGGGGGGGAAAAGGGTAACTTCCCAGTGGAGAAACCTGACAAACACTCCCTCAGCCAGGTGACCAAAGTTGACACCAAGGGTGTGAGTCATGTTGATAGTAGGTACCCTTGATATGATGTGATGAGAAATGCACTTTTTCTGTGGTCTTCCTCCTCCAAACCCAAAATCCCAGTCTAATTATGAAAAAAATAGCAAACCCCAACTGAGGGACATTCTACAAAACAGCCAATCAGTACTTCTTAAAAATGTCAAAGTCATCAAAAACAAGGAAAGTCTGAGAAATTGTCACAGGCTAGAGGAGACTAAGGAGACATGACAACCAAATATAATGTGGTACCCTGGATGGGATCCTGGAACAGAAAAAGGACATAGGTAAAAACTAAGAAAGTCTGAGTAAAGAATGGACTTCAGTTAATACTAATATATCAATATTGGTTCATTAGTTGTGACAAATGTACTATACTAACGTAAGATGTTAACAGTAGGGAAAATGAGTGTGAGGTACATGCAAACTCTTTGTACTATCATTAAAACTTTTCCGTAAATTTAAAACTATTCTAAAATTAAAAGTTTATTTAAAATGTATATTTAAAAAATAATATAAAAATTTACTTTTTCTTTTCGTGTGCAGTTCTATGAATTTTAGCACATGCACAGATTCATCAGAATATAAAATATAGAATGGTTCCATCATTCCCAAAAATGCTCTCCTGCTATCCCTTTATACCTTCCTGCCATGCTAATTCCTGGCAACCACTGATCTGTTCTTCCTCACTATAACATCATCTTTTCAAAAATATCATATAATGGAATCATATAGTGTGTGACATTTTGAGACTGGCTTCCTTCGCTCAGCATTATGCTTTTGAGATTCATCCAAGTTTTTACATGTGTTAATAATTTGTCCTTTTTATTGATGAGCAGAATGCCATTATATGGATATACCACCGTTAGTTTACTGATTCATCTGCTGAAGGAGTTCTGGGCTCTTTCCAATTTGAGATGATTAAGACTAGTGCTGCTATAAACATTTGTGCTCTGGTCTTTGTATGAACACCACCACTTTCATCTCTCTTGGATAAATACCCAGGAGTGGAATGGCTGGATCATATGATAGGTGTATGTTTAAGTTTATAAGAGACTGCCAGACTTTTCCAGAGCGGCTGTACCGTTGGGCAATCCCTCCACCAGGGTATGAGAATTCTAGTTGCTCCATAGCCTCACCAGCACTTGGTGTTGTCAGTATTATTATATTTTAGCCATTTATACTTTATAATTTAATTATACCCGTGTGTATCCAAAAACAATAAGTAGAACGGCTTTGTATGTCTTTGTATTTTATATAAATGGAATAATACTAAATATATTCTTTTAATACTTGATTTTTATTCTTTCAACACTGATTTTGAGATTTTGAGTGTTGATTCACATATATCTGGGTCAGTCACTGTAACTATTGTATGGCGTGCTATTTTATAAATGTATCGTCAAGTATTTATGCAAGTCCCATACAGATGGTCATTCAGGTTGTTTCCATTTCTCAATATCAGAAACAGTGCTGAGACGAACATCCTCATATGTACCTTCTTGTGCACAGGTGTGAAAAATTCTCTAGGACAGTGATTCTCAAATCTTTTGATCTCAGGACCCCTTACACTCTTAAAACTCATTGACAACCCCAAAGAGCTTTCGTCTATGTGTATTATACCTACCAATGTTTACCATATTAAACACTAAAACTGAGAAAATTTAAAATGTTTAAGAATTTTATAAACAATGTTACTTCAATTTTTTAAAAATAACATATATAAGATAAACAACCATATTTTCTTTTCGAAAACAAAAAAAAAACTAGAGAGAAGAGTGGAATTGTTTTATACTTTTGCAAATCTCTAATGTCCAGCTTAATAAAAGAAGCTGGATTCTTCCTATTTGCTTCTGCATACAATCTGTTGTGATATCACATATCATTTATCGTTTAGAAAACTCCATTGTACACTCAGGAGACAATGAGAGTGAAAAAGCAAAATAACGTTTTGATGTTATTGTGAAAATAGCTTTTGGCCTTATGGAACCCTGAAAGGGTGTCAGGGAAAGAACTTTGAGAACTGTTGTCCTAGGGCCCATACCTAGATGAGGAGTTACTGGCCTATGTAGTTGATATTTTCTAGTAGCTTTCAATACATATTCCCACTAGCAGCATGTGCATGTCTTCTCACGTCCTCAGCAATACCTAGTGTTGTCAGGTTTTAGATATTTGCCCCATCTGATGTGTGTGATGGGATGTGAAATCATGTCTCATTCTTATTTTAATTTGCATTTCTTTGATTACTAGCAGACTAATTCTTGTACCATCCTTGTACACTTAGCCTGGCATCATCTCAGAAGCAAAGCCTGTCTTTCCTCATCTCCTGGACTGGATTGTCTGCCTTTTTTGGCCTCGCCTGTACTCTCTGTGAGAGAAGGTAGAAGGTCCATGCCTACTAGTTCACAAAAGCATCCCCAAAGTCTGGCACAGTTTGAGCATACAGTAGGTGCTTAATAAATTTAAAAAAATACATCACTTATTGTTAATAGAATTATACAGGCATAATCACACTTCACCCTGTGTAGATGATTATACCAATTCCATTGGCTGTTATTTCCTTTTATATGTCTATCTGCCTTACAAGGCTATATTTCAAGGCAAGGATTATTTCTTACTCATTTTTTTTATTCTACAGATCAGCCTATCAGAAAATTTTTCTGGATATATAAATTTATATTTATATGTAAATAGACATAGTTTTTTCCTTCAAGGCCAGAATAGTCCAAGGAGGAGTGAAGCTCTGGTCCCATTCCATTCAGACACTCCTCCTTTCTCTTTGGTCCGTCCACATTGCGGGCGTGCTGCAGGGTCCACACTGTGCCGTATGGGTTACCCACCCTGCCCCCATGCATGGCAGCATTCATTCAAGGGCAGAGAGGCAGCATTGCACACCCTACTAAGAGAGGGACAAGCACTTCAGCCCTGGATGCATTTCTCATTGTGGTAGGTGGAGTGACAGCCCCGCAGACGTCCGCATCAGAGGCAGAGAAGGAGGTGTGAGGATGGAAGCAGAGGTGTGGAGGTCAGGGTGAGGAGAGCCATGAGCCGAGGAACATGGCAGCCTCTAGGAGCCGGAAGAGCCAGAGAAATGGATTCTCCCCTAGAACCTCCAGAGAGAAACGCAGCCCCACCAACCCATTTGGGACTTCCGACCTCCAGAATTGCAAGATAATAAATTGGTATTGTTTTAAGCCACTAAGTTTTATGGTAATTTATTACGGCAGCAACAGGAAACTAATACACTCATCTACCCAAAGAGAGCATTTGCCTCCTTGTACTGCATGCTTATGGATTGTTATGCAACAGGCACTATCGAAATAGCATATTTATAGAAATCAATAGACTGAAATTAAGTATTACAACTTCTAAACCGCATCTTTCAATTAGTGCATGTATATGGAATGCTCCCCAAATAGTGATATTAATCAGTACTCTTTACTCTTGCCTGGAGCTCACGGGAGGAAGTTGGAAGGACTGTAAGGATCCTGGGGATGCTGATCCGTGGCTCCTGCAAATTAGGACAGGCTATCTGTGCTACCCCCAAGCATCTGACAGTGAGTCGGAAATCACAAGCTGCAGCAATTGGCCTGGATGCAGTAGGCTAGCTGACTTCTTGAAGTCTCGATTCTGCCTCTCCCTGATGTTGAGGATGAGGTCCAGGATGTGGGCTCCAGGGCGGGCTGCAACAGATGCTCACTACTCAGGTAGATCAGGGTCTGGAAAGACCCGGCTTCATCCTAGGAGTGAAGGCAGATGGTCAGCAGTGTCACCTCAGCTTTCCGCATGGATTCTCCCCTGCGAAGAGTGAAGGAAACCCTGTGTCCCTGCCACCCCACACAAATCTGCCTGATGACTGGGCCCAGTGGGGAAGGGATTTGCTCAGCAGGATGGGTGGAAGTTGCCCTGCCAGATAACCCCAGCTCCAATTAAAGCCGTTAATGAAGAATGAAGCCAAGGACCATTATCCTGTGTTAGGCCCCTTCCACCAAAAGCCTGGGCTTTAAGACACAGTGAGTCAGCCTAGGAGCAAACACTCCATGAGACACTTTACTTATAAGCACCTCTCAATCAAATTCCCTTTGACCTATAGGGTGACCAACCATCCAGGTTTGCCTGGGACCAAGGACTTTCCCAGGACATGAGACTGGAATTATTAAAACTGGGACAATCCAAGGTAAATTGGGAAGAGATGGTCATCCCACTGCTGTACCTCGATGCTGCTGCTTTGTGTAGCCCTCCAGCTGAGAAGCCAAAGCACAGATCAGATGGACTATTTTCCAGAGCTTCTATAACTCCTTATAAATCACCAATTTATACCTCATTCTTTTAGATGCAAGGCTTTTCCCCCAAATTTCCCTGTAATAAAAACAGCTACCATTTATTGAGTGCTTACCACCAGGAACTGTGGAAAGCACTCTCCATTTATTATTCCTGTTAATCCTCTTACTAATCCTAAGAGACAAGCAATTTTATTCCTTTTTTATAGATGACAAAACTCGGGCTATGAGAGCTTAAGTAATTGCTCAAGGTCACACCAGAAGTATGTGGCAGAACCAGGATGGTCTCACGTCTCTCTGACAGCAGAACGGGCACTTGTAGCCACCGGGCCATTCTGCCTTTAAAGGGACTGACCCACAGGGCAGTCAGAACCTGTCTTTGAGGAGGGAGCTTTTGTCTTGCAGCAATCTCAGTGATGGGGGCAGATGCTCTTTTTATGGCTTTTGTGACCCTCTGCTGCTGTGGTCTATTTTTTGGAGAGAGGTCATCCCCAGCCAGAAGCAAAGTTTCTAGGGACTGAAAAATCAGAACCAGCTCGTAGGGCCAAGGTGGCCCATTCCAGCCCCTGAAATGCTTTGATGCTGTGGACGCACAGCAGTCTCAGGCCTCACTTCCGTGACCCTATGCCTTGTGGTTTGAGGTTTGAGGCCGTCCTCCTCGGGCGACTGCAGGCTCACAGCTGAGGCAGCCCTTCTCCTGAAGACCCCCCGCAGGCAGCCCCCGCGGCAGCTCTGGGCACCTCTGCGTGCAGTAAACATGACCTCTGCCTTCCGCCACCAACACGACATAGGCATGTCGCTGCTGATCTGTAAACACAATTGTGTTTTCAATCTTCTGACTGAATTTTGTTACTGGGATCCTAACAGGCAGCAGGTCTCTGTTTATCTGTAAACAGCAGCCCTGTTCTGCGGCAGAGAGGTTAGGATGCTGTTTGTTTTTATTACTTTACAGTAAGAGAAAAAGGTGGCTTGTGACAGGCATCCCACACTGCCCCTCCCTCTCCTGAGTGTCTGAGAAGATAATCTCTCTCTATCTCTGCACACATAGATTCACACCCCAGACCAAGAGAAGTAGTGGAACAGGGCTTTCTCTGACTTTCAGCATCTCTCGGAAGGACGCTGAAGAATCTGGCAGAAGTAATTCAGATAATAAACGCCCAGTGCCCCATGGAACGGCCAGCAAGGTTCTCTGTGTGGAGGAAGGAACTAAAATGAACAGCTCCCCAGGAAACTCAGCTAAGGGCCCAGAATCACTAGGTTCTGCTTTTGAAGGTTACTCATGGTGGGCAGCCTGGACAGAAGTGTGTGTATATTTCCGCCTGTCTGTCTTAGAACCACTTGAAGTCGCTTTCTGCAAAACTCAAGTTTTCTGTTAAAATGAATGGATTTCTTTTTCCCTAGAGTTTGTGTTCTTTTTTTTTATAATTTTTTTATTTATTTATTTTTCTCCCAAAGCCCCAGTAGATAGTTGTATGTCATAGTCACACATCCTTCTAGTTGCTGTATGTGGGACGTGGTCTCAGCATGGCCGGAGAAGCGGTGCGTCGGTGCGCACCCGGGATCCGAACCCGGGCCCCCAGTAGCGGAGTGCACGCACTTAACTGCTAAGCCACGGGGCCGGCCCATAGAGTTTGTGTTCTAGCTAAAAGAATATGATCTTTTAACAGAACACAGGAACAAGCTGGTGAGTTGAGGTTTTCTAAGAAAACTTCTGGAGTATTGATTAGCTTATAAAATTTACAGTTAGATATAAATTTCAGTTGTCAGGGACATTGTGATTTAGGAAAATTTATAAGTTTCACAAGTGTCATAATGTAGAGAAAGTGATGATGATTTCCCTCATCTCCTCCATCTTTGGGAAAATGGAAAAGGAAATAAAGCATTTATTCTGATTAGATGAGAAAAGAAAAATAAAAAGAATAGTTACAATTCAAAAAGTAAAATGCTGGAAGATGAGGACGAATATATCACTAGCTGAATTGCAGTGAAATATTCAAAATGAGTCTGTTAATAGAAATAATTATTCTAGTTAGTTGAAAAGGGAACTTAGATACTTTTTTTTCTTCCACTGTTTGTTCTAAGGGAAACATCTTTTTAACATAGGGTTAACAAAATAATTTGATAGGGTTGTCAAAATCAAAATAATTATTTAAGTTATATTTTGTTGAGGTGGAGAAATGGAACAAACAATTTACAGTAAGAGTAAATTCAGTTGGAATCTACAAATCTAAACTTAGAAAGTGATAAAATATCCAGTTCAACATGAGGGACTGAGCATATGTGTTTAAGTGAAATAATGGAACGCATAATTTTAAAATAATAAATTTATAACAGCTCTGGTGCCCTCAACAACACAAAAATTATAAGAGATTGGTGGAAATTAGAAAACAGATGTGTCAGGCCAGCCTGGTGGCGCAGCGGTTAAGTGCTCGAGCTCCGCTTTGGCAGCCCGAGGGTTCGCATGTTCGGATCCTGGGTGTGCACCGACGCACTATTTGTTGCGCCATGCTGTGGCGGCGTCCCATGTGAAGTAGAGGAAGACGGGCACGGATGTTAGCCCAGGGCCAGTCTTCCTCAGCAAAAAGAGGAGGATTGGCAGATGTTAACACAGGGCTGATCTTCCTCACAAAAAAAAAAAAAAAATGAGTAGAGATCATCACTACTTAATGATAAAGGTTCAATTCACCCAGAATATAAAACAATACACTTATAAGCACGTAATGCTTCAAAATACACATAGTAAAAATTGATAGAACTATAGGGAGAAATTGACAAATCCACTTTATATTGGGAGGTTTCAGTACACATCTCTCCATAAATAGTAGGTCAGGCAGACAAAAAAAATCAGCAAAAATACAGAAGCTTTGAACAACACAATTAACAAGCTTGGATGAGAGGATATATGTGGAATCTATACCCAACTATTGGAGAATATACATTCTTTTCAAGCACAAATGGAACATTTATAAAAATGTGTCATGTAGTCATAAAGCAAGTTTCAGCAAATTTGAAAGGATGGGTGTCATATAGACCATTGCCTGTCAAACTAATAGGCACACAAATCACCCAAAGATCTTGTTAAACTGGAGATTACAATTCAGGAGGGTTGTGATGGTGCCTGAGATTCTGCTTTTCGATTAAGCCCCCAGGTGATATCTGATGCTGGTCTGCAGACTACACTTTGTGTAGCAATGTTCTTTAACCACAACTTTTGTCTTAGTTTAAGTTCCCCTAGAAATAGACCCTAAGGTAAAGATTCAAGAGCCAATGGTTTACTTTGCTGGTGAAGGAAACAGGGTCAGGAAGACAGCCAATAAAAGTGCATTATCAGGGTAACTACCACTGTGGGCTTAATGACCCTGGATGAACTCTGAGACCCAGTGTCAAACATACGCCTCACAGTCATGCCGTTGGGAGGCAAGAGAACTGGAGTATCATATACCCACTTCCATCATTTGTTTGTTAAGTGTTGTTCCCTATAGGGGAGTATTAGGAATTTTAAAGCAGCTATTATTACTACCCTTAATGAAGGAAGGCAAAATATGCTCACAGCAAATGAAAAGATAGGAAACTTCAGCAGAGAAATATAAAGTATAAAAGGACCAAATGGAAATTCTAGAACCAAAATATACAATATCTAAAATTTAAAAGTTCTTGATGGACTTAACCAAACTGAGATAACAGAGGAAGTGTTAAGTGAACTTGAAGATAGATCAGAAGACATTATCCAATATGAGAAATACAGAGGAAAAAAGATAGAAAAAATTGAATAGAGCTTTTGGTAACTGTTAGATAATATCAAATTGTTTAATATATGTGTAATTGTAGTACCAGGTGGAAAAAGAGGGAAAAATGGGGCATAAAAAATATTTGAAGAAATAATAGCTAAAAGTTTTCCAAATTTTATGGAGAACATAAATTTACAGATTTAAGATACTCAATGAACACTAAGCAGAATAAACATGAAAAAAGTCACAACAAGACACATCATAGCCAAACTGTTGAAAACTTCAGAAAAAGAGCAAATTTTGAAAGCAGCAAGAAAAAATGACAAATTATATACAGTGGAGCAATGATTACAGTGGACTCATCATCCGAAACCATGAAGCCCAAAAGAGAATGAAAAATATCTTTAAAATACATAAAGAAAAAACTGCTAAATTGGAATTTTATATCTGGCAAAAATTTCCTTAAAGAATGCAGGTAAAGTATAGACTTCTTCATCAGTAGCCCCTCACTACAAAAAATAGTAAAGAAATTCTTCATGCTAAATGAAAATATTACCAGATGTAAACAAACATCCTTAGAAATATATAGAGAACATTGGAAATGATAAATATCTAAGTAAATAGAAAGGCTTTATTTTTTTTGCTTTTTTTCTCAATTTCTTTATAATACATATGACTGTTGAAAGCAAAAATTATAACTTTTTCTTGTGGAACGTATAATTATGTAGATATGGAATATATAGAAGCTGTAATATAAAGGAAGGAGTTAGGGCCGGCCCCGTGGCTTAGCAGTTAAGTGTGCGCGCTCTGCTACTGGCGGCCCAGGTTCAGATCCCAGGCACGCACCGATGCACCGCTTGTCCGGCCATGCTGAGGCCGCATCCCACATACAGCAACTAGAAGGATGTGCAGCTATGACATGCAACTATCTACTGGGGCTTTGGGGAAGAAAAAGGGAACAAAAAAAAAGGAGGAGGATTGGCAATAGATGTTAGCTCAGGGCCGGTCTTCCTCAGCAAAAAAGAGAAGGATTGGCATAAATGTTAGCTCAGGGCTGATCTTCCTCACACACACACACACACACAAAATAAATAAATAAATAAAATAAAAATAAAGGAAGGAGATAAGGGACCTAAATGGTTACAAGGTTTCTATATTTTTCATGAAGTAGAAAAACAGTAAGTGGATTGTGAAAAGATAAAAATTTATATTATAATCCCAGAATAACCACTAAAAGTATTGCAAAGAAGTATAACTTAAAAACCAATAAAAAAAATTAAAATAGAATTCTAAAATATATTCAAATAATGCAAAAAAAAAAAAAAAAGAAGATGGACAAGCAAGGAGGAAGAGAAAAACAAAAAACAAAGACACATAGAAAACAAATTATAAAATGATAAACCCAAGCCCAAATATATCAACAATCACATTAAAAGTTAATTAACTGAAACTTCAATGAAAGGGCAGAAATTTTCAAAATGAATTTAAAAAGCAAGACCCAACTGCTATGGACTGAATTTTGTCCCCCTCAAATTCATACGTTGAAGGCTTAGCCCCCCATACAGTATGGCTCTATTTGGAGTAAGAAAGTAATCAAGGTTAAATGAGGTCATAAGGGTGGAGCCCTGATCCAATAGGATTTTATGTCCTTATAAGAGGAGGCATCAGAGAGTTTGCTCTCTCTCTCCACCATGTGAGGACACAGCAAGAAGGCAGCCATTTGCAAGCCAGGAAGAGAGTCCTCGTCAGGAACTGAACTGGTCAGCACCTTTATCTTGGACTTCTCAGCCTCCAGAACTATGAGAAAATAAATTCCTGTTGTTTAGGCCACCCAAGCTATGGTATTTTGTTATGGTAGTTTGAGCTGACTAAGACACCAGCTATATGCTTCATTTAAAAGACACATAAAGGCTGAAAATAAATGGATGAGAAAGTATTTACCATTCAAACAGCAAGCAGAATAAAGCTGAAGTGGCTATAGTAATATCAGATAAAATATATTTCAAGACAGAAAGTACTACCCGAGATGAAGAGGAACATTTCATAATAACAAAAGTTCAATTCATTAGGAAGACTTAACAGTCGTAAATGTGTATGCACCTAATAACAGAGCTTCAAAATACATAAAGTAAAATTTGCCAAAATTAAAGACAATTCCATTATCATAGTTAGAGATGTTAACACCTCTCTTTCTCAGCAGTTAATAGATCAGATAAATAAAATCAGCAAACACACAGCCCAAATGAGCAACACTACAAACCACATTGACCTAATTGATATTTATAGAACACTACACCCATCAACTGCACAACACACATTCTTTTCACGTGCACGTGTATGTTCACCAGCATAGATCACACATTGGGCCACACAATGTCTCAATAAATTTTAAAAATTAAGTTATATAAACTATGTTCTCTGACCCCAATGGAATTAAACTAAAAATCAATAACAGAGCCAGCCCCGTGGCTTAGTGGTTAAGTGCGCTCGCTCCGCTGCTGGCGGCCCGGGTTCGGATGCCAGGTGTGCACGGATGCACCGTGCTTCTCTCCGGCCATGCTGAGGCCGCGTCCCACATACAGCAACTAGAAGGATGTGCAGCTGTGACACACAACTATCTACTGGGACTTTGGGGGGAAATAAAATAAATAAATAAAAATCTTTAAATAAAAAAATCAATAACAATAAAATAACTAGGAAAAATCCATATTTTGGGAAATTAAACAACATACTTTTATGTCAGAATTTCTCAATGCTAGGCTGGAAAACTCACTTTTGTGAGGGGCAATCCTGTGCACCATAGGAAGCTTAGCAGCATTCTTGGATCTACCCATAGATGCCAGTTATACCCCTCCAGTTGTGACAACCAAAAATGTCTCTAGACATTGCCAAATATTTCCTGGGTGGAGGGGGGAGGGATATAAATATACCCCAGTTGAGAATTACTGTTTTAAATAATCCATAGATTGAAAAAGTAATCACATTGGAAATTAGGAAATATTTTGAACTAAATGATAAAAATATAACAAATCAAAATTTGTGGAATGTAGCTAAAGCTATGCTTCAAGGAAAATATATAGCATTAAATTAAATGCTTATTTTAGAAAAGAAGAACTCAAATGATTCAACATTCCATCCTAACAAACTACAGAAAGAAGAGTAGATTAAACCCAAAATAAATAAAAGGAAGAAATGATAAAAATGAGAGCAGAAATCAATGAAAAACAAAATGAGCAATGGAGAAAATCAATAAAACCAAAAATTTGTTCTTTTTGCTCTTTGAAAGAGTCAATAAAATTGATAAAACTTTAGCTAGCTTAATCAGGAAAAATAGAGAGAAGACATAAATCACTGATATCAGGAATGAAAGGGTATATTTCACAGATATTAGAATGGTAATAAAGAAATAATTTTAAAAACTTCATGCCAATATAGATAAATAGACTGATTTCTTAGAAAATTTAGGTATCTAAAACTTAGATATGAAAACTTAAATAGACTGATTTCTTGAAAGACACAAATTTACCAAAACTTACTCAAGAAGAAATAGAAAATTTGAGTAGCCCAATATCATTTCAAACTTTTGATTTCATAAATGAGAATTGTCCTGCAATGAAAACTCCAGGCCCAGATGCTTTTACTTATGCATTCCATCATCTATTAGAAAAGAATCCTATGAGGCTGGCCCAGTGGTGTGACAGTTAAGCTGTGCATTCCGCTCCAGCGGCCCCGGGTTCACAGGTTCCAATCCTGGATGCGGAGATACTCACCTCTCATCAAGCCATGCTGAGGTGGCGTCCCACATAGAAGAACTAGAAGGACTTACAACTAGAGTATAGTACTAGGTACTGGGGCTTTGGAGAGGGAATAAAAAGAAAAAGAGGAAGATTAGTAACAGATGTTAGCGTAGGGCCAACTTTCCTCAAAAACAAAAAAACCAACAACAGAAAAAAACAAAAAAAGAAAAGAATCCTACACAAACTCTATCAGATAATAGAGGAGAAGAGAGAACTTACCAATTAATTATATGTGGTCAGCATTACACTGATAGTAAAGCCAGTCAATGACATCATAAGAACAGAAAACTATCGACAAATAAATTTCATGAATATAGATGCAAAAATCCTTACCAAGATTCTAGTAAATCAAATGTAACAATATACAAAAAGAATAATACATCATGATAAAGTGTGGTTTTTCCTGGGAATGAAAGATTGGTTTAATGTTTGAAATTCCCAAATTATGTAATTTACCATATTAAAAGAATAAAGGAGAAAAACTATATAATCCTTTCAATAGATGCAGAAAAAGTGTCTGAAAAAATTCAACGCACATTCATCATAAAAACTCTCACCAAAGTAAGCATAAAAGGAAATTTTCTCAATCAGATTAAGGGCATTAGTGAAAACCTACATCTAACATCATACTCAATGATGAAATCTCAACGTTTTCTATCTAACATTAGGAAGGAAAAGATGTCCAGTCTACTTCTATTTACCATGATATTGGAGGTCCTAGCCTCTACAATCAGACAAGAAAAGAAATAAAAGTTATAAAGGCTTGAAAGGAAGAAGTAAAACTTTATTTGCTAAAAACATGATCGCATAACTAAAAATTCCTAAGGAGTCTACATATAGGCTAGGAAAACTAACAACTTAGCAAGATTGTACAATACAATGTGAATATACAAAAATCTCTTGCATTTTTGTATTTTAGCAATGAGCATGTAGAAAATGAAATTAACAAATGACACCATGTAAACTATAATAAAAAAATAAAATCCTTAGGAATAGATTTAATGAAAGATGTGCAAAATCTGTCTACTGAAAACTATGAAACCTTGCAAAAGGAAATTAAAGAAGACTTAAGTAAATGGAGAGATGTATTATGTTCATGGACTAGAAGATCAGTGTTGTCCAGGCTGATGCTACCTGAGACACAGGTGAATACACAGAGCCTGCTCTATCTTGGAGATTTTTTTCAAGCCCACATCTTTTCATGCATCACCTTCACCCAATCCCTTCATTCATTCATCCCTTTACATATATAAATATAAGTATACTTATATGTATATATATATACACACACATACATATATAAACATATGTATGTGCCTGCATAAGTGTATGTTATATTACTTTACATATTAACCACCTTTATTACCTTCAATTCCTTGATTTGGGTAGAATTTTTCTCTTCCCCTTCATCACCACCCCATTCCTGCTTCCCTCCCTGTCCCTGTGGCTCCTTATCTCTATGCCACATGATTAATTTAGTTGTGCACAGTCATGCATGCACACACACACAGCATCTAGGCAGTAACACTCCCTTCATAGTTTGCTTCATTATTTGGCCTACCAATTACTGTTTAATAGTCAATATATTGATCCATTCCATTTATTTGTTGCTTGTCTAACCCTGCCAATATCACTTAACCTAACAACATTCTATTTTTCTTATTTTACAGATGAGGTTCCTAGGTGCAGAGAGGCAGTGAGCTTTGTCCAAATCCACCATTTACTAGCATGTGCCCTTCCCCAGGCTCCTATAGACTGCATGCTGGATTGTCTATTCCTTCACCTGACCAAAGCTTGTCCTACTCAGATATAGTCCAAAGCCTTATTTATTTTCCTCATTAAAATCTATCTTTCCTAGCTAAGTTCTATCAAAGCACCTTTGGTGTTAAGAAACCAAATTAAAGTTAATAGTTTAATTAGTAACATGTTTATTTCCACATGAGGATGTCATACGAGCCCCAGGAAGTAAAATGGGAGACAGATTGCCAATCTCATTAGCGCTGTAGGTGTTTGGGGACTGTAGGGGTGGACAAAGAGATCCGGTCCCTTGGGGCTAAGCAGTCCTGCAGTATCCAAAGAGCACACCTTTAGGTTCCTGGGAGTAACTGGTGTTTCAAAGTCCCAGGCGCAGAAGGTCCCCCTCCCTCTCTTCTCTTCCAGGAAGCTCAGTTTCGTAGCCAGACACCTCTGTTACCCAACACCCAGCCCAGGAGCAGCTAGCCGCCCAGTTTATGCTGTTGGTGATCTCATTAGAATAAACGAGATGAGTCAACAGTCACACAAAGACCTTCTGGCCTGCAATCTGAGAACAGGTTTAGGAAGAACAAAGCAAAAGGGAGAAATGTAACCAAGAACTATCTCTTTATTGCTTTTGAGTTGTTTAAGGGGGTTTTAAGGGATTAAGGCTAAAGAAATGTTGACTGTAGGGAGAGGAGCAGGATATCAGTTGAACAGAATAGAGGCCTTTGTGCTGACTAAGAGGGGAGGCACATTAAAAGAAAATCTCATCAGCCTGGCTGCTTGCAGGGGGATGGGGCTGGAAGTCAAAGGTGAATGAGAATGCCAGGTTTCCAGCCTTGGGGGAGAAGTCAAGGTATAAGGGGATCTTTGGTGTCCCCACTGGTTATGAGTAGACAACTGAGTACTACCAGAAGCCCCTCCTTCCAATCCCTCCCCAATTCTCAACCAAAACTCTGGAAGGAACCTCATCATAAGCCCTGGACACCAAGAGAAGCTAAGACCCAGGAGATATGGAAGCAATGTGCCAGAGAGTCTAGAAAACCCAAAAGTCACAAAAAACTTTAGGGAGGCATATAGGATGGACTTGGAGTGTGATAGGCCCCATCCCATTCCTTTCTTCTCCTTATTTCCTCCTTCTTTCTGTTTCTAACATTGGATCAGCTGGTGTCTCTGTCTTTATCCTCTTGCTGTGTCTCATTCATGTCTGTTTCTCTGTTATTCTCCAGAGATGTTTCCCCCATATAGATACTATGGATACAACTCCCATCTCCCTCAAATGGCTGCATGACCAAGAGGGGATTTCCACTGAGGAGACATTTCCTCACCACCCCTTCTCTGTGCTCACCTGCTACACTCCCACAGTCAAAGGCATAAAGAACAGATGAGGGCTCTGGGCAAAGGAATGATTTATGCTCTTCTTTCAAATGAGCAGCCTCAAAAAGCCCAATAATATTTTCTATTTTTATCCCTCACCAGATGTTACCCTCCCATCTTTCCAGCAAGCCTGCCAGGAAGAGTTCACCTTCACTGGGGAAATCCACAATAGCTGCTGAGGCGGCGTGAAGGTGGGATCAGGGGGTAAGGGTAGGAATGGGGGTCGCCCTTGCCCCATCCTTCCACACTGACCTTCCCCAGGCCTGTCTTGCCTTCAAACTATCCATATTCATTTCCTCCTTTAAAGGCCTCTTCAGAACCTTCCTCATTGCTGGACGTTCAGTCTCTCTCTCTGGTTAGGGAATAACTGTGCCATGATAAATCCTGCCTTCCCTCTGCACCATTCATTCGGAGACCTGGGTTGAGGCCCTGGCTCTGCCACTAGGAAGCTGAGTGAGCTGGGGATCACAGTTGCTTACCTCTCTTGGCCTCTTTTCTTCAACCTTCAAATGGAAAGATGTGATGGGATTTGTTAAGTCTATGACTCTAGTTGGAGTTTCACGTGGCATCTTTGAGGGCAGGGACATTTAAATTACTCCCAGGAAGCCTTGTAAAGCATCCGATCTTATCAAGGATACACATTAGAATCACTCATGTGGCTTTTAAAACTTAATTTCACATAAAAATATCTCCAGTCCAGGAAATTCTGATGCCATGGTTTTGAAGTAGGGCTTGGAGGTTTTTCTTTCTTTTTTTTTAACTTCCCTAATGATTCCTGATTGATTGATAGATCAACTGACATAGATCTCCTTGCTTGTATCTCCAATACAAAGTGAAACGGATGTATCTAGTTACTATCTCATTATTAATTTCACCTGAACAACCACAATTACCAAAGAGGGTAATTCTTGACAGAAAAAAGAAACCCACAGGCTCTCTTTTGCCCTGATCTTTTGCTGGAAACTTGGGTGAGGTTTCAAATTGCAACAGCCAGAGCCAAAATAACCTATACTCGAACTCAGAGAGTTTAGTTCATCCACTTAGACAAAAGCTTCAATGGCAGAAGTCAGGGGAGCCGGAGCATGACATAGGATGTGGGCAAGCAGCTTCTCTGTTTCCTCTGTGTTGTAATTCCCTGGGAATTGGTAGAAAGAGACATGTCAGCTGTTGAGAGTCTGTAATGAGATGCTGTGGGATGAACAGAGGTGGGTTGATCTCCAGGAAGTATAGTTGTCTTAAAGACGAATGCAGGTCAGGGTGGGAATGGGTAGCACATACTTAGTTCATTGTGGCTGAGACTAAGGCCTTGTAGATGAGCATAAGCTGTGTTCATTTTATGATATGTGTGTTGGGAAAGCTTGAGAGGAATTTAATGCTGATTTATGTTTCTAAAAGATCATTCTGGCTACTGTATAGAGGATAGAGTGTAGGGGATCTGCTGTTAGAAGGCTATTGCACATGTCCAGGTTAGAGAGGATGGTAGCTTGGATCAGAGTGGTGATGAACGACATGGTGAGAGGTAGAAATATTTTAGAGACTGAGGCATATTTTGGAGACATTTTAGGACTTCCTGATGGATTGGATGTGGAGAGTAAGGGGAAGAAAGAAATCAAGGTTGATTTCTGTTTATTTACTTGAGGAACTGGCTGGGTGGTTGTGTAATTTACTGCAGTGGAGAAAACTTGGGGAAGAGTAGGCTTAAGTAGGTGGTATAGAGATAGAATCATGAGTTCTGTTTTGGCCACATTAAGTTTGAGATGCTTATTAAATTGTCAAATGGGGATAACAATTAGACAGTAAAATTTATGTCTAGAATTCTAGTGAGAGGCCAGAGCAAGAGTATGAATTTGGGAGTCATTGGTATATAAATAAGATTTAAAGCCACGTATTACATTATCTATAGTGAGAGTATAGACAGAGAAGAGATGCAAACTTGGGATCCAGCACTGGTTTACTCCAAAATTTCAAGCAGGTCAAAAGGTCTGTATCAGTCAAAGGCCAGTCAGGAGACAAAACCCGCATCCATTATTTAAATGGACAGAATGTAATATAAAGAACTGTTAACTAGATACAATGTTAGATAGGTTACAGAAAGGGTAAAAAGATAGCACTAAGATATCATAGACATAGCAACTGCAGTAAGCAGCCACGACCTCTACGGTTCAGGGAACAAAATGGAAAGGCTGGAATATTTAAAACTTAGAAACTTAGAGACAGGGCCCCACAGAATTAACACTCAGGCCTTTGAGGAGATGTTCCTGCCTGGCGAGGGCTGGTATCTCTGAGGGGGCCTGTTCTTCAACTGTTGGACAAACTGGGCACTAGATTAGGTTCCTGAAGCAGGAAGAAACTGCTGCTGCTGGGATGAAGCAGCATCCCTAGGAGGATGCTCACAGGCATTGGAAGCCAACAGGAAGGAGCAACTCCCTTCTCCCACTCGAGCCCTGAAGGCAAGCTCTAGTGTATTGGCAGAACGTAACAGGGAGCCAGCAGGCAAAGCAGACATGTAGTTTGCAATGTCCTGGTCCCAGCATCATAAAGCTGAGTATAGAAAGAGCTGAGAGACAATAACTTACTAATTGGCACAGTCCACCCCTGTGGGCATTCTTCTACACATATATGAACATTCACACAAAAACAAAGCAACACCATATTTCCTTCCTCACAACAACTATCCACATACAACCAAAGATGTTCTCACTACCCAAAATAAAGAGATGCAAGGTCCCGATAGTCATTGTATTCATCCAGACCCATGTATTCTGCCTATGAGAGAGATAGCACTATACATTGGTCTCTAATTCAAAGCATATACCTCATTCTATAAGATATAATCCTATCTGTTTAGAGTATTGTCTCCCAACTGATACTGGAACTGAGGCTTCAGGAGGTAGTCCATCTCTCTCTTAGGCCAGCTGCTTCAGGGTGATGAGGTTTACGGTTAAACGAGCTAATACATCCTATGGGCGTGAGCCCACAGACATACTTCTTTTGCACTGAAATGAGTTTGTTGGTTAGAATGTGGGCAGAATACCATGAGAGTGAATAAAGCATTCTTTACCTCCACAGATGGCAATGCTGGCAAGGAAGGAAACTTATTATCCATAACATGTATCTATTCCAATGGCAGTAAATCTCTGACCCCTTCATGATGAAAGGGGTCCAATATAATCAATCTTCCACAAAGTGACTGGCTGAAATCCCCAGCAAATAGTACGTTATCAGGGCTCATGGTACTCCTCTTATGGCAAGTTAGGTATTCAGTAGCAGCAGTAGCCAGGTGAGCCTTGGTGACAGAAAGTCCGTGTTGTTGAGCCTATACATCACTTTCATTACTGCCACATGGACGCTTTGCTTATGAGGTCATTGAGTAAGTACTGGGGTGGCTGGGAAAGAGGCTGACTGGCATTCACAAAGCATGTCATTTTGTCCTATTGATTATTGAAAGCCTCCTCTACAGTGGATATTCTGTGGTGTGCCTTCACAAAGGACATAAATATTGACACATGCTATGCCCATTCTGAGAAGTCATCCACACACTTCTTCCCCAGAACTCCTTATCACCAATCTTTCAATCCTTTTCTTTCCAAGACCTTGACCATCTTGCCAAGCTATTAGTAACTTCTCATGGATCAATGTAGATCTGTGCTTCTGGCCATCTCTAAGTCAAGACAAAGTGGACATCCATATGTACCACTGAAAATACTGCCCACCTGGGGCTGGCCCGGTGGCGTAGTGGTTAAGTTCGTGTGCTTCACTTCAGCGGCCCAGGGTCTGCAAGTTCAGATCCCAGGCATGGACCTACACATTGCTCATCAAGCTATGCTGTGGCAGCATCCCATATACAAAATACAGGAAGACTGGCATAGATGTTAGCTCAGGGCCACTCTTTCTCAAGCAAAAGGAGGAAGATGGGCACCAGGTGTTAGCTCAGGGCCACTCTTTCTCAAGCAAAAGGAGGAAGATGGGCACCAGGTGTTAGCTCAGGGCCACTCTTCCTCACCAAAACAAGAGAAAAAGTACTGCCCACCAAGAGGATTGTCCTTTGACACTGTCCTTCAGAGTTACCCCTGAGAGGAGCTATAATGCTGTAGCCATCCATTTTCAGTTGGTATATTATGTAGTGAAATCTATTAATGAGGCCACAGTTGTTTTCTTCTCAGTCAACAGATCATAAGGAACTTCCCATGACATCATTGGAGTAGATGGACAGAGAGAAGACAATGCAGCAGGAATTAATGTCGAAAGAGTCTGAAGGCCAAAAGCCCCAAAAGGAAGAGAAGTTCGCCTAGTAAACTGAACTTGCCACAGAGCCTTCTCTTGCTTTGATGCTCATTCAAAATTAGTAGCCTATGTGTTATTTGGTAAATAGGTCTAAATAGCACAATCAAATGTGGTAGATATTTATCTCTAAAACCCAGCAAGACCTACACCGCATTACATCTCTTCTATTGTAGTATGTGGTACACAGTACAGCCACTTGCCTTTTACCTTGGGGATAGCTTGATGTGCTCCAGGCCATTGGATACTCAGAAACTTCACTGGAGTGACAAGTCCTGAATTTTCATGGAGTTTATTTCCCACTCTCTGATTTGCAAAAGTCATGTTAAGGCATCTAAAGTACTCACATAATTCTTATTAAGGCATCTAAATTACTTGCTACTCCCAGTTCATCAGATCAGATCAGCATAACGTTATCAATATAGCAGACCAACATGATGATGTGCAAAATCTCAAGATGATCAAGGTCTCCCCAGCCTATATTAGGGCAGAAAGCGAGAAAGCCGATGGATCTCTGAGGCAACATTGTGAAGGTACGCTGTTGGCCTTGCCAGATAAAAGCAAACTGCGTCTGATGGTCCTTACAAATTGGGCTGGAGAAAAAAGTATTTGCTAGGTCAGTAGCTACATGCCAGCTCCAGGAGCTATGTTGATTTTTTTTCTTCTGGTAAATTTACTATATCTGGAATAGCAGCTGCAGTTGGAATCACTACCTGATAAAATTTATGATAATTCGCAGTCATTTTCCAACAACCATCTGCCTTCTGCATGGGCAAACCGGAAAGTAAAATGGGTTTTACCCCCCTTCCTCTTTTAAGTCTTTGATGGTGGCATTCATCTCTGCAGTTCCCTCAGGGATATGGTATTGTTTCTGTGTTTACTATCCTGGTAGTGAGGGAAAGTTCCAGGGGCTTCCATTTGATCCTTCCAACCATAATGATCCTTACTCTGTGGATCAGACAGACAAGGCTGGTATTCTTCCTGTTACTATGTATGTCTATCTAATTTACATTCATGAATACAGTTGATCCATGGACCTATTAGGCCCACTGTGATTTGAAATTGACCTAAGACTCCATATGTCACCAGTAGCCTCCATTTCATTGGTGGCACAGTAGTACTTTGAGTCTCCAGGAATTAACATAAATTCAGAGCCATTACCCAGTAATTCTTGAAAGCTCTGGGTAATTCCTTTTTCTAGGGGTTATAATCACTCTAGTAAATGGTGGCAAGTCTTTGGGGGAGGGCTTCAGTACGTGCTTCATTACAATCAAACACAAGTGATTCTGTTTCTCTGGAGAACGCAGACTAATACAGATACTGTGATCAGTCAGCCACTAGCAAAGAACACCAGGGGTCAAAATACTCTGATTATCACTCCCTGCTTCCCGTTACTATAAATTCCCATTACTATAAATAGCCTTACCTTATCTCTGGTAGTTAAATGCTGCCACTTAGCATCTGCTACACCCAAATCTCATCACTATATTGAAATGTCTATGGTGGTAAGTTCTATTCTCATACTTACTTCAGAGTTCTAAAGAATACTGGTGCTCCTCTCATGAACATATTTCTCAATTTCATAGTGAAGCTAATGTCCTCTGGGCTTTCTAGGAGGATGTAGTGGGGGAAATGAACGTGCAGGTCGCTCATGATAAAACACTCCAACATTCTCATTCTTTTTGTATTCCTTCCTCTGTATTATGCACAGAAGTTCTGGCATCTCAAACTCACTGAAAAAGCTCACGTTGAATCCAAAATTCAATGAACTAACTAAATAAACTGTCAGAGCTACTTCCAGTTGTACAAGCTAACACACTAAATACAAAATCTCTGGTAAGTACCCTCACATCAAATTTGGCCTGATCTAAATTTGGAATCCATTCCTTAGAATCCATTCCCACCTATATTCCCCATGTTTCTGCTGATTTAAATTAGCAAAATCTTGCAATTATTTTGAGTTAAAAGCTCATGAGTCAAACTTTTACTTGTTCCCCCTGGAGCATGCAGAGATCTGACTCCAATCATGAATGGAAGAAACAAAGAATAGTCAAGATGGGTCTTGAGATTGTTACAGAATCTTCAAGCAAGGAGAAGCTATTCCCATCAGACATGAGAGGGCAGGTTGTTTCCATTGGCAAGGGAGGCTCAGAATGACTTAGAGGTTCAAGATTCTCAGTTCATCTGACTCTACCCAGATATCTCCCTTCTAAATCTCAGAGTCCTACTCTTCCCCAATCAATACCCTAGCGTTCACATAATAGATTTGGTAAGGCTCTGAATTATACTTACAAAGTGATTCTGCAAACCACATAATTCAAATTTGCACCAGTTTTCAGGGAAGTCAGTCCTGTGCATACAAGAAAGAATATTCTTTTAACGCTGCCATATAAACTTTCTAGCTCTCTGACTGTAACTTGAGCTGAGAGTTTATAGACCTAAACTTATCATTTTCTTTCTATAAGAGCGCCAGTATACTCAGAAGCAGCCATCCTACCCCACAGTCCTTGTAGCCATCCATCATTACTACCATAAATGTCAAGCGTTATAAATGTCAGTGGGCACTTCATAATAATAACCACAGGTGAGAGTTGGATTATTTGCATTATCACTACATGCCATTAATACTATTATCCCATTTCTCATTGGCAAGGACCTCAGCATTACACTGAAGTTCAAGGACAAGACCAAAACAATATGACGCCTTTGAAATTATGTTTCCTGGAACCACTCCTGGTATCAACTTATGTATCAGTCAGGGTCCAGTGAGGAAACAGAAACCGTACCAGTTATCTTAGCAGGGAGAAGTTAATATAAAGAATTGCTAACCAAATATTGGAGAACTGAAAAGGCAAAAAGGACGTACTGAGGTACCATGAAAGTAGTAGCTCCAGGAAATAGTAACCACCTAGAACTGGAATAGCAAAAGGAAGAGGTTGAGATTATTAGAACTTGCAAAGTTGAAGCAGGGACCCAGATGCCTGAGAAAAGGGCACTGCTAGCCTGGTGTTGGTGCCTCAAGATCTTGGATGAGAGACCGACCCCAAGGGGCTGGGACTCAGATTTCTGAGAAGGATGCATCTGGCAGTTGCTGGTGTCTCTGAATGGGCACAATGAGGCTGATTCTGAGAATGTGGGAGAAAAATGCAAACTGAAACCAACTGTTGCTGCTGGAACCAACTGTGGCTGCCAGGATGAGAATATGCCGCTGTACGATGCTGACAGAAATAAGAAGCAAACAGGAAAGAGCAGATCTCTCTCCCTCCTCCAGCCTTCCAGCCTCCCTCTGGCACCCTTGTGGGCAAAGCCTAACAGAGAGCCAGCTGGCAAGGCAGAAATGTGGTTTGCAGAGTCTCATGCCCAGCTCACAAAGTGGAGTACAAAAAGGTGCATTGGAAATTGGGCAACAATCGCTTAATAACCTGGCACCCAGAAGATCCAACATGGGGGAGTTGTGATGGGCATTTCTGAAATGGTAGTGAAGGGAAACTCTGAGTTAACAGTGCACTCTCTCTTTACTCATTCTTCCAATTTTGAACCGTAAAAGCTTGAGAACGAGGTTTGCAAAGGCCAGGCTCCCCTTTGAGTGGCTGGGAAGGTGGAAGAAGATAAGTGTGCAAAGGCAAATGTTTACTCAGCTGGCGGAGGGAGAGAAAAAGAGTGGGAATGCTAACATGTAAGTACTTTTTCTCATCACACACGTAAAGCATTTCTCATAATTAGCATGCCATGAGTACTCAATACATACACACCATTATTACTATAAGTAGTAAGTATTAGTAGTTATAGGAAGGCAGCTGGGACATGATGGGTCCCAATAATTGATGATTGTTTTTATTGCTCATATCTGTGTCCCCGAATAAGCACAAAACTTCTGACAAAAGAGCCCATCAAGAGGGTTTATTAAACCCCCTTCAGGTTGGATGTGCCAACCTGAAGAATCTCAGACCCATCCACTTTTATCCTTATTTTAGTCCTTAACTAATGTTGTGGTAGACAGAACAGTAATCCCACAAATTGTCCACATCTTAATCTTTGGAACCTGTGAGTGTGTTACTTTACATGGCAAAGGGACTTTGCAGATGTGATTAAGGATCTTGAGATGGAGAGATTATACTGGATTATCTAGGTGGGCTGCTATGGTCTGAATGTTTGTGTCCCTCCAAAATTCTTATGTTAAAACATAACCCCCAAGGTGATGATATTAGGAGGTGGGGCCTTTGGGAGGTGATTAGGTCATGAGGGCTCCACCATCATGAATGGGATTGGTCCTCTTATAAAAGAGACCTCACAATGCTCCCTAACCCCTTCCACCATGTGAGGATACAACAAGAAGTCTTCCATCAGGAAGAGAGCCCTCACCAGAACCCAACCACGTTGGCACCCTGATCTCAGACTTCCAGCCTCTAGAACTGTGAGAAATAAATTTCTGTTCTTTGTAAGCCATCCAGTCTGTGGTATTTTGCTATGGCAGCCTGAACAGACTAAGACCCAGTGTAATCACATGTGTCCTTAAAAGCAGAGAACTTTCCTGGCTGTGGTCAGTGGGAGATGTGATGACAGAAGAACCAGAGAGCTGGCAGCATGAGAAGGCCTCAACTTGCCATTGCTGGCTTTGAAGATGGGGAAGGGGCCATGAACCAAGGAATGTAGGCAGGCTCTAGAAGCTGGAAAAGTCAGGAAAATGAATTCTCCCCTAGAGCTCTAGAAAGGAGCTCAGCCCTGCAAACACCTTGATCTTACCCAATGAGACCCATCTCCAGCATCTGACCTCCAGAACTGTAAGATAATACATGTGTATTGCTTTAAGCTACTAAGCGTCTTGTAATTTCAGCAATAGAAAATGAATACAAGAATTGTGGTTCCCTTTACTCTCTTCTTGGGCCATAAGTCCCTACTGCCAGCAGTGGGCACTCAGTGCTCTCATGTCCCTGGGAATCAATTTTGGAAGGAAGCAAGTGGTCATTTCTTCCCCATGTCCCCAGCACGGGGACCCAGAAGAGAGGATTCTAGCTGAGCAGGGAGACAGAGACAAAGGGCTCTCACCAAGCCCTGTCCTGACCCTCACAGGGAGGGTGAACATGCTTTTCATCAACAACCATGTCTCCTCAGCTCACCTCAACTCTATTTCCTTCCTGGGAACATATGTGTATTTATTTTCCTTGTTCAGCACAATTATGAAAATTCTACCTTTAATTTATTAAAATGAAACCTCTTGCTGTGGCCTACAAGGCCTGAAAAGTTTGCCTACCTCACAGACTTTCCTTCATCCCTCTCCTCACCTTGTCTCTATGCTCTGATCTCGGCGACTCCCTCTCTGTGTAGCTCTTGAGGGGGCCCAGCTCTTTCCCACCTCAGGACCTCTGCCCTTGCACTTCCCTCTGCCTGGACCGCTTGCCTGCCACTCTCCACATGACAGCTACTTCTCGCTCTTCATGTTCCAGCCCCAACATCACTTCTTGATCCCCCTTGCCTAAAGCATCCTCTATCAGGTCAGCTGTTAATTTTCTTCACAGCACTTATCACAATTAGAAGCTAATTTGTTTGTTTTTGTGTTTACTCATTTACTTTCGGTTCCCCATAGAATGTAAGTTCTATGCAATCAGGGGCCTTGGCTGGCTTGTTTGCCACCCTATCCCCAATGCCTGGAATAGTGCCTGGCAGACCACTAACATTCAGTAAACACTTGTAAAAGAGAGGGAGGAAGGGAAAGAAAAAATCCTGGTTGTGTCCCCATTTGCTGATCTAGTGCAGGAGTCCCTAAAATCATTCAGAGTCTACCCCAGGCCTGTCCTAGCCTAGGTCAGAATTGAGTGCCTCCTATGGCTTCTGGAACCTGCCTGTGTAGCTGTTTCTGGCCCTTGACCTGGGCTTGGCTCAGTATTTGAGTTCTACCAGTAGATCAGGCAAATCCTGCATTAAAAGCCACCCTGCTCTGGCTCTGCCTGACTCTTAGAAAATGACCCTGACTAGTGAGTCTAGACCAGGGAGGACTATCACTCATGAACAGTCTTGTTTCAACATTTATGTAGGATGATGACTGTGCTGTAGATTTTGGAGTCAGAGAATTTCAGTATGAATCATGGCCATGCCACTTATCTTGTATATTACTTTGCTCGGGCTGCCATAGCAGAATACTGCAGACTGAGTGGCTTGAACAACGGAAACTTGTTTTCTCGCAGTTCTGGAGACCAAAAGTCCAAGATCAATGTGATGTCAGGATTAGTTTTTGGTGAAACCTCTCTTCCTGGCTTGTAGACAGTCAATTCCTTGCTGGGTCCTCACATGGCCCCTTCTCTGTGTGCACATGGAGAGAGAGATCTCTGGTGTCTCTTCCTCTTCTTAAAAGGACACCGGTCCTATCAGAATAGAGCCCCACCCTTGTGATCTCATTTAACCATAATTATCTTCCTAAAGGCCCTCTCTTCAAACACAGTCACATTGAGGGTTAGGGCTTCAATCATATGAATTTTGGGAGGACACAATTCAGTCCATAACATCTTGTGACTACCCCACTCTGAGTCTTGGTTTTCTTGCCTGTAAATTAGGGGTGGTGATACATGCCTCTTATGGTTATTGACAGAATTAAATGAGGTGAAGAAACGAGTGTGTGTTCCAATTATCTGATACTGTACAACAAACCATTCCAAAACCTAGTAGCCTAAAATAATATTTTTGCTCACGAGTTCACACTCTGGACAGGGTTTGGCGGGACAGCTCATCTCTTCTCCATTTGGGCGTCAGCTGGAGTGGCTGAGGGGTGGGGATTGTAAACATCTGAAGGTCACTCACTCCATGTCTGGCACCTGGGCAGGGAAGATTCAAATATCTGAGTCTGGAACATCTGAGGGTTCATGAGCATCTCTTAGATAGATAGAAAGATAGATAGATAGATAGATAGATAGATAGATAGATAGATAGATAGACAGACAGACAGAAATAGATATAGATATAGATATAGATATAGATACAGATATAGATATAGATATAGATACAGTATTTCCAGTTGGTGGTTTCGGGATAACTGGACTTTTTAAATATCAGCTCAGGGCTCCCAAGTCCCAAGAGAGAAAGCCAGGTGAAAGCTGTATCACCTTTAATGACCAAGCCTTGGAAGTCAGCGATCATCACTTCTGCCTACCATTTGAGGCAGTCACAAAGCCCTGCCCTGGTTCAAGGGGAGCAGAAATAGTCATCATCTCTTGATAGGGGAGAGACAAGATTCTGGAAGGCTTGTGAAACTGAAAACACTACTGTGGTTATTTTTGGAAAATATAACCTGTCACTCTACTCAAATATATGACTTGCTTTGGACACAATGTCCAGATTATAACCCCTGGCCCTCTGTGAGCCCTCTGCTCCTCATGAGAGCAGTAAAGTCTCATAGCTATCCCCTGACCAACTACCCAACTGGGTCCAGAAGATATAGGGAATGGTTTCTGTTTCTGGAACCACAATGATCACCTTGCTCACTTCCATTGGCATCTTTGGAGCACTTGTGGTTTGTCACATTGCCGTTCATTTAGAAGCCTTTCAGAGAAGAGAAAAGCCTAGGATCATTTTTTAGCTGAAATCTCTCATCCATCATATCCTTTCCCTGGAAGACACAGGCCTGTCTGTGTTGGCCTGGGGGCTGGATGGAACTGTAGCTCAGGCTTTTCAACACCCCGAGAGGGAGGCCAATGCTCAGCCATGAGCAAGTCCTCCTTTCCCTGCTTTAGCTGGGGTCCCCCTCCTGGTACCCCTCGTGATCAGCTGCATCATCACCGGCCTGCTCACCACACCTTGCACAGGGTTCTCTGGCTCAAGGACAAGCTCCTCTAACAAGAGGTCTGCTGAGGGTGCATGGCCATCCTGTGTCCCCCTCCCCTCCTTCCCCCTCTCTCTTTGCTGCTCCTCCTCATTTATTCTCTCATTCTGCCCCAGCTCTTATTTGGGAATGCAGCCTTGGCTCTTTCTCTTCTGGCTACAGAGAGACCCACTGGAGGGGAGATATACCCTCCACCCTTCCAGGAGAGGTGGCCGAGGGCCCAAGGGGCATGCAGCCCTCCCCGGCTCTCTCCTTTCTTGGGGTCTTCTGGGACTGCGACAGGCTCTGCCCAAGACTCTTGGTCTCTGAGGGCCAGTGCTCTCCTCTGCTTGCCCTGACCCAGGAGAAGAGAACTCCCTTTGTCTTCACTTTACAGAGATAAAGATCAACTCTTCAGAAGGATGGCCTGTGTAGATCTAAAGGAAATCAACAGATAGAACCATAGCCTGTACAACTTCATGTAATATGTTTCTCTCACTCCCACTCTGGCTTCCCTCTGGTTGAAGGCTGTCCCGTCTTGGGGCTGACAAGCCCATGGTCCAGCCCTCACTTCCTCCTTCTGGCGTGGTGGCTGATCCAGGCATGACACAGGGATTCACAGCTTCCCCTTCCAGATGAGGCTGGGGCCACCTCTTGAGGACTCGGCCAGGTTCAGTCAGAGAATATCATACTAGTTCCTTCTGATCACATAAGAGGGCCTTTCTGAGGTGTCGATTTATGAGCAGTACTAATCTGATAAGGTCAATCAGGGCTATGTGATGACATAATTCTGACAGAACAGGTTATAAAAAGTAAATTCTAGTGCTGCCCTGCCACCATCAGCTAGACAACTAGGAACGTCATTTAACTTCTCTGGGCTTTAGCCTCCTCATCTGTGAGATGAGGAACTTGGAAGCAAGAAAAACTCTGAGCGAGATTCAGGCTGACAGGATAAAAGGGTCTGGCTACAAGCATTCTAGGGTCTGTTCCAGGTCTGAAATCCCCCGAGGAGGTCTGTCAACAAACTATTTCTTTCTTTGGAGAAAGCTTTGTTTCCAGTGGGTCTGGGCTGGAGAAGGGATGGGACATGCTGGTGGGCAGGGAGTTGGGGAGACAAGAGGAAGGCTTTTTTCCGGGGGGGGGGGGTGGGGGGTGGGGATTTATAAACAGCTTGGAGCGCCATCTCTCCCCTGGTGGCCGCTCGACTTGGAGGTCTGGGTGGAGTGCTCCTCCCGAGGGCACAGGCTGCAAAACTCCCACCCACCGCCAGCGGCGAAGCCCCCAGGAGACCGCGGAGCAGCAGGAATTCAAAGGAGCCTGCCCAGGTACAGGTGTGCGCATTCCGGGCCTGACAGCCGCCTCCCCCGCCGCCTTTCAGGGACCGTTTGTCCGAAGGCATTATGCAAAATAAAGCTGCCTTGTTTCCTTCGCCTGGCAATCCCGGGCTTCCCTGAGGCTGTCTTGGTGAGAGGGAGGATCAGAGAGCAGCGAGCTGGTGAATCCCCGCAAGCTGAACGTTTCTCCCACTCTGTTCTGGCCTAGTTGGGAATTCACGATGGGAAGCAAAGGAGGGAGGCTCTTCCCCAGGATTAGACCCAGCTTCTACCTCAGCAAGTGTGACCCCATAACTCTAGGGGCAGCCCCTAACCCGAGACTCCACTTCAAACCCTAGCATCACTCTATACAGGCTGAAGGAATTAGAATTCAAGCCATGGACTGGTTTGTAGAAAGAGGAGTTCCGCCATTGGCCTCTAGGTGGCATGATTCTTCTCAAGGACGCATCAAGGAAACCGTCGCTGGGTCTGGGCTGCAGAATAGCAACTGAGGTCTAGGAAGGGTTCTGGACACAGAATAGCATCCCATTTCTTTTCCAAGTTGGTCAAGTCCTCACATGAGCTGCCAGCAGAGAGCTCTGGAGAGGTCCCTGAAGTGGAGTTCAGCGTCTGGGGAGGCAGCATGTGGGGCAGAAAAGCCATGGTCCCAGGTCTGAGTTCTGGTTCCAGCTCTTGACCTCCTTGTGGGCTCCCTTGTCTATTCATTCATATCTTAGTGCACTCACTCACTCACTCACTCTTCTATACCAGGTACCAAACTGCAGGAGAGGGAATACATAGATGAATAGAGAGCATCGTTCCTCTATTACCCAGATAGAACTTCCCCAACTTGACTCAGCCTAGACAAGAAAAGTGCACTTTTTCGAGTGTCCTGGGGGAAAGCAGCTTTATAAGCAGATAATTATAATGCAGTATGCTATGGTTATAATAAAGGCATGTACAAAGTTGTATGGAAGTTCAGGGAGAGAGAAATTAACTCTTTCAGGGAAATTGAAAGAGATTTCCCAGAGAAATTGAGTTTTCAGGAAGAGTAGGCTTTTGGGAGATAAGAATGATGGAAATTCAGACAATAACAGCAGAATCAAAGACCTTGAAGCAGGAAAGTACAGACCACATTTGAAGTATTTTCAGATGATGTGAATGTCCACAATGAAAATGCAAAAGAATATTTGAAAAATTGTTAGAGCTAATTAGGCTTCAGCAAAGTGGCTTGTTACATTAGCTTTTTTTTTTATTCTAGAATAAGCAACTAGTAAATATAGTGGGAAAAAGTCTTCTTTCAGTAACAATAGCAATAACAAACAAAAGAGTGAGAACTAAACAAAATAATAAACATGCAGGATGTAGATGAACAAAACTTCAGCACTTTCTGGAGGACACTTGACGAAATAGAGATGCACGTTATAATTCTGGGTGGAAAGACACAAATGCACGTAAAGCTTTAGTGTGTAAGGAGAGGGGCACTTCACTCAACATCCTACGCGTGTAATCTCAATGAGGGGCAGAGGGATAACTGGATAACAATTTGGAATACGTATAAAATAAGATCCACATCTCACATCCTACTCCAAAATCAATTCCAAAATGATTCCATTTCCATTTTTTTTCTCCTCCCTCCCTTGTAACCTCAAATCTCCTTGCCAGAGTCCTGAGTGAGCCTGTCCTAAGGTCTCCAAGCAGCGTCCTCAGCAAGAACAGAACCTTCGTGGACTCCGATGCCGGCAAACCCAGACTTTGCATGAGTCTGTTAGTGAGGAAACTCAGAGAATTTCTTTTGCCTTTTAAGGAGTAAGGCTGTTGTATCCTCACACACAGAGGCCTAGAATACTACTGAGCTTAAAAACAGTAGGTGACCTTTGGCCAGATTGCTGAGGAGTGAACGTTTCAGCGCAGATATCATAGACCTTTTACTTAATTCTCTCCCTCTGTCATGGGTTGAATTGTGTCCCTCAAAAAGATATGTTCAAGTCCTAACCCCCTGCCCCCTCCAGTCCTTCAGAATGTGACTTTATTTGGAACTAAAATCATTGCAGAGGTAATTAGTTAAGCTAAAATGAAGTCATACTGGATTAGGGTGGGCCCTTAATCCAGTGTGACTGGTGTTCTTATAAGAAGATTCCCATGAGAAGACAGAGACACAATGACATGCCTTGTGAAGACAGAGGCAGAGACTGGAGTGATACGTTATAAACCAAGGGATGCCAAGGATTGCTGGCAACATCAGAAGCTAGGAGGAGAGATGTATGGGACAGGTTCTTCCTCAGAGCCCTCAGAAGGAGCCAACCCTGCCAATAGCTTGATTTTGGACTTCCAACCTCCAGAACTGTGTGAGAAGACCTTTCTGTTCTTTTAAGTTGCCCAGTTTGTGGTACTTTGTTACGGCAGCCATAGGAAACTAACACACCCTCTAAAAAAGAAGATATATTATTCAGGTATTAGCGGAGTGAGTTCTTTCAAAGTCTACTAACCAACAAGTATATGATTTTTAATGGAGTTGTTTGACATGCATTTTTAATTCTAAAGAGATGACTAGTGTCAGAGGTGTACAAGGCTATTGGCAGGCACATGAACTGGGCCAAGCCCTCCCTCCCCTCAGCCCCTCGCCCCAACCTGTACCCTGGCTTCCCCACAGAAGACCAAAAGGCAACTTGGCTGGCTTCCCAGGCAGCTGCCTCCCAAGGGGAAGCCACCCAAGCTCCCTTAGTTACTTTGGGGCTAGAGTTGCCTGACGAGGAAAATGCATCCCAAACAGCACAAGAAAAGGAAAGTAGGATATTTGAGCAAAGGAATCTGAGGGTGGTATTTACCACCGAGACCAGCCCACTTGCTCTAAATTTACAGGATAATCCCATCCTTCAAGCATGAATCCAAGCTTGTCCAGAAGCTTGTGGACAATTTAGGTTTCCCAGCCACAATTTCCTGACCAGTACAGTGAGAATAACCCTCAGGTGTTGAAGAGAGGCAGGAAAGTTCTTTGTACATCCTGTAATTTTTGTAAAGATAAGAGAGGCTAAGTGGTGAAATCATACCAAAGATTTACATTGTGGTGGATATCTCCTTGCTCCAACTCAGCCACTCTGATTAGACCGGATGGAGTAGGTCTTTCCCTCTGGTTCATCCCAGACCCTCAGCCATTGTTCCAGCTCTGTGAGCCTTTCCTTTCTGCCACAAAGACTTCATGCAAGTGCTTCCTCTGGAATACTCTTCCTTATTTCCAAACCACTGCCTCCTCCCTGCTCCTTACCTGGCCCCCTCTTACTCATCTGTCAGATTTAACATCGTTTCCTGGAGGAAATCTCCATCAAACACCTCATCCCTTCTGCTCAAAATTCTAGATAGGGGATAGTTAAAAGAAAATTATAAAACTGCATATCACATCTGGCTACAGGGTTTCCAGAAATAAAGTAACCTAAAAATACTGAAACCCTCCAATACAAAACAGCTCTACCCTTTATAATGCAATTCATGGGTGACTTTGCAAAAAGGAAAGAAAAAAAAGGCAAATCCTTGGGAGAAGAGGCAATGCAGGGTAATAGCCAGCTGAAGCTATCAGCTGCCTGGAAGGCATCCACTTACCCCAGACACCTAGAGTTTAGACCACGTGCAGGGAACTGGACAAAGACTCTGCCGTTCAGAGCAACGAGTAAGATCAGAGACCCCATTTTAAAGCTGAAACTCACAAAAGACTACACCTTAGAGAAACAAGGAATCAGAAAAAAAATTCTGGCACCAGGAGAAGATAGCATAGAACAAAGTTTGTCTTGGCCTTGGCTCTTGGTGGGGGCAAGGAGAGTCTCCTCAGAAAACACGTAGGCAAAGGCCCGAGCTCCTATGGATATGGGCCCATCTTCGCATTATTTACAAGGTCCAAAAAAAAAATAAAAAAGATAAGCATTTTAATTTAAAATGACGTTGCAAAAAAAAAAAAAAAAATCAAACCTGAATCCAGTCGTACACCAGAGTGATACATTCAGCAAACCCTAGACTGTGGGAAACTCTCCAGGACAAACTGAAATAATCCAGTTTTTTCAATAAATGAATTACAAGGGGGAAAAAAAGAGATGGAAGGGAAACATATAAGTTAAGGGACTTAATATGCATAGCAACAAATTGCAATGTGTAGACTTTATTTGGATCATGGTACAAATAAATATACAGTCAAAAATATTTCATAAGGTAATTGAAAATTGAACACTGCTTGACTATTGGATGATATTAAGGAATTATTATTCAGTTTTTTAGGTATGATAATGGTACTGTGGTTTTGATTAAGTACTTGTCTATTAAAGGTACATAGTGAAATATTTATGGATACAATTATATGATGGAATTGAGTCATAATGATATGTGAGGGGAATGTGATTGGAGGTTTGTCAATGAAACTAGATTGGCCATGAGTTGACAATTGTCAAAGCTGGGCGATGGACACATGGGGTGTTAGACTATTTTACTTTTGTACATATGTGAAAATTTCTATCATGAGTTAAAAAAATAAAATAAAGTGGGTCAAATCTGGCAGTGCTTCAAGATGTCTCAAGAAAAAATAATGCAAATCCTTTCTAAAGACATGTACCTTCTTCAGAGACCTCAGAAGATCCCGCTGTAGCATTCCAACAAATATGCGTTTGCACTTGAAATACACACGACAAAGCAAGATTTCAAGACCAAGACTCAGCAGAAAAAGCTGTAGAGCCAACATAAATCTATTAAAGACGTTTAAAGAAATTAAAGAGATCATTGAAAACATGAAAAAAGATTGAGAAACCATCAAAAAAAAGAGCAGGATAATTCTATCAATAGCAGCTTATGTGGTTTCAGACCAACCTTTCCACTGAAAAACTATTAGGAATCTGTTTGAAGGCAGTAGAGATCTGCCAAGTCAATGTGGACTTACAGGGCAAAGATCTGGACAGAAGGGAGGTCCAGAGAGGTAAGCCCAGCATTTGAGGCTGCTTTTCCCCTCAAGGCAATTGCCAAATCCAAAAGCAGTAGGTGAGAAGTGCATTAGTTTTTGACAGTTTCACAGTTTCCAGGAATGGGACCTGCTAAAGAAGAGGTACTTACCCTAGCCTTTCACTTGGGATCCGAAGAGCATCAGTTCTCAGACCTTTGAGTCTCAGGATCCCTTTACAATCTTAAAAGTTATTTAGGATCCCAAAGAACTTTTGTTTATGTGGATTATATCTATGAATATTTACCACATCAGAAATTAAAACTCAGAATGAAAATATTTATAAATATTATTTTATAATATTTATTTATAATATTTATTATAAAAATAGTTTTTAAAATATTTATTTTTTAAAATATCAATAACAAACCCATTGCATGTTAACATAAATGATTTATTTTATGAAAAGCAGCTATATTTTTTAAAACAAAAAATTAATGAGAAGAGGCTTTGTTTTACATTTTTGCAAGTCTCTTTAATGTCTGGCTTAATATAAGACAGTTGGATTTTCATGTCTGCTTCTATGTTCAATCTGTTGTGGTATGCTGTTTTGCTTGAAATTTGTGAAGAAAATCTGGTCTTACAAAAATATGTAGGTAGAAAACGGTGGAGTATTTTCATAACCTTTACAGATAATTGAGGATATTTTTCTTTGATACTACACCAAAATTCAGTAAGTGGTAGTTTCTTTAAGGTTTGCTGCAGTGTGGAATCTGAAATCATATCAATGAACATTTCATACTCTCATACTTTAAAATGTATTGGCCAATTTTGCACTTTGAATGATCTTTTACTTATGCATAATTTTTAACATACATTGGTCATTGGAAAAATATTCATTCATTGAGTTATGCAAACCTGCCAAATGTTGAAACATTTTACTATGTAATATCTAAAAATCACACTAATTAATATCACCACCAATCTCATCAGAAAAATCTTTAACTGTAGTTTATCTACCAGATATTCTTTCAAGTAAAAATGATGTTCCATAAAAAAGAAGCTAGTTCAGTATACAATGCCAACAATCTCACATATTTTTCCTTTAGACACCATACTTCTGTATACAACAGAAATGTATCACACATATTCCCAATTTTGGTCACACAGAATATTAAGTGTTGAGACTTAATAAAATCAATCATTTTTACTGCTCATCAAGGGCATTCATAAGTGAAAGTGGATTTTATTTTCTTTTTACTGCAGTGGATGGCTTGGTGCCATAGTCTTGATTTGTGCTAAGGCATCAATACTAAAGCACCAATGACGTATCACCATCAGTGCACATTTGCACTCAGTGAAAAAAACCAAATGCCTTAGTATTATTACCAAAACAAAATTTTAACCTTGTGGACCCCCTGAACACATCTCAGGGCCTCTCAGAGGTCCACAGACTACACTTAGCAGATCATTCCTCTAGGAGTAAGAGTAAATGAGAAATAAACCAGCCCTCTTAAGTAATGAAGCCCCACATTAAATCATCTCAATTCCTGCTGGTCATAAGTAAAAGTAAATCCTTTCTATAAGATGATGACTGGCCGGCCCCGTGGCTTAGCGGTTAAGTGCGCACGCTCCGCTGCTGGCGGCCGCGGGTTCGGATCCCGGGCGCGCACCGACGCACTGCTTCTCTGGCCATGCTGAGGCCTCGTCCCACATACAGCAACTAGAAAGATATGCAACTATGACATACAACTGTCTACTGGGGCTTTGGGGGAAAAAAATAAATAAAATTATATATTAAAAAAAAAAAAGATCATGACACCTTCCTGAGCTTCAACTTATCTCTACAACAGTTTACGTACAATAATTGAAACTCAATCAAAGACAACCCATACAAGAGAAGACACGGCATAAGTGAAAGCCAAAAGAAAATGACAGACAATAAATAGACTTGGCAAAGTTCTAAATAATGGGCTTAACAGACAAGGGTTGAATATTACTACACTTAATATATTTAGTGAAATAAGACAGGGGGTAGATTTGCAGCTTCATTTTTAAGAAAACAAATGGGAATTCTAGAACTGAAAATAGCATAACTGAAATTAAGAATCAAAGGATGTATATAACAGCAAAGTAGACAAGCTGAAGAGAGAATTAATAAACTAGAAGATAGGGGCGGAGTCAAGATGGCGGCGTAGGCAGACTCTGAACTCACCTCCTCCCGTGGACACAGCCAATTTACAACTACTCGTGGAAAAGTTACCCCTGAGACAGAACTGAAAACTGGATAAGAGGAACTCCTGCAACAACGGACAATCCTAACTGGGGTAGAAGAGGCAGAGACTCCCTTCTGGAGAGGAAAAATGCCACCTTCACAAGCCGCCAGCTTCACGGCCGCCGGGAGCAGCTCACAGGTACGCAGCCTCCCTGGAGGCGCGGGGCCCTGAGCCGGGGAGCGCCCGCTGTGGGCATTTTGTGGACCCAGCACAATTGAGACCAGCAGCATAATATCTGACTTTGCCTGCTACTAAAGCATTGGGTAGCACCCCAGAAAACCCGGTTCACAAAGAAACTAAAACTGGCTCTTAAAGGGGCCCGCGCACAAACTCACCCGTTCCAGAAAGCATCCTAAAATCACCAGAAAGAAAGGTGCACAGTGCTTCGGTGACAAGAGACTCACCTAATAGGCCCTGAGTGCATCTCGGTGAGGGGTGAGACCTCTCCAGGGACTGGGACATTGGCGGCGGCCATTGTTGTGGCCTGGTGTGAGCGTGCCGACACAGACGCCATTGGAGTTCTCCCTGAGACCTGCTAGCCCAGGGTCTGCTCTACCCGCTAGAGCACCGATTTAATCCAGCTCAGCCAGGGCAGGCAGCCCACCCTAGAGACTAGCCCCACCCAACAACAAGCCCTCAGGCAACGTGTGGGCCTGCATAGATTGGTGACTGGATTCTCTGCAGCCTGGCAACTGAGCTGACTTGAGCGGGGCAGGGTGTGCACAAGGAGCGGGTGGAGAGTGTGGGGCGGTGGGAGAGTGTGTGGGGCTCCCGCCGTGGAGAGACTGGGTCCACTTGGGAGGTCAGGGCGCTCACACGGGGCAGGACTGTGTTGACTGTGTGTGTGGACCTGTGGGCGGCAGGGCTTCTCAGCCACAGAAGACTTGTACTTCTCAAAGACCCACATAGGAGGTTTGCTCCACCTTCCAAAACCTGAAACAATTGGGTGCTCCTGTGCCTGAGGCCAGCCCCACCCAGCTGCAATCCTCAGAGAGCTGACAAGAGACCTAATAGGCTAGAGGCTTACAGCAATTGTAAGGCCCTGAGCCTAACAACCTGCCACGGTGGGGGCCTACTCACTTAAAAGAAATACTGCAACACAAATGTGGTATTAGAACTTGCAGCCAACTGTGCTGGGGCTCCCCACAGCTGATAAAGAGACTGAAGGACCCACAACAACTACAAGCAGCTGAGCATTACAACAGCTGGCCAGGAGCATAACTCAGCCTCCCTGGGCACCTACAGGGAGAGCAAACAGGCCACAGCAGAAGGATACACGTAGCCCACATAGGGGTCACCCCTGGAACATTGAGAACTGAGGGAAGCACACTGGAAGCCTCCTAAGCCATCACTTACATAAGGTCACCTATCCAAGAGCAGGAGATGTAGCTGACCTACCTAATACGTAGACACAAGCACAGGGAAAGAGGCAAAATGAAGAGGCAAAAGAATACATTCCAAGTAAGGGAACAGGACAAAACCCCAGAAAAGGAACTTAGTGAAACAGAAATGAGCAACCTACCTGACAGAGAGTTCAAACTAAGAGTGTTAAGGATGCTCACTGATCTGGGGAGAAGAATAGATGGACTCAGTGAGAATGTCAACAAAGAAATGGAAGATATAAAAAAGAACAAATCAGAAATGAAGAATACAATACTGGAAATGAAAAACTCATTAGAGGGACTCAAAAGCAGAGTAGAGGATACAGAAGAACGGATCTGTGAGCTGGAAGAAAGACTAGAAGAAATTACCCAAGGTGAACAGGTAAAAGAGAAAAGAATTAAAAAGAGTGAGGACAGTCTAAGGGACCTCTGGGACAACATCAAGCGCACTAACATCCGTGTTATAGGTGTCCCGGAAGGAGAAGAGCGAGACAAGGGGGCAGAGAATCTATTTCAAGAAATAATAGATGAAAACTTCCCTAACCTAAGGAAGGAAACAGACATCCAGGTACAGGAGGCACAGAGAGCCCCAAACAAGATAAACCCAAAGAGGCCCACACCAAGACACATCATAATCAAAATGTCCAGAATTAAAGATAAAGAGAGAATCCTAAAAGCCGCAAGAGAATGTCAAGTTACATACAAAGGAAACCCCATAAGGCTATCAGCTGACTTCTCAGCAGAAACCTTACAGGCTAGAAGAGAATGGCATGATATATTTAAAGTGCTAAAAGGAAAAAACTTACAGCCAAGAATACTCTACCCAGCAAGGTTATCGTTCAAAATGGAAGGAGAGATCAAAATTTTCCCAGATAAGCAAAAATTAAAGGAGTTTGTCACCAAGAAACCAGTGTTACAAGAAATGTTAAAGGGACTGATTTAAGGGGAAAAGAGAAGACCACAAATAGGAAAAATTATCTATTTCCACGATTAGAACGTAATGGACACAAATGCACACAAAAGAGGTTAGATATGATATCAAAAACATAAAAGGAGGGAGGAGGGTAGTTAAAGAGTACAGCTTTCAGACAGAGGTCAAACTAAAGTGACCATCAATTCTGTATAGAAGAAGTAAGGAACAGAGAAGGACTACTAAAACACTGAGAAAAAAAAAAAAGAAAAGTTAAAAATGGCAGTAAGTACATACTTATCAATAGCTACTTTAAACGTCAATGGACTAAATGCTCCAATTAAAAGGCATAGGGTGGCTGACTGGATAAAAACAAGACCCATATATATGCTGCATACAAGAGACACACTTCAGACCTAAAGACACTCACAAACTGAAAGTGAAGGGATGGAAAAAGATACTCCACGCAAATGGCAATGAAAAGAAAGCTGGGGTAGCAGTACTCATATCAGACAAAATAGACTTTAAAACAAAAACTGTAAAACGAGACAAAGAAGGGCATTACATAATGATCAAGGGAACAATCCAACAAGAGGATATAACACTTGTAAATATCTACGCACCCAATGTAGGTGCACCTAAATATATAAAGCAATTATTAACAGACATAAAAACAGAAATAGACAGTAACACAATAATAGTAGGGGACTTTAACACTTCACTTACACCAATGGATAGATCATCCAAACAGAAGATCAATAAGGAAACATTGGCCTTAAACGACACACTAGAACAGATGGACCTAGTAGATATATACAGAGCATTCCATCCAAAAACCGAAGAATACACGTTCTTTTCAAATGCACATGGAACGTTCTCCAGGATTGATCACATATTAGGCCACAAAACAAGTCTCCATAAATTTAAGAAGATTGAAATAATACCAAGCATCTTTTCTGACCACAAAGGTATGAAACTAGAAATCAACTATAGGAAGAAAATCAGAAAAGCCACAAATACATGGAGATTAAACAAAATGCTACTGAACAATGACTGGGTTAATGAAGAAATCAAAGAAAAATCAAAAAATACCTGGAGACAAATGAAAATGAAAATACGACATGCCAGAATTTATGGGATACAGCAAAAGCGGTTCTAAGAGGGAAGTTTATAGCAATACAGGCCTATCTCAACAAACAAGAAAAATCTCAAATAAACAATCTAACAATGCACCTAAAGGAACTGGAAAAAGAAGAACAAACAAAGCCCAAAATCAGTAGAAGAAGGGAAATAATAAAAATCAGAGCAGAAATAAATGAAATAGAGACCAAAAAACAATAGAAAAATTAATAAAACCAAGAGCTGGTTCTTTGAAAAGATCAACAAAATAGACAAACCTTTAGCTAGACTCACCAAGAAAAAAGAGAGAAGGCACAAATAAGTAAAATCAGAAATGAAAGAGGAGAGGTTACAACAGACACCTCAGAAATACAAAAGATTATAAGAGAATACTATGAAAAACTATATGCCAACCAATTCGACAATCTGGAAGAAATGGATAAATTCTTAGAATCATACAACCTTCCAAAACTGGATCAAGAAGAAGTAGAGAATTTGAATAGACCAATCACCAGTAAGGAGATCGAAACAGTAATCAAAAACCTCCCCAAAAATAAAAGTCCAGGACCAGACGGCTTCCCTGGTGAATTCTACCAAACATTCAAAGAAGTCTTAATACCTATCCTTCTCAAACTCTTCCAAAAATTGAGGAGGGGGAAGCTCCTAACTCATTCTACGAAGCTGACATTACCCTGATACCAAAACCAGACAAGGACAACACAAAAAAGAAAATTACAGGCCAATATCACTGATGAACATCGATGCGAAAATCCTCAACAAAATACTAGCAAATCGCATACAACAATATGTTAAAAGATTATACACCATGATCAAGTGGGATTTATTCCAGGTATGCAGGGATGGTTTAACATTCGCAAATCAATCAACGTAATACACCACATTAATAAAATGAAGAACAAAATCACATGATCATCTCAATAGATGCAGAGAAAGCATTTGACAAGATCCAGCATCCATTTATGATAAAAACTCTGAATAAAATGGGTATAGAAGGAAAGTACCTCAACATAATAAAGACCATATATGAGAAACCCACAGCTAATATCATCCTCAATGGTGAAAAACTGAAAGCTATCCCTCTAAGAACAGGAACCAGACAAGGATGCCCACTGTCACCACTCCTATTTAACATAGTATTGGAAGTCCTAGCCAGAGCAATCAGGCAAGAGAAAGAAATAAAAGGGATCCAAATTGGAAAGGAAGAAGTGAAACTGTCACTATTTGCAGATGACATGATTTTATATATAGAAAACCCTAAAGAATCCACCAGAAAACTTTTAGAAGTAATAAACGAATATGGTAAAGTTGCAGGATACAAAATCAACATACAAAAATCAGTTGCATTTCTGTACACTAACAACGAAGTAGCAGAAAGAGAAATTAAGAATACCATCCCATTTACAATTGCAACAAAAAGAATAAAATACCTAGGAATAAACTTAACCAAAGAGGTGAAAGATCTGTACACTGAAAACTATAAAACATTTCTGAAAGAAATTGAAGAAGACACAAAGAAATGGAAAGATATTCCGTGCTCTTGGATTGGAAGAATTAACATAGTTAAGATGTCCATACTTCCTAAAGCCATCTATAGATTCAATGCAATCCCTATCAAAGTTCCAACAACATTTGTCACAGAAATAGAACAAAGAATCCTAAAATTTATATGGAACAACAAAAGACCCCGAATAGCTAAAGGAATCCTGAGAAAAAAGAACAAAGCTGGAGGTATCACACTCCCTGATTTCAAAATATACTACAAAGCTATAGTAACCAAAACAGCATGGTACTGGCACAAAAACAGACACACAGATCAATGGAATAGAATCGAAAGCCCAGAAATATACCCACACATCTATGGACAGCTAATCTTTGACAAAGGAGCCAAGAACATACAATGGGGAAAAGAAAGTCTCTTCAACAAATGGTGTTGGGAAAACTGGAGAGCCATATGCAAAGAAATGAAAGTAGACTCTTACCTTACACCATACACAAAAATTAACTCCAAATGGATTAAAGACTTGAATGTAAGACCTGAAACTGTGAAAGTTCTAGAAGAAAACATAGGCAGTACTCTCTTCGACATCAGTCTTAGCAACATCTTTTCAAACACCACATCTGACCGGGCAAGAGAAACAATAGAAAAAATAAACAAATGGGACTACATCAAACTAAAAAGCTTCTGCACAGCAAAGGAAACCATCAACAAAACGAAAAGACAACCTAACAATTGGGAGAAGATATTTGCAAACCATACATCTGATAAGGGCTTAATCTCCAAAATATATAAAGAACTCATGCATCTCAACAACAAAAAAACTACCAACCCAATTAAAAAATGGGCAAAAGACCTGAACAGACATTTCTCCAAAGAAGATATACAGATGGCCAACAGACACATGAAAAGATGTTCAAAATCACTAACTATCAGGGAAATGCAAATCAAAACTACAATGAGATATCACCTCACGCCCGTCAGAATGGCTATGATTGGCAGGACAGGAAACAACATGTGTTGGAGAGGTTGTGGAGAGAAGGGAACTCTCATACACTGCTGGTGGGAGTGCAAACTGGTGCAGCCACTATGGAAAACAGTATGGAGATTCCTCAAAAAATCAACGATAGAACTACCATATGATCCAGCTATTCCACTGTTGGGTATTTATCCAAAGAACTTGAAAACACCAATTTGCAAAGGTACATGCACCCCTGTGTTCATTGCAGCCTTATTCACGATAGCCAAGACTTGGAAGCAACCTAAGTGCCCATCAAGGGACGAATGGATAAAAAAGCTGTGGTATATATACACAATGGAATACTACTCAGCCATAAGAAACGATGAAATCCAGCCATTTGTGACAACATGGATGGACATTGAGGGCATGATGCAAAGTGAAATAAGTCAGAGGGAGAAGGTCAAATACCGTATGATTTCCTTCATTAAGTAGTAGATAATAACAACAATAAACAAACACATAGGGACAGAGATTGGATTGGTGGTTACCAGAGGGGAAGGGGGGAGGGAGGAGGGTGAAAGGGATAATTGGGTACATGTGTGTGGTGATGGGTTGTAATTAGTATTTTGGTGGTGAACATGATGTAATCTATGCAGAAATAGAAGTACAATGATGTACACCTGAAATTTTTACAATGTTATAAACCAATGTTACTGCAATAAACAAAAAATTTAAAAAAAAAAAAAAAAGTTACACAATAGACTTTGTTGAATTGAATTGAATTGAGTTGAATTGAATTGAATTGCAGGTCAATAAAAATTATTTCCAATAAACTAGAAGATAGATTTAAAAATCCAGAGTAAAGCAAGGAGTTATATAAAGATGGGAAAATATAGGAGACTAAGGAGACACATGGGATCTAGCATACATATATATGGAGTTCTAGAAGAAGGGGAGAGCAAGAATGGGATAAAATAATATTTGAAGACTCAATGGTTGAGAATTTTTCGAAACTAATGAAAAACATCAATTTACAGATACAGGAAGCCCTTCAAACTCTAGAAACAGCAGAAAGTATATAAAGACAACCACACCTAGTGCATCAAATTAAAATTTCTGAAAACCTCAAGAGCAGCCAGAGGAAAAAAAAAGATACATTGTCTTCAAAAGAGCAACTATAAATGGGAAAACAGATTCTTACTAGAAATAATGGAAACCAGAAGACTGGAATGAAATCTGGAAACTGCTAAAGGAAAAGAATTGCCTATATAGAATTTTGTACAAGGGCTGGCTCTGTGGCCTAGTGGTTAAGTTCGGCACGCTCTGCATCGGCAGCCCAGTTTCAGTGTCCCAGGCCCAGATCTACACCACTTGTCAGCAGCCATGCTGTGGCAGCAACCCGCAGACAAAATAGAGGAAGTCTGGTTCAAATGTTTGCTCAGGGCGAATCTTCCTCAAGCAAAAAGAGGAAGATTGGCAACAGATGTTAGCTCAGAGCGAATCTTCCTCAGCTGAAAAAAAATAAAAAAGAATTTTGTACAAAGCAAAAATATCATTCAAAAAGAGATAAAGACATTTCCTGGGCTTGAAAAAAGACTAAGAGAATTTGTTACGAGCAGATGATTAGGTGATTGGGTGTATTAAAGATATTCTTCCAGGAGAAGGAAAATGATTCCAATGAGAATGATCCCAAAAGGAAACTAAAAAATGCAGGGAGGAATGCAGACAATGTGTATTTTGTAAGAGCATATAGTTGGGCTTAAGAATTCTACTTCCAACTAACTCATGGGTAAAAAAGGAAATCACAATGGAAATTAAAATACATTTTGAACTGAATGAAAATAAAAATATGACGTGTTGAAACTTGTAGGATTCTGGTAAAGCCATGATTACAGGAAAATTTACATCTTTAAGAGCTTGTATTGGGGCCAGCCCGGTGGCGCAAGTGGTTAAGTGTGGATGTTCCACTGCGGCAACCCGGGGTTCGCCAGTTTGGATCCCGGGGGCGCACCGACGCACTGGTTGGCAAGGCATGCTGTGGTGGCGTCCCACATAAAGTGGAGGAAGATGGGCATGGATTTTAGCTCAGGGCCAGTTTTCCTCAGCAAAAAGAGGAGGATTGGCAGATGTTAGCTCAGGGCCAATCTTCCTCACCAAAAAAAAAAAAAAAGAGAGAGCTTGTATTAAAAAATAAAGTAAGAAAGGCTGAAAATAAGTTATCTAGGTTCCGATCTTAAGAACTTAGAAAAGAAGAACAAACTAAATCTAAAGAAAGTAGGAAAGGAAATAATAAAGATCAAAACAGAATTTATAGAAATCCAGGAATGGGAGGATAGGGGAAGGAGGACATTACTGTTTCCCAATACTCATTCTTATTTTGTGTGAAAATTTTACTGCAACTGTGTGCTTACGTAATAACGTTTTATTAAATCTCTTAAATGTTGAAGTAAATTTGAGGGGAAGTACTATCTACAAATTGGTATCATGTTAGGGAAGCAATCTTTCAAAGAGATACCAAAAATTTGAGGCAACTTTTCTGGCACTTTCTTTGAGCTGAGCAGTTAAAAGCTGAGTTATTGCTTTGATGCTGGAATTGGCAGTTAGATGCTTATGGTCCAGGCTAGGATCACATCTTTTGACAGGGAGCTGTTTGATGGTGCAGGCTGGGTCACCATGCCCATGGATGTCATCATGGTTAGAAATGCTTTATTTCTTCTTGTCGAGGAGTCCCAGCCAAGGGGAAGCTTGTTTTGCCAGTGCCTTGGGAGAAGGGCTAGAAAGGGAGATGAGATGAGAGAGAAGGGAAAAAAAATGAGAAGATGGAAGCAGGACAATAAATGAATCAGGAGAGTGGAGAAGAGAGGAGAAGAGAGAAGGCAGATGGCAGAAGAGAGACGGGCCAGAGATGGGAGAGCAAAAATGAGAGAAGAGGAGAGGAAAAGAAGGGAGAGGAGGGGAGGGGAGAGGAGAGGTAAAGAGAGGAGAGAAGAAGAGCTGGCACTTACTGGATGTTTAGTATGTGCCACTCATCATCCTAAACACTGAACATGTTTTTATTTCATCCTCCCTAATGAGGGTGGTTATATTATTATCTCTGTTTTACTGCTGAGGAAAATGGGGCACAAGGCACAGAGACTTAAAAAAACTTTCCCAAGGTCACTCACCTTGTAAGTTCTGAAGCAAGAATTCAAACCTAAGTTGTCTGATGCCAGAACACCTGTTCTTATCTCCAGAATTTTAAGGAAAAGAGCATTTGTGACAGAGGGAGGAAGAAAAGAAGGAAAGGGAGGAGTTTTTAAACTCAATCTGATGGTGACTACTATTCTACTTTCTAAGCCTTGTAAGAGGGGAGGATAAATATACAAAGTAGGTTTTTCCTGAACAGTTGATACTTGAGAATGCTTTGTTTTCCTGTCTCAGCCAATGTAGATAAACCAAGGTGTCTGTTACTGCATAACAAATTATCCCAAAACTTAGTAGCTTAAAACAACAAACATTTATTGTCTCAAACAGTTACTAAGAGTTAGAAATCCAGGGGCTGCTACGATGGGTGATTCTGGCTCAGAGTTTCTCATGAGGTTGCAGTCAAGATGGCAGCCAGGGCTGCAGTCATCTAAAGGCTTGACTGGGGCTGGAGGATCTGTTTCTAAGATGGCTCATTCACGTTGACTGAAGATCTCAGCTCCTTGCCACCTGGGCCTCTCCACAGGGCTGCTTGAGTATCCTTACAACATGGCAGCTGGCTTCCAACAGAGGACGTGTTCCAAGAGAGCAAGGCAGAAGCCACAATGTCTTTTATGACCTAGTCTTGGAAGTCATGAGCCATCACTTCTGCCATATTCTGTTGGCTACACAGACCAACCCTGACACGATGTGAGAGGGAAGCATGAATATCAGAAGGTAGGGATCACTCAGGGCCATCTTGGAGGCTAGTTACCACATAAGGCAACAAATGGGTTTCTGATAAGCAGTCTCTTCTCTGGCCATCCACAATGACTCAATAAGTAGTGTTGTCAAATCTCTCTGGAAGTCTTATCACCCAGCGGTTTCTCTCCTAGCTATAAACTATGGAGATAAGTGTACTTATGAGCAAGACTATCCCTAAAGGCATTGTTTGTAATAACCAAAAAATGACGGTAACCCAAACACAATTCAACAATTGAACACATGTGTTATGCTATATTTATATGACAGCATACTCCACAGCAATGAATAAACCAACTATAGTTACATTTGACGACCTAGATGAATCTTACAGTGTTGAGCAAGAGAAGTCAGGCCAATATTTACTGTATTAATCCTCATTTACATAAAGCTCAAAAATAGGCAAAACTAAACCATAGTGTTTAGGGATGCTTGCTTAGGGAGTGAAACTACAAAGAAAACAAGGAAATAATTAGCATAAAAGTCAGGGATGTGCTTCCTTTAGGGATAAAGGAAAAGGTTGTGATAAGGAAGGGGAAGGATGGGGCTTCTGGAAAAGTTCCATTTCTTTACCTGAGTGCTAATTACAAGTGTTCCCTTTTTTTTTTTTTTTTCCCAGTGAGGGAGACCAGCCCTGAGTTAACATCTGTTGCCAATCCTCCTCTTTCTACTTGAGGAAGATTGTCCCTGAGCTAACATCTGTGCCAATCTTCTATTTTTGTATGTGGGTTGCTGCCACAGCATGGCTTGATGAGTTGTGTAGGTCTGCACCCAGGATCTGGGCCCACGAACCCCAGGCTGCCGAAGCAGAGAGTGTGAACTTAACCACTACACCACTTGGGCCGGCCCCCATAAGTGTTCCCTTTCTAATAATACCTTAAGCTGTATGTTTATGTTTTATGCACTTTTCTGTATATTTGCCATATTTCACAATAAAAAAATTTTTTAATATCTTTGGAATAATTTTAGCAATAGATTCTGGGTTTAATGCTCTAAGACCCTGTCTCAGAAAACAAATAATCAATGATTATAATAATAATTTGTCTAAATATACACAGCGAACCTGTTCCTGTGTCAATGTGGGTGACGGAGATTTACAGCAAGTGTAAGAGGTGTAGGGAAGCTTGTTCCCTCAGATCAGTGACACACAGTGAACTCTGCCCTGTCGTACTCACGGCTGCAGAGCCTCACATTTGGACACTGGGAACTCAACTCCTATTGTGCTGACTTCTGAACTTCCTCTAGAAAGCTTGGTCCTGGAGGAATTTCAGTCTAGGTGTACCATCATGGGCTCTCCCCAACCCCACCCTTCTTTGCCTGCTCCCTCCCACCCCTTTCTATTCTAGCTTTCCTGAATTTCTTTTGTTAAGCTGACAGAAGCCATAATTGAACCCACTGACAAGAGCTGGACTGTGCTTTTCTCTCTCTTTTCTTTTTTTTGCAGTCTACAATGAACCTTCCAAGTTCATTACTGCAAATGGCCTTGGTCAGGACCCAGGGGCTGGTGGCAGAAGCTTATTATCCAGCCTCAGGGACAGTGAGAGCTGGACGCCAGCCGCAGTCATTCTGAAGCAGTCATGTCCAATTAGAAGAAACATTTGGCACTTTCCTTCTGGAGGCCCATTAACAAATTAGTCCTACCACAAACTGAGAGGGACTGGATGGGACCAAATACCTTTTGACCACAGGATAATTTGATAATTTGGAGAAGAAACAGTGCAGAACACTACTGTGTGTGTGTGTGTGTGTGTGTGTGTGTGTGTGTTGGAGGTGCAGGAGCAGGTAGTTAGGCAGGAGGATTTGATCCTGTATTGCGTCCCACCCAGAAATGAAACCTTTCTAATACCATGCAATGCCTGTTATTGGGTTAAAATAGTCAGAAAATTGGGGAGAATGGCAGTCTTTTCTGAGGTCAGTATTTCTCCTCTGGTTGACTTGCTGTGGTGGAGGAGCTGTTGCACATGCCCTCAGCCGGAGCGTTATGTCCTTATGCATTTTTGCAAGTTTTAATTCCAGGAAGTTCCCCGGGAGAGGGCCAGGGAAACCTATGCCTCATGTACCTGCTGTGGTAAAATAATCTTAACTTACAATTTTAAAGTTAGGTTTTCAAAATATTGGTTATAAATGGCTTGCTCAGGGAAAAATACTAACTAAACCTCTGAGATTTTTAAGAGTCTGAATCACAAATAAATTTTTGTTGCTGAGGAAACAACTGCATTCAAATTCCCATTGCAAATTTAAATTGCCCTTTTAGGTTAATTTGCAATAGAGCAAAAGATTGGAGCAAGTCCTCTAAAAAGGAGAGCAGGAAAGGAAAATGAGGTAAAGAGGAAAGGATGTTACAGGTGAGAAAACTATTCCTGTTTTTGATCTAGAGCTGAAGAACTAAGAAATCTAGAAGCAGAGGACCACAGAGAAGACTCACACTGTCTCTCTCTCCATGATAGTTTATTAATCCTGCAATTTCCCATTCAACGTAGGAATATTTTTTTTATTCATGATAGTTCCTATAGGTATAAACAAATAATATGAGGATCTTAGGAAAACTTCATGCCAATATAATCAAAGACCTATGGGCCGGCCCCGTGGCTTAGCGGTTAAGTGCGCAAGCTCTGCTGCTGGCGGCCCGGGGTTCGGATCCCGGGCGCGCACCGACGCATCGTTTCTCCAGCCATGCTGAGGCTCCGTCCCACATACAGCAACTAGAAGGATGTGCAGCTATGACATAACAACTATCTACTGGGGCTTTGGGGGAAAATATAAATAAATAAATAAAATTATTAAAAAAAAAAAAAACCTAGATAACATGGATAAATTCCTTCAAAAACATAACATCAAAACTGACACAAGGAGAGGAGGCCGGCCCCGTGGCGTAGCAGTTAAGTGCGTGCGCTCCGCTGCTGGCAGCCCAGGTTCGGATCCCGGGTGCGCACCGATGCACCCTTTGCCAGGCCATGCTGTGGCAGCCTCCCATATAAAGTGGAGGAAGATGGGCACAGATGTTAGCCCAGGGCCAGTCTTCCTCAGCAAAAAGAGGAGGATTGGCATTGGATGTTAGCTCAGGGCTGATCGTCCTCACAAAAAAAAAAAACTGACACAAGGAGAAATAAAAAAATCTAAATATCTCCATACCATTAAACACTCTGAATTTATAATTAAAACCCGCAAAGAAATCTCCAGGCCCAGATGACTTCAACTGGTGAATTCCATCAAACATTAAAGAGAGAAATAATACTGGATGTACATAAACTCTTTCTGAAAAATAAAGGAAGAAACACTTCTCAAGGTGTTTTATGAGTTCAATGTAACCCTGATGCTAAAACCTCAAGAGATGCAGAAAAAGCATGTGACAAAATTCAACACTCTTTCACAACCCAAGCTCTCAGCAAGCTAAGAGAAGGGTACTTCCTAAACCTGATTAAAGGAACTACAAAAACTTACACCTAATATCATGGTTAATGGTGAAATATTAAACCATTTCTCAGACTAAGTCTGAGAACAAGGCAAAATGTCTGCTTTTACCAGTTTTATTCAAAATTGAGGCACAAAAAAAGAAATAAAAGGCATAGGGATTGGAAAGGCATACCCAAAACTGTCAATATTTGCAGACAACTTGATTGTGTACATTGAAAACCTTATGAGAATCTATAGAATAACTACTAGATCTTATAAGTGAATTTAGTAAGATTGCAAGATACAAGGTCAATCTACAAAAATTAACTGTATTTCTAGATGTAAGCAGCAAACAATTGAAAACTAAAAATTTTAAATGTGCCATTTATAGTAACATCAAAAAACATCAACTATGTAGGATGAAATTTAGCAAAAGATGTAAGACTTCTACACTGAAAACGACAAAACATTACTGAAATTAAAGACCTAAAAAGTGGAGAGGTATGCTGTGTTCATGGATTAGAAGCCTCTGATGTTGTTAATAGTTTCATCCTTCAAATAAAACTGAATGAAGAGTCCAGAAATGAACCCACCTATTTTTGATCAACTGATTTTCAACCAAAATGCTGAGTCGATTTAGTGGAGATAGGAAAGTCTTTTTAACAAACGGTTCTGGAACAACTGTATGTGTAGATATATATATATATATATATTTTTTTTTTTTTTTGGTGAGGAAGATTGGCTCTGAGCTAACATCCATTGCCAATCTTCCTCTTTTTGCTGAGGAAGGTTAGCTCTGAGCTAATATCTGTACCCATCTTCCTCTATTTTGTATACAGGATACCACCACAGCATGGCTTGATGAGTGGCGTGTAGGTCTGCGCCTGGGATCCCATCCTGTAAACCCCAGGCCGCTGAAGTGGAGCGTGCAAACTTAACCACTACACCATCAGGCTGGCCCCAAACTTTGTATATTTTAAGGAAAAAAAAAGAACTCCAACCCCAATCTCACTCCCATCATAAAATTAGTTTGAGTTGGCTCCCAGGCCAAACATAAAAGCCAAAACTATAAAGCTTCCTGGGGAAAAAGAAAAAGAGCAATATTAGGGTTAGCAAAGATTTCTTAGACAGGACACAAAAAATTTTAACCATTAAAGGAGAAAGAAAGAAATGCAACTTCGTCATACTTCTATTCTTCAAAGATAATGAAAAGGCAAGCCACAGACTGGGAGAAAACATTCAGATTGCATATATGTGACGAATGTCTTGAATCTCAACATGAAAAAAATCCATACAACTCAATAACGAGAAAAGCAACCCAATTTTTAAAATGGTCAAAAACTAAAAAAATAAATAAATAAATAAAATGGTCAAAATCTTAACTAGAAATTTCAGCAAAGAAAATATATAAATGGCTAATAAGTACATAAAATTATATTCAACAACATAAGTCATCAAGGAAATGCATATGAAAAACACAATAATATTGAAATTTTAAAAGGCTGATAATTACAGGAGTTGATAATGATGTGGAACAATTAGAACCTCATACAAAGACGATAGGAGAGTAAAATGGTGCAACCTCCTTTGAAAACCAGATTGTGACTTTCTTATAAAAATTATAAATTCACCTCTCCTAGATCCAGGAAATTCTACTTCTACGTAGAAACATATCCACAAAATGACTTTCATGTAAAGGTGCATAGTAGCTTTATTCATAATTGCCAAGAACTGGAAACAATCAAATGTCCATCAACAGGTGACTAGATAAACAAATTGAGGTAAATCTACACAATGAAATACTACTCAGCAATAAAAAATTGTGAAGTGAAGCCAGACAAAAGGAGTACATACTATGTATTCCTTTTATATGAAGTTCTAAAATAGGCAAAACTGACATATGGTGATAGAGATCAGATCATAGTTAGCTGGGGTGGTCAATGACTGCAAAGAGGCTTGGGCATCCATGGGGGATTCTGGGCTCCATTTGGAATGAGTCGGGAATGGGAGCCTTTCAGGTAGTGTGACGGGCCGAGGGAAAGGTATCTGGGGTGAGGCAATAGGAAAGTGAAGTCTGTTAAGCACCCTCCACGTCCATTTCAAGTTTCCCTTCCTTCCTCCCTCCCTTCCTTCCTCTCTTTCTTCTCTGTCTGTCTCTTTCTGTTTTCATCCAACTGAAACCTGTGGGAAATGCTGGTATCCTCCTGAGATGAAACCTTTTAAAAAATTTTTAATCTGATTTCAGAGAGGCATCTGTTGATCCCTCCATTGTCTGTGATGGAGCAAAATCGCAGACCCGTAATTATCTCTTCTCCTGGCAGGCCTTAAGATGAAACAGACAGGAAGACCTGAGCGGATTCTTCTCAGATGCCACCTCTTAGCACTGGGCTTTGCGAGCCTATTATTTGGGGCGCTGCAGAAGGCAAGGCCCTATCCCGCCGAGGATCAATGGGAAAATAAGCAGTTGCTCGTGAATAGACTGCGGTCTTCTGCAGTTGTCAGGCCTCCTTGGTAATGGCTATTTATCCCCACTTAATTGCTACCTGGGCTCCCCCTCATTCTGTGCTGGCTGGCTCTTCCCACCACTGCCACCCCGGGCAAACTCAGGGCAGCCTGCAGAGGTGCAGCATGCCTACTTGATACCCCTTCACAGAGGCCAAGGGATGCCCACGGTGACCTCAACCAGATTGATAGTGGTGCCACCTACACGGACTGTCTCCTGGGTGGTGTCACCTGATCTCCAGTGCCTGGTGACAGCTGTGCCGGCCATGCTAAGCATTCAGGTGGTTTGTGGGGAGGCCTGAGGGGCAGGCAGTTCTCTTTGACAACAAACAGACTGAAGCTGAAAAAAGAAGTCTGTGTTCTCAGAGAGTGGAAGAGCCTAGAGAAGCTTGGAGAAAGGGACCCTCAAGCCCATCTACATCTGGATTTCTTGTTGTGTTGTTGTGTGGTAGGATAAACGGATACCCTTAAAAAAAAGAAAAAAGGAGAAAAAGAAACATGATTGCACATAAGCAAAAATCCTATCCCAAATATTATAATCCAAACCAAGTATTACATAATAAGCACATTACATCATGAACAAATTTGACAAACATAAACTAGCGTGAACTTGGAAAATCAAATACTGCAATTCATAATATAACCCAGTTTAAATAAAGTTTAAGATTAAAAAAAAAAAGTCTTTGTTCACTTGTTGGACTACTTCTTGGTGAGCTACATAATCACATAACTTGCCATATTATCTTTGGGGAGCTCTTTGAATCAGTAGGATTAGGCAAACAAGTTTCATTTTTGTTCCCATTTAGATCAAGTGCCTGGTTTGCCTGGAGTCCAGTGTTGGGGAAGATTGTGAGATCATCCATGGGCTTGGCGGGAAAGAGGACCAGGATCTATCGGTGCGATCAGTGTACTGGGGCACTAGGGTGGCAGGGAATGGTGTCTGCGCCCTATATCTGCTCACCCTGGTAAAGATCGCCTGTACTGGAGAGTATAAAACCCTTTCCCAAAGTCTTCTGGGGAAAGAATCACCTTGTTAGCCCAGTTCTGCACACCAGAAAATGGAGACCAAAACAACACTCTAACCCCTCATTGGTGGAACTGTTCAGTAGATTTGGTTCAGCCCAGGAGTAAATGGGAACTCGATTGCAGAGCCGTGTACCCAAGCTCCTGAAAAAAGTTTTACCCCTTTGGATAAAGTCCTCTGTGAAAGTTTTAGCTCTTAGGTAAAAAAGAGCTTCAGTTACTCAGAATTCCACTTTAATTCAACATATATATTTGCCTGCTTACCAGGTAAAACGAACTATGTTCAGTTCTACAAGAAATAAAATTTTAAAAGTCTAGTGCCAAGATCTTCAATGGGAAAAGAATCGTCTTTTCCACTAATGGTGATGGGACAACTGGACATCCACATGCAAATGAATGAATTTGGACCTCTATTCACACCATATACAAAAGTTTACTCAAAATGGATCAAACACCTAAATGTAAGAGCTGAAACTATAACTCTTAGAAGAAAGCAGTATAAACCTTCAAGACCTTGAATTAGGCAGTGATTTCTTTGATATGACACCAAAAGCACAAGCCACAAAGGGAAAAAATAGATAAATTGGACTTTATCAAAATTAAAAACTTTTGTGCTTCAAAGGACAACATTCAGAGAAGACAACTCACAGAATGGGAGAAAATATTTGCACATTATATATCTGATAATGGCCTAGTATCCAGAATTTATAAAGAACAATTACAGCTCAGCAATAGAAAGACAAATAACCCAATTATAGAAGATTTAAATAGACATTTCTCCAAAGAAAATACACAAGTGACCTATAAGCACATGAAAAGATATGCTCATTAGTCATTAGGAAAATGCAAATCAAAACCACAATTAGATACCACTTCACATCTAGTAGGATGGCTATAATCAAACAGATGGACAATAAAAATTGTTGACAACGATGTGGAAAAATTGGAACCCTCATACTGGCTGGTGGGAATGTAAAATGGTGCAGTCACTTTGAAAAAGTCTGGCAGTTTCTCAAAAGTTAAACATAGAATTATTATATGACCCGGCAATTCCACTACTAGGTACATACCCCAGAGAACTGAAAACGTATGTCTACACAAAAACTTGGACATGAATATTTGTAGCCACATTATTTATAATAGCCAAAAAGTAGAAACAACCCAAATGTCCATCAACTGAAGAGTGGATAAGTAAAACGTAGTATATCCAATCAATAGAATAGTGTGTAGCCATAAAAAGGAATTTGGTACCAATACATGCTACAACATGGATGAACCTTAAAAACATGCTAAGTGAAAGAAGCCAGACACAAAAAACCACATATTGTATGATTCCATTTACATGAAGTGTCCAGAATAAGCAATCCATAGAAACAGAAAGTAGGTTAGTGGTTGCCAGGGGCTGGAGGGAGGAGGGAGTGATGAATGACTACGTATGGGTATAGGGCTTCTTTTGGGGGTGATGAAAATATTCTGGAATTAGATAGTGGTGATGATTGCACAACTTTGCGAATATACTAAAAGCCACTGAATTGTACACTTTAAAAGGATGAATTTTACGGTATGTGAATTCTATATCAATTTTTTTTAAAGTCTAAGGCATAGTCCTCACTCTGAAATAGGTGACAATCTTCAGTGTTCAAACATTCGTGTTCAACACCATCTAATTCTCAATACTGTATGTTTTTATTTTCTGAGGCAGCCACAAATCACATTATTCTTGATGAATTAACCAACCCATGACCTAAAAAATAAAAATGTAAAGCAGTTTAGAGAATACATTGCATTAATTACTCAAATTTTAATTAGTGAGAATGGAGCATTTTATAATAAAATTTTTGTCTAAGCAACAAGGACAATAGTAGTCATATCAGTGGACCTGGAGACACCCCCACTGGATGTGAACTTAAGACTCAAGTATAACAAAAAAGGTTCTCACGTTTTCATTTGTTCATTTATTCCTCAAAACTCTATTGGTTATCATTATCTGCTGGGCCCTGGGGAGAGACTGTGAGTTCCCTCAAGGCGTTTCCTCAGGAGCTCAGTGTCTAAGGGAGGAGGGAAACTTGTGAAGAAATTCCTGGAGGACTGATGACAGGACGCTAGGAGAGCCATCACACAGCTACGCCGAGGCCCAGCGGTGGCCCATCCCGTGGGGCAATGAGTTTGCACACAGGTATATATAAGGGGCCCAGAATCACCTCAGCATTTGACTGCATTACCGTTACCACCACCAGCATTTTCTCCGAGTATGTGTTATTACCAAAACTCAGCAACTGGCAGCACAATCTTGACCTCTACAGTGTATTAAAAATTTTAAACTAATTGCCAACATATAAAAATCAGGAGGTTTCAAATAAAAATCAAAGTGTTTAGCTTCTTTTAAAAATCTGGTAGTGCTGGCCCCATGTTCTGGCATGTAACTCTCAGGGGAGTAGAATAGTGCCTGCTCCCACTCACCAGGTGCCAAAATGGGCAGGGACATCCACAAGTGGCTAGGACTGATGAGCTGGGTGACAGGCTCAAGGGGTTCATTATACTGTCTCTTTATTTTGTATTTTTTAATGTCCATAATAAAAAGTTAAAAGCAAACCAAAAATGAGAGGTATGCATTCTCCAATTAGCCACAGTCCCCACCCTGCTTTATTGTCATTGAGGCAGAATGTTAATTATCCCTCACTGGGCTTGAGCTACTCTTTTTCTTAGTGGTGTTAGAAGGCAACTGAACTGTTTCTCACACCTCACCCGTTTGCCTCATCTTCCTCATTGGTGCAAGGCCCCTGCTGGCATTTGAGAACAGTCTCTAAAAGAAGCCTTAAGCAAAGGGCACAGCCTGGTGGCCAATGGCCAAACTCGGCCCACTGACGTGTTTTTTCTGGCCCAAACAATGTTTTCCTTAATAAGAGTTCAATGCCGTAGATGGGCGTCACTTGCCAATTCTCCCCAGTCCTCCTCCCACTACATTATTATTATCTGGCCCAATAAACATTATCTTCCTTACCTTGACTCTGTAGGTATCTGAATTTTAGAATCTAAGATAGAGGGGCAGTGGTTGTATTCAGAATTTGTGCTGGCATGTAGATTGGCGCTGCTAATCTTCAAGAGTCTTGAAATCCTATCTGCCCATCGATCCCTTCCTGTTGTGAAGAAGACCATACCTTCCATTTAGTGGTTTTTGTGAAAATCTTCTATTTGGGGGAATTTAAAACAGCTCTTTATCATTCCTAATTTTTTATTAAATGATTAATTCTGTGTTATGCCTAATATTGTCATTAACATCATCTCCATTTCTGACTATGTCTAATTGTTATGAAATGTTCAACAGAAGCAGGTAATTCATTCTGCGACCAAATAGTTTACACTCAAGAAAATGCAGATAGTATATGATCACTTTGAAAAATTCACAAACTTCTTACTAGAGAAAAAAATGCAACCCCAAATAGGTTTAAGGCATTATTATATCTCTATTAAGTTCATTACAAAAATTAAAAGGGGAACCTTCTGTGATTACGAGGAAACAGGTACACTTACATATCACTCGGTAGCTGCAAATTGGTTGGATTAGTAACTTTCAAATGTTACAAGAGTTGTGGTAGGATAATTCTATTTGGGAAATATACTCCCAAAGAAATAACCAAAAATGAAAGGTACAGAGGTATTCCTACTAGTGCCATTTATTAGAAAGAGAAAGATGTAAACAAACCCCAATGACAAAAATAAGCAATAGACTAAGAAAGGTCTCGTTTATTAACAAGATAGCAAACTATAAATTCTTCAGATGATAATTATATAGATTATGGTCCGCATGTAATGAGCGTGTTGTAGATAAGGATAAGCAGAAAAAACAAAATGAAACAGAGAATAGGTACACACTGATTTCATGTGAATCAAAAATTAAGTGTAATCATTGAGAAAGTTCAGAAGACAACACAGAGATGCGCATAGTTTTGGTTTGAAGTTCATATATGGTCCAAGTGAACAATTTTAAAGGGAAAGATGGAATTGGGTTAGTAAGGTAAATGAAGAGGATGTAACATGTTTCTTGCGTATACATGTCACGTAAGTTTCCATCGTGCACTAGATGGGGAGACAATAGGACAGAATATGTATGGGGAAAAGTAGCATGGAGGTGTGCAGAAGAGTTTGAGGGACACAGCTATTACTGAAACACCTAGAAGCTGACAGTCTCTTATTTATACAGACTAGGCATGGGCATCGCTTGTGGACTGAGTTTCTTAAGGTGTATTTGGAGAACTGATCAAACCTGGAAGGCAGTCCCGTGCTGAATCTCACCCAAGGAATGGGCAGTGTGTTGATTCAGGCTCGACTTTGTAATGCTGTCCCTTGGTCAGGCTGGAGAAAGGCTTGACCATTGCTGCGATAGAGTAGTCCTCCTGATCCAGGCGCCATACGTTGCAAGACCCACAGTGGTTGCCTGAAACAGAGGATAATACCAAACCCTACATATACTATGTTTTTTCCTATACGTACATACCTATGATAAAGTTTAATTTATAAATTAGGCACAGTAGGAGATTAACAACAATAACTAATAATAAAATAGAACAATTATAACAACATACTGTAATAAAAGTTATGTGGATGTGGTCTCTCTTTCCCTCTCTCAAAATATCGTATTGTACCGTACTCACCTTTCTTCTTGTGATGACGTGAGACCGTACGATGCCTACCTGATGAGATGAAGTGGAGTGAATAAGGTAGACATTGTGACCTGGTGTTATTTTTGGCCCTGGTTGACCATGGTTAACTGAAACCCACAGAGACCCAAGCTGCTGATAAGAGAAGACTACTGTATTACACGCTTTGAATTGCTGAGCCTTTGTCAAGCATGGAATTTGCTGCTCTGCTGCGTCCCTCGCAATGCCAGTTCTATAAACTCTAGGTCCACTTTTTTGGTCAAAACCCCCCAACCCATACTAAAATCTGGATGTTAATTTTTTTTTTTTTGTGGGGAAGATCAGCCCTGAGCTAACATCCATGTCAATCCTCCTCTTTTTGCTCAGGAAGACTGCCCTAACATCCGTGCCCATCTTCCTCCACTTTATATGGGACGCAGCCACAGCATGGCCTGACAAGTGGTGCGTCAGTGCGCGCCTGGGATCCGAACCCGGGCAGCCAGCAGCGGAGCGTGCGCACTTAACCGCTACGCCACGGGGCCGGTCCCTGGATGTTAATATTTTTGTGGCGTGGCACACCATACCAAATGGGGGTGAGAATTACTAGATTCCTAGGGTTGTCCAACCATAGGTAACAGAATCATGACAGTAGCGCTTTACCACACCTTTTCACTGTTTCAAATAAATTAGCACTACCATCTCAACTGATGGATTGGACAGGGGTAGATCACTATGAACAAAGAAGAAGAAAGGGTTTGGAGGCAGAAGAAAGAAATGAAAGGTGCATTTTATAATTTAACCATTAATTAATCTTCTTAAACAAATAAGTACTACTGGTAAATATTTGATAATTTTCCTAGAATAAAACATAAACATGGAGATCTGTTCTCAAGAATGTTCTCATTGAAACATGATAATCAGTTCACTTTCTCTTTTGGAGCCAAGCAAGGCAGACATACACCCTACCTATACCTTATCTGCTCAAACATCACATAATCTCTGAAGGAGGAGCTATCACCATTCTCGTTTTAAAGGAGAGAAATCCGAAGCTTAGAAAAGGTTAGTAATTCACCCAAAGTCACAGTGCTAGTGGGAGATCCAGATTTTGAACACTGCCCTGTCTGACTTAAAGCACAGAACCATTTCCCTCTCCTGCTTTTCATAAATGAGCTAGTCATCTCTGTAAAAAGTGCTGATGGCACGGACACGAGGAAACATGATGGCACAGCCATTGGCAGGTAACTGCCAAAAAGAGGGCTCAGAAAGCCACAGAGAAGAGGTGACATTTGAACTGGGCCTTGCAGTGTGTCAGGAGGACCCGAGGAAAGGGTGATTTAGGTAGAGGCAAGAGCCTGGGCAAAGGCACGGAAATCTAGCATTTGACTGGGAAGTGGTAATACGCAGAAAGTGAGCAGGTTTGGAACAACAAGGTATTATTACAGAAAAATTTGCTAAACACCCACAATCTAGTCCCTGTCGTCCATGACTATTTGCATCCAGTAAGGCCAACCAAGGATAAAAATAATGTAAACAAATACACCAAAGCTGGAACCATAGCATCCCCTGGCACGTAAAACAGCTACAAACTCTCTTTGATTGTTCTTTAATTATTTCTATGCGTATGTCTTGTCAGCCCAACCCAATTGTAAACATACTTCTTGGAAGCAGTGAATGGGGCCCTAATAGTTTGTGCGGTGCATAACCTACACAACTGTTCCTGCCCATCTTGATTATGTGGATGTGTATTATATATGGAGGTTAACAAGTTTTGCTGGCTCTGTGATGCTCTTGCTGTAGAGTCTTTGAGTTCTCTGATTTCCCTGTCCTGAGAAATACAAGGAAACATCCCACTTCACAGAACGACCTGAAGCTGTCCCACCACCTTTTAAGTAGATTGTTATTGATTATTTAATTTATTAAGTAATTGATTTAACAAGCATTACTTGAGTAACAACTATGGGCTAGGCTCTGTGCCCAAGCAATGGAAAGAAGCAAACAAACAACAAGAAAATAAAACATGAACTTGTCTTTATGGGGCCTAGAAAGTTAAAGTGAAAAGGATCAAATATCTCTTTCTTTATTTTCTATTTGAAATAATACACAAACCTCCCATAGCCTTTTTATTTTTTATTTATTTATTTTTTTAGAAAATCACTGTTGCTTCTTTCTCTTTTTTTTTTTTTGTGAGAAAGATCAGCCCTGAGCTAACTTTCATGCTAATCCTCCTCTTTTTGCTGAGGAAGACTGGCTCTGCGCTAACATCTATTGCCAATCCACCTCCTTTTTTTCCCCCAAAGCCCCAGTAGATAGTTGTATGTCATAGTGGCACATCCTTCTAGTTGCTGTATGTGGGACGTGGCCTCAGCATGGCCGGAGAAGTGGTGCATCAGTGCGCGCCCGGGATCCGAACCCGGGCCACCGGTAGTGGAGCTCACGCACTTAACCGCTAAGCCACGGGGCCAGCCCACCCATAGTCTTTTTAAACTTCTTGCTTTAGTCAGTATCTATTCTCACCTCTCTTTTATCTACAAAATGAGGGTAGAGATGTGAATAATCTATATCTCAATAGCAACAAGCTACTCATTTCCAAAAAACAACAAAGAAGGGGATGAGGGCAGTTCATGATCAAATAAATTTGGAAAATGAGTCAAGTCACACTCCATCTTGGAGATTTACATTTACGTTCACTTATTAATGGTTCTGAAAAAGAATTTTTCACCTTCGGCTAATCAGCATTTCCCAAACATATCTGACCATGGAACCATTTTTTTTGTAAGTTTTCTGACATTACCTTTAGGGAATACTTCTCAAAGTGTGAGTGAGCCATAGACATTCTACATTGGAATCACCTGGGGGCACATTATCAAAACCATGCTGACAGGCTTTCAAGGGTTTAAGTTAACATTTTAGATCATTAATGCTTTACAGGCACTGCTGAGTTAATGGCCAGCAGCACTGGTAGCCAGGAAGCAGAAATGGGCAGGGTTGAGTGTAGGCAGTATCCTTAGGAAACTTTGGGCTGCTGATCATAGAACAGAATTAACAGTCAAGCATCTAAGTTCTGGTCCTGGTGTTCCCTTGGTCTCCTGTGTGACACTGGGGAAGCCACTTCCCTCCTAGGACCATCTGTGAAATTCTGGGTCTTGTTTTAGTTTGGATGACCGTATAGTTCATTGTGGAAATGCATATAGGAATCTTTGTTCGTCAGTGATTGAGGAATCACTACTGACGTGGAGTGTGTAGGGACTACGGATGCTAGAGGTTTGCAGTGTGCAGAGCAGTTTCTCACCTTGAAGAATTGTCCTGCCTGTTGCATGATCTTCTTATGTTCCTCTGGACATATCTGCTACCAATTATCTGAACCTAGAACCGAATCCTGAATTGCACATGAATGGTTTAATACGCACTGAAATTTCCAGGAATGTAAAACTACACTGTGAATCAAGAGAATATTGTACTTCATATATTCAGAACTTTACCAAGAACTTTACTATAATTTTGGAAAATCACATCACCAATGATAACAGTACTCATAGGTTTTAATTAAATTGCTGATGTTACATGCCTGTATATCAGTCTTCACTCGTAACTGTCACATTCATGTTGACTCTATGAATGGGTTCAAGCATCTGATTACTTCATTATGTCATCTAGAGCAATGCTACTTGAAGTGCCAGTGTGCTGTGAGATAAGGAACTTACACCAGAATGTACATCAACCTCTTGCTTCCTTCATCAAGAAAGTCTTGCTATCGAAAAAGTATCAACTAAACTAAATAGTGTGCATAGTGATGTAGATGATTTTCACTTCTGGTATAAGCTCTTTATGTCTTTGTAGATCAGTAACAGTCTATTTTATGTTTATGGCATATGATCTTTTTATTGTCATATATGTAAGTAGGCTTTATTATCAATGTATTTCATTTCAGAAAAGGAAATGAAATATAAATATTGGTTATAAAAAAAGAAAATTTGGTCCAACACATTTGATGATCATTGGATCAAATGATTGCCGGGGCAGGGGCAGAGCAGTGTGGGATGACGGGCGACAGCTTGCCCGTGGCATCACCAGCTGCTCCACCCAGTTCTCTGATAAGACAGTTGAAGGTCCCTCAGTCTTGCATAAGGTGAATGCTGGTCAATTGCCACTTGGGGACACCTCTTTCAACCAGAACACTGACCCTAACCCCACCTATGTAGAAAGTCTGGAGCACCCTGCTAATGATCTCTGAGGTCTTCCTCAGCCTTTTCTCCCCCCAGCTCATTTCTGTGTCTTTCAAGCTTTGCAACACTGTGCCTTGATCCATCCGTATGGCTGCCCAAGTCATAGAAAGAATTGATGCTGTTCTATCAAGGGAGCAATTCAAAGCCCTCTCTCCACCAAAAACAAGGATAATTACCTCCTTCACTGCTCTGTCCCCTAAACGTGTACTAGATAATTGGCGAGGGTAAAACTTCTCCACACAGTCAATGCAATTCAGTGCAGCAGGGGTTAAAGCTGGCTTCTTGTCTCTGCTGGGGAGCTAGGTGGGATGGGGCTCCTCCTGTAATGGGCGCAGATGCCGCCATGCTTTGTTGATTACCATCTCCCACACCAAGGAAGCTTTGACTAGGTTTGACATAATCAGCTCACAGCCTCTGCCTGCACTCTTTCACAAACTGGCCATTTTCACATCTTTTTCATGGAATCCGACAAGCGGAAAAATAATTAATGTTACCTCAGCCCAACAATGACCCTGGCTCTGATTCAAAAAGAAGGCATGTTGCATAAACTGCCCTTTAATTGAGGGTTGGGGGCAGACCCCACATACTCCTGTATCGGTTCTGCCTCCCTGGCCAAGGCTGATTAAGGCCTTCCTAAGATTGAGGACCCATGGTCACTGAGTACTACTCAGTTTCAGGTTCAAAGAGCTTCCATGAAAGAATTCTGTTCATGGCATTTAGCAAGCACAGACCTGTTGTGCCTGTTGGAGAATTCCAGATGGTACTGTTGGTTGTTCCCATTTCATTGATAAGAGAAAATGGACTTGCTCTTTGCAAAACACACAAAATTAGACCCCACAGCTATTTTTCAACATGTTTCTTTTTTTGCTTTTGAAAAAGAAAATACAAATGTATTTTATTATAGAAATCTTCATGGTCATTTACACAGTTGTTTTGAATGTAAAATGGTGCAGTCACTTCAGAAAATAATCTGGCAGTTCCTCAAATGGTTAAATACAGAGTTATCTTTTGACCCAGCAATGCCACTACTAGGAATTCTCCCAAGAGAATGGAAAACATATGTCCACACAAAAACTTATCCACAAATGTTCATAGAAGCATTATTCATAATAGCCAGAAAGTGGAAACCACTCAAACGTCCCTCAGTTGATGAATGAATAAACAAAATGTGGTATATCCATACAATGGAATATTATTTGGTCATAAAAAAGAAGAAACATATGCTATAACGTAGATAAATCTTAAAAACATGCTAAGAAGCCAGTCAAACACAAGAAAAATCACTTATATGATTCTATTTATATGAAATGTCCAGAATGGGCAAATACAGAGAGATAGAAAGTAGATTAGTGATTTCTCAGGGCTGAGGAGGATGGGGGGCTAGAGAGTGGATAGCTAAGAGTTTCTTTTTTTTTTTCTTTTTGTGAGGAAGATCAGCCTTGAGCTAACAGCCATGCCAATCCTCCTCTTTTTTTGCTGAGGAAAACTGGCCCTAGGCTAACCTCTGTGCCCATCTTCCTCCACTTTATATGTGACGCCGCCACAGCATGGCCTGACATAGGTGCGCGCCAGGGATCCGAACCCCAGGCCCCCAGCAGCGGAGTGCGCGCACTTAACCTATAAGTCACGGGGCCGGCCCCCAGAGTTTCTTTTTGAAGTAATGAAAATACTCTAAAATTGATTGTGATGTTGGTTGCACAACTCTCTCTCTATATATATATACTAAAAACAATTGAATTGTACACTTTAAAAAAAGTATGTAGTACACTAATCTTACTCCAGAAAAATGATTGTCAAGTTGTGGGCCAAGGACCTGGTGATTCCCAAGATCTTTTTGGGGTGTCTGTGAGTCCTTGCATTTCCAACTATTTATCCATGTGAGGCCAGAGTTTTCTTTACATAATTCAACAATACAATATATTGCAACAGACTGAATGCAAAAAGTAGATGTGAGAATCGAGCAATCTATTTTTGATCAAGCCATAAAAAATTTTACAAAAATGTAAAAAGAAAAAATAGTCTACATGATCACTGTAGAAAATTTGGAAAATGTGGAAGAGTAGAAGAAAGACAGTAAATGTTTTCCATGATCTGACCAACCACAGACAGCCATTGCTAGCATTTTGGCAGTTCCATCCAGTCTATTTTCTGAGTCCTTGAGTTCCACGTCTGGTGAAGTGGTGAAGCTCTGGAAAAAGGCCCAGCTCTGTTTGGCAAGCCTCTTCCCTCTCTGTTGTTCCTTGGTTCCCTTCAAAGTAAAATGGCGAAAACCACCTTGCTGGGGTGTTGGGATCCTGATCATACCTGTCTCAAGGCCACGTTTACTCACTGATTACATCCAAGTGGAACATGGTCATTATAAAAAAATACTGTGTGTGCGCATGTGTGTACATGTCTGAATATCATGAATATATAAAGCAGAAAATAGATGATTTGGGATATTGGATCAAAGTGGAAGATGAAAACACACGTCTTAAACTCTCAACCCCAAATCCCTTAAAATGACAGAAAAGTGGCTTAAACAAAGAATAAGGTTATCGTAGCAAACGAGAACAGACACCACTAGCAGACCAGAAATCATGAATTCCCACAAGACAGAATGAAGAAAGGAAATAGATGAATGAGAGGAGAAACTCCAAATGCACCCAGGAGAAAACTACAGGTGAGGAAAAATGAATTCAAAGAAACACCAAACTCCAAGTCAAATAATAAAGATTCACAATCACATATCTGCAACTCCTAAATCCAAAAAGCTCTCAAAACAGAAAGTTCTTTTTCTAAGTTGGGCACAAATTCATTTGTAGCAAAACCTGACCAGAACTGATGTGAAGCTACTTTTAGATGTTATCTCACTTTGTGTGAATATTTATTTATTTGCAAAAAAATTAATGTATCTGATTGCAGGGTGCTGTCCAGATCCCACTAGGAGTGTTATGAAATATTCAGTAAGTGCGAAGATCAGCCCTGAGCTAACATCCATGCTAATCCTCCTCTTTTTGCTGAGGAAGACCGGCCCTGAGCTAACATCTATTGCCCATCCTCCTCCTTTTTCTCCCCTTTTCTCCCCATAGCCCCAGTGGATAGTTGTACGTCATAGTTGCACATCCTTCTAGTTGCTGTATGTGGGACGCCGCCTCAGCATGGCCGGACAAGCAGTGGGTCGGTGCTCGCCCGGGATCCGAACCCGGGCTGCCAGTTGCGCAGCGCGCACTTTACCGCTAAGCCATGGGGCCGGCCCCCTGAACTACCTTTTTAAAATCCAAAAAATTCAGAGTTCCAAAACACGGCTGGCCCCTAGGGATTTGGATACAATGTGGACTTGTACTGAAATGAGAAGAGGTACTTGGGATAAAACAAGAACTGGGATCCCATCAACAGGTGAATGAATAAGTAAGTTGGGGTATGTTCGAATGAATGAAAAGGAAATTAAAGGCATACAGACTGGAAAGGAAGAAATAAACTGTCCCTATTTACAGAGGACATGATTGTCTAGAAAATCCCCAGAAATCTACCAAAAAAGAGCCTTGAATCATTAAGTGAATTTAGCAGTTTCTCAGGATTCAAAGAAAACACACAAAAAGCATTCGTGCTAACAATCAATGCTAGCAATGAACAACTGGAAACAAATTAAAAGCACAATACTATTTATAATTGCTAAAAAAAAAAAAAAGAAAGAAATACTGGGTATAAATCTAACAAAACACATGCAGGATCTGTATGCTAAAAATTACAAAATACTGATAAAAAAGTTAAAAAACAAACCATAAAACCTAAATAAGTGGAGAGACATAGATGTTTATTAATTGAAAGACCCATCGTAGTAAAAATGTCAGTTATCCCTAAACTGATCTATCAAAGTCCGAGCAGGATTCTTTGTAGATATAGACAATCTGATTCTGAAATTTATGTGGAAAGACAAAGGAACTAGAATAGCCAAAATAATTAATAATTTTGAAAAAGAATAAAGTGGGAGGAATCACGTTGCCTGATTTTGAGACTTAGTTGTATAGCTACAGTAATTAAGACAGTGCAGTGTTGGCAGAGGGATAGACACTTAGAACACAGAACAGAATAGAGAGTCCAGAAATAGACCCACACAAAGTTTTGCCAACTGATTTTTGACAAAAGTGCAAAAGCAATTCAATGGAGGAAGGGTAATCTTCATAACAATTGGTGTTGAAATAATTGGATATTCACAGGTGAAAAAGAACCTTGACCTGAACTTCACACCTTATACAAAAATTAACTCAAAATGGATTATAGATCTAAACGCCCAACTTAAAACTATAAAACTTTTAGGAAAAAACCTTCATTGCCTAGCATTAGGTGAAGTGTTCTTAGATACCACAACAAAGGCATGATCCACAAGACAAAAACATTGGTAAATTGCTCTTCATCAAAAGTAAAAACTTTTGCTCTGTGAAAGTCTCTGGTAAGAGGAGGAAAAGACAAGCCACAGACTGTGATAAAATGTTTGCATGTCACATGTCCAACAAAGAATTTGCTTCCAGAATGTATGAAGAACTCTCCAACCTCAACAGTACGGGAAAAAAATCCAATTAGAAAACAGGCAAAACACTTGAAAATGCACTTTACCAAAGAGTATATATGGATGGCAAACAAGCACATTAAAAGATGTTTAACATTATTAGCAACTAGGGAAATGAGAATTAAGGCTATGATGAAATATTGCTACACACTTATTAGAAGGGTTCGAAAAAAATACCGATTATAACAAGTGCTGGTGAGGATGTGGAGCAATTTGATCTCTCATACATTGCTGGTGGGAATGTAAAATGGTTCAACCACTCTGAAAAACAGTTTAGCTGTTTCTGATAAAGGTAAACATATATTTACCTTACCCAGCAATGGCTGTCCTGGGTATTTACCCCAGAGAAATTAAAACTTACATTCATACACACAAAAGTAATAAACTATTGATACACACAACCTGGATGGATCTCAAGGGCATTCTGCTGAGAGAAAAAAAGACAATCTCGTAGGGTTACACACTCTATGATTCCATTTATATAATATTCTTGAAGTGACAGAATCACAATGATGGAGAATAGACCAGTTGCTAGAGTTGTAGTGATGAAACAGTTCCGTATCCTGGTTGTGTTGATGGCTACTGTAATCTACACATGATTAAAACTTCACGTGACTATTCACACACACACATACACACAAAAGAGTGCTTATAAAACTGGTGAAATCCAAATAAGGGCTGTACCTGGGTTTATTTTATTACACCAACCTTAACTTTCTGGCTTTGACAATGTACTTTGCTTATGTAAGATATTATCAAGGCGGAAACTAGGTAAACGGTAAGCGGGAACTCTCTGTACTATTTTTACATCTTCTTCTGAATCTTAAACTATTTAAAAATTTTTTTAAGTTATTAAAAGAAAAGCAATGGAATGCTTATTGCCAAACTTCAAAAAGTGGTTACCTAATGAGAGATGCCAGAGAATGGAATAGATAAGAAATATATAAATAGATGTAAGTTACTAGTTATGTTGTTGTTCTGGGTTCACTGGTGCGTTCATGGCTGTTCATTGTCTTACGACACTTTATGTAGATGATAGATGTGGATGTAGACAATGGCAGAGAGAGAGATGTAGGTGTAGGTGTAGATGTAGAGACAGAGATCTCACACATAAGCTTCCCTGCACATCAAAAGAATATTTTGGGAGTTAATGAAGAAAAAGAATTTTAATAGAAAGTTCTAAAACAGTATGTGTAATAGAAGCCTATTCAGATTTAAAGAAAAAACCCTGTATATGTATATATATATATATGTACAAATGCACAGGGAAAAGTAGAGAGAATATAAGTCAAAGGTTAGTAGTCAAAAGCTCTGGTGAGAGTGTTGAAATTGTGCATAGACAGGAGAAGAGGAAAAGTAAGGGAGCAGAGTGAATTGGGATTTTCCTCTTTTACTCTCTCTATTCTGTATCTAAAAAGTTTTTCCAAGAGAATGTATAAATTAGACTTCCTTGCACCACTGCCATCATATGTTCTTTCTGAAATGGACCGCATTCTGCATATGGATGTGCCTTCCTGCCCTCAATGGTTCTGCCAAAACCATCACTAGCGGACTTACAGAATGCCTTACTCACCTTTATTCACAGAGCATTGCTTTGACCAAGGAACTTATTTCACAGCAAATGAGGACCGCAACGGGCTTATGATCACAGAATTCACTTGTCTTATAATCACAGAATTCACTTGTCTTATCGTTCTAAAGCAGAGGCTTCATAGAACAGTTGATGGCCTTTGAAGGACTCAGTTATGTCATCAACTGGGTGACAACATCTGGCAGGGCTAGGGCAAGGTGTGCTCAAATCAGTGACCCATATGCTGCTGTTTGTCCCACAGCCAGGCTTACTGGCCAGAGCATCAAGGGGTGGGAACGGGAGTGGCTCCTCTCACTATTCTCCCTGGTGATCCATAGCCAGTGTTTTGCTTCCCACCTCTGCAACTTTGGACCCCTCTGATCAAGAGGTCTTAGTCTCCAAAGACGGACACTTCCACAGGGGATACAGCAGGGGTTTCACCGAAGTGGAAGTTGGGACTGCCACCTGGCTACATTGGCTCCTTACTCGTGAATCAACAGGCACAGAAGTCACTGTACTGTTTGGGGTGACTGGTCCTGACTCTCAAGAGAAAATCAGGCTGCAGCCACACAATGGAGGTCAGCAGGAATATGCGTGGAATGCAGGGGCTTCTCTTAGCACTCGCATATGCTGTGATAAAATTCAGTGGAAAACTACAACAGCCTGATTCAGGCAGGACTGCTAACGGCCAGGCTCTTCACGAAGAAAAGTTCAGGTGACCCCAAGAGGCAAGGGACCCGGGCCAACCAAGG